>NC_045171.1:12614457-12751957 GCF_900700415.2 Clupea harengus
AAATTGTCCATAAGTATGTATATAGAATATGTGGATATGCGATTATATGTAAGGGTTACAAGAAAGGGCACTCAATTTTTGCAATGAAGAAATGCCCCAGAGAAACTGGTTTTCATCTTTGTAGTAAATATATACCCATGAAATATCCCAGATGTGCAGGTCTAGAATGTAAAATGTTTCACAGAAAGATGTCAGCTGGGGATTTTCAAAGGAAGTCAGCAGAGAGAGCACCAGACCTCAACACCACAAGAATTAGAAGTGTCAAAGCTGCACGGAGAAAAAGGCTCCAAACACACACACACACACACACACACACACACACACACACACACACACACACACATGCACACACACACTCACTCACACACACACACTTACACACACACACACACACACTCACACACGCACACACACACTCACACAGACACTCACTCACACACACACGCTCACACACACACACACTCACACACACACACACACACACACACACACACACACACACACACACACACACACACACACAGACACACACACACACACACACACACACACATGCACACACACACTCACTCACACACACACACTTACACACACACACACACACACTCACACACGCACACACACACACACACACACACTCACTCACACACACACGCTCACACACACACACACTCACACACACACACACACACACACACACACACACACACACACACACACACACACATACACACACACTCACGCAGGCCTCCTGCAGCACAATATGCTCCCTTGGCTTGTCTTTCTGCATAAATCTCAATGCGGCAGAGAGGCAGGCAGACAATTTGGTCGCCACTCTATCATAGTCACTGCATTCTGTCAGACCCCTGGATCGGAGCCCGGTTGCAAAAGCAGTCAAGGACACGGGGAGAGGCGACTTGAAGGCTGACGGAGTCGTTTACCTGCTGGGGGCTCAGGATGGAGGTGTCAATCAACTTCCGGTCATACGGAACCAGAGAAACAATGTCGAAGGTCAAGTAGTTATTGCCGTACTGGATGAGAAGAGAAAACGGATCAACAATATGTACATGCGTATGCACATATACATTCATAAACACAAATATGTATGTACATATATACACAAAAAAAAATATAAAAAAATACATGTCCCAATGGATATGGCTATTTTGCCACTTTGCTTCAGATGCTTCAGTTTTATACAGTAGAATAAAATCTGGTTCACCTTTGTTTTAACTGGAGCCAAAACTGCAACATCTTCGATTCTAATCCCAAAGTCATTCTCTTTGTAATATCCAGGCTCTGTGAAACGAAAAGAAAACCTGCATGGCTCAGAAGCAGTTGCAGCACCAAACACTGTACATACTGAATCAGTAAGAGTAGGTCTGGATGCACATGGGCAGATGACCAAAAACACAACACAAAGAGCAAAATAGATTCACTGCTGCCATGCACTTCAGTCAAAGCTGTCTTCAAAGTCAAAGCTGTTGAAGTTTTGGTCGGCGGCTGTCATCGCATCGCAAACAAAGGATATCACATTGGGTGACATCTAGGTAGCACTGAAAGAAAGTCAACAAGCCAAAGCAAACAGAGAGGGGATTTGAATTTAAAGGGAGTTGGGCTCTTACCTATGGAAGTGAACATGCCCTCTTTGAATGGAATATTGTTTGACTGGAAACCCACAGGCCCTGTTGAAAAGTATAATTGTCTGAGCATAGAGTAACATACTGCAACGGCAATTATACAAACGGAATGTTCCTGTACACGTTTCAGGCCGGTCAGCCAGTACTTTAAATAAATACAAGAACATTTTTGTTGATATGCTCACTACAACTGACTAACCACACAATCTTTACGTAATTTCAGATTGGCAATGTCATAAAAACTTCACAGATTCTGCGCCAAACTTACATTCATGAACTCCAAAGTAATTGCCCACACCGTGACCTGTGCCGTGACCATAATTCAGTCCAACCTCCCACAATGCTCGGCGGCCAAGCATCTCCATGTTTATGCCTATAAGATCAACATCAAGGTATGAGGCCATGAATTACATAAGCATCCAGAGAAATTATGGAGACCTCTTGTGGAAGGATTGCAGTAATCACAGAATTGAATTCAATTGCCAGTTGATTTAAATTAATTTCCAAGTGGGTGGGTGCACGAACCTCTTGTTCCTTCAGGAAAGATGTTTCTAGAAATTTCAATATTTCCCATCAACACACGAGTATAGGCCTCCTATCAGGTGTTGAAAAAAAACAAAACAGTACACTCTGTCACAATATGACATGCCAATGTTAATCTTATAAGAATTTAAGAAGACACCTGACAGATCTGAATTATTCATATTTAAACAGCTAGCACTGATATAGTTTTTCTAAAGGTCAAACAGAAGCCTCAGTAGAATACATTAAGTGCTCAAGGGTACACGTCTTTGATGTTCATGTGGAAGATGCTGTCAGTCGAACCCCCAGCCAACCCCATTGCCTTACCCTCTGAAAGGCTGTGGGAGTGCCCCAATGTACTGTTCGTGTGATGTCAGTCGTTCCGTCCCTACGGTGGCGAAACATTGTTGCAACAACGAAACACAGAGTTAGTCAGGCTCTTCCGACAAGTCATTTCAAATTTAAAGTCTAGGGATTGCAAGGAACTGTTGAGCATGCTTACAGGTACTGGCCACCAGAGTCAACGAGGTACATCTCATTTACAGACAGCACTCGTGTCGTTTCTTTGGTAGGACTGCAAAATTGAAGGCCAACGGTGAATACAGAAAAACCTGTTTTCTAACACAGCATCTCTTTTATCAGAATATATGAGATGAAAGGTGAGTGCAGAAGCCTCTCACCTGTAGTGAGCGAGAGCAGCGTTGGGTCCACTGGCAGATATGGTCTCAAAGCTGGGACCCCTGCTGTTTTTCTGCTTGCTGGAAAATCATAAAATCAGCAGTTGGCCAAGCACTCAACTGATGAAGAAACTTTCCACTCCTGTATGTATGTGTGGATGTGGGTATGGATATCTGTGCATGTACTGTTTTGTGTGCATGTGTGTGTGTGTGATTGCATGTATGTGTGTGAGGTGTGTGTGTGTGTGTGTGTGTGTGTGTTGGAAATTCTCTTTATTTGGAATAACCCCTTGAGATGTACCATCTCGTTTTCGAGTGTGTGTGTGTGTGTGTGTGTGTGTGTGTGTGTGTGTGTGTGTGTGTGTGAGAGAGTGTACGTGTGTGTGTGTGTGTGTGTGTGTGTGTGTGTGTGTGTATGTGTGTGTGTGTGTGAGTGTGTGTGTGTGTGTGTTTGTGTGTGTGTGAGGTGTGAGGTGTGAGATGTGTGTCTGATTTCACATTACCTGCGCTGCTCGTCGACATAATGTGCCGCTGTGAGCTCGGTCTCTTTTCCCCCAGGGACACTCTTCTCCAGCCATACCAGGAGCTGCATGACTGCCACCGCGTCCCTCACCTTCGCAGAGAGGAGCAGAGTACACTCACACAGGGAACAGGCAGCACAGCAGCACACAACTCAAAAGTACAGCACTGTCTTCCCACAGACAGGGACATCCATCATCCTGTCAGCACAGAGCCTTCCAAGAAAAAACTACATCATTACATTGGACAGTGCTGTGGCTGAATGATGATTAATTTCTTACACTATCTGTTGTTGGGTTCTAATTATACTTTGATTCGTGTTTCTCACATAGTGGTGTGGGGGGAATCAATATTTACTTAATTTCACTGAAAGCATTTTAGTTTTGAATGCAGAGGAGGCTGTCAAATTAGGTTGAGAACAAAGAAAGACAAGACAATCATGATGAGGTAAAGTTATCACTACACTGCAATCTCTATGGTGATGTCTAAACTTACATGTGCGTCTCGGAGGCAATCTCTATGGTGATGTCTAAACATACATGTGCGTCTCGGAGGCAATCTCTATGGTGATGTCTAAACTTACATGTGCGTCTCGGAGGATGCGCTGCTCTGTAGTGTCCTTTACAGCTTTGGTGGTGAGCACTGGTGAGTAATCAGTGGTCATTAACTTGTCCTGGAAAAAAGAAGATATTTTGTTTAAATACTTATCTTTGTTTAAATTGTTCCTGTGAGACAGGGTCTGCTCATTATGATCCAAGGCCTTACCTCAGGGGTGATGAGTTCATGGAGCCCCTGGTTGGTGTATTCTGTCCCCACCCACACTCTCACGTCTGACCGCAGCAGGTAGTTGCGCAGTTGGGTTCGCTCCTGGCCGTACTCAATCAGCTCCACACAGTCCGCCGTGTAACAGGTGGCATTCAAGTATGCCTTCAAGTCATCTGACACTCGGGCTTTGTGCACAAACAACCTACAGAGAGAAAGAGCGAAAAGTAATGGTAGAGAGAGAGAGAGACACAGAGACAGATTGGGGGAGAGAGAAAGAGAGAAAAAAGATGTTTAGAAAAATCCAGTGCGATATTGTCTTCTGCACTTTCTCTCTCTCTTTTTCTTCTCTCTTTCATTCTTGTATTTCATTTCAGTATTCTGTACATCTGACTGCCTTCTCCTTCAACCAAAAACACGGATTTAATTTGATTATTGATTTACCTCTGTCATTTCTGACTTGTCTTTCTGTATTTTGTACCGCATGAGAGATTTTGTACCACGAGTTAAAAACCTCACTGGACTAAAATGCTCCTTGACAAACAATGGACACAGGGGCATGACATGACAAGCATAACAGGAATCCCTTAAAAGAAGACTTGCAAGATCTGGTCCAGTGTCAGCAGGGTGTAGGAGTAGAAGAATGGGTTGTATGGAATATCATTCCCACGCAGGTTGAAGAGCCCTGTGTCAACAAACACCAGGTATTACTCATACTCTATATCACAAACATCTCAGTTATGGACATGCCACAGTACTAAGCACCAAAATAACATTAGAACTATTAGGCTACTTTAGCCAGTTCTGTACTTTAAGTAAGTGTGTATTTGTGTGTGTATGCTGTTGTTCGTGAGTGATGTGTGTGTCTGTGTGCGTGGGACATACTGACTAGTCAACTATAGCTGCCAGCATTTTCAGGTAGAGGGAAATAACAATAATTTTGAAATACACATGCATGTATGTGCGTGTGTGTTTGTGTGCACATCTAAATGTAGCTCTCACAGGCCGTCTCATCGAGTGCGGAGAGAAGGACAGCAGTGGGCTGGTAAGGATCCTCCTTCATTATATTCCTGATATGCTCTACCTTCTGTAGCCAAGTCCTCTCTGCCAATACCAGCAGAAACACACAGACACAAACACACAGTTATGGCTACAAGCTGCAGAAAGGGGAAAATTGGAAGTTATACAACTCCTCAGTGATGCCATGCTTCAGTGGTTATTACTGCTATAAAACTGATAACTGTCTGTAAAGCCTCCAAACAGACCATTTATTACTCTGTTTGTCACAAGTTTATGAACATCTGCTCTGTTTGCAGGTATTTATGAGCTCTGGAGCCTGAGATAACACAAACACTCACACGCACACACACACACACACACACACACACACACACACACACACACACACACACTCAAGCACAGACACAGAGAAAACAACACACCGATGATGCTGTCTGGCAGACGCACAAGGGCGTCTGGGGGGAGAGGTGGCCGATCGGTCCATTCTTTATCTACCAGGTTGTCAGGAATGGACTTTAGGTTCCGGTTGGCGGGGGACAGGTTGAAGTTGTAAGCGCTGAATGTTTCTGTAAAGAACATTACTTGGATTAGGAGAGAGACAGTATGTCTGAACGCTAATCAATAAAACACTATCCCACATCACTGACACGTCTATGTAAATGTTGATCAATCACAGTTTAAATAATAGCTTAAACTGTAGTGAACACAGCAATAAATTCACTGTTGTTCCATAATGAAAAGCAGAACTGAACTGAACTGTGCTAAGCTAAACTGCTAAAACCGCAGACTACTTGGTAACACTTACCTGCCTGTAGAGACTTTACAGATGGTTTGTTGAAATTCTAGTTCAGTCATTCTAATTCTTCACTGAACATCACCTTAACCAAACCCTAAAACTAACCTTAACCATAAATTGTTTCTGTTCCAACAGATAGTTTGTTTATAATCTGAGCATCTGTAGATAGTCTATATGGGACCATCCAAATAAAGTCTGGCCGACTACTTATTTTCTCCCCATCAACACTCCCAGTGAAGTGCTAGCTAGCTAGAAGGGTTCCTTAAGGGTTCCTCAGCTTCACCTTTTCAGAAGAACATTATACATTTATAACCTAGGGCCCTTAAAGTGTCTTAAAGTTGGAAGATAAGCCAACAAGCCTTTCAGAATAGACAGTGCATTTCATTTGTGGGATGCAGCGTCATTATATAGATAACAAGAACAAAATTAAATCTGTTGCATGTGGCCTTACTGACTGAGAAGACATAGGGATCATAGCCAATCTCTTTTCCCTCAGGAACCTCTCGAATGAGCCAGTCTGTGATGCTGCGTATGGAAACTGTGGAGTCAGAGAGGGCAGCCGCGCATTAGTAAGACATCATTAGCTGTCAGCCTGTCTATGGGACATATATATATATGTGGGGGGGGGGCTCTCACCATCTTTTTCCAGGTCCCAGTTGCAGTCCATCTGACGCACAGCCTGGACCCAGTACCGACTGTCTGTCCACAGTGTTGCTTTAGTCTGTGTCACGACCGCCGTGCCTTTAAAAGATGATCACATCCAAATGAAGGACTAATGATAGACCATTACAAACACACTTTTTATGCACACACTCAGATATAAATATCTTCTGTAAACTGATAGGCGAAGGTGAATTCAGGGACACAATCGATTTGTTTTACAGCACTGTGGGTGGTTATGGGTAAGCAATGGACATGCATACAAATGTGTTTACTTTATGACATTGAGGAAAAAAAGGGACAAATTTCATTAAAGTTTGTGAAACTAACCTGCAGAACCAGTGAAGCCAGACATAAAGGTAACACGCGCATCCCGTGGAGCAATGTACTCGCTCTGCGGGGAAGAGAAGAAAAACAAAAGCAAATATGTCTTAAAGACTGAGAGGAGGTCGTTTTATTAAGATAAGCAACACAAGGCTTGACGGTTAAAAAAAAACATGCTGACAACCTCTCATCCCCTGGACTAAAAAAAAAGATTACTTATGGCTTAATTTAGAATGTTAATGTCACACTGTATGTGTGTTAATTGAAATGATAACTGTTGGAATCTAACAACACCCTGGCAAACACTGTTTCAACTCTGTAATTCAGACGTCATGCCTGTGCAGTGTGATTCTGTTGTCTGAAGCATGACTGTATTGTATGTTTGCCATTTACAGAGAGAGAGAACAGATGTTATGACACTCTGGGACAAAAGTAAATCTGTAACACTGAAAATGTGTTATGCCGAAATGTGATACATGGGACAAATTGAACACCCAAGATTGATGTACGCATGAAAAGCACGGGCATGAAAACAAAGGGCATGCATACACTCCACATGGGAACAAGTGTACTCAAAAACCAATTGGATTAGTCAGATTAATGTATTTAATGTTTAATGTTTATCTAAAAAAAATTCTGTTTTGTGATTTTTCTAGGCAGATGTACATGCATCTAAGTATCCCTTTTAGCCCTTGCCATATTGCGCCGTAAGATATCCAATTTTTGGCAGCAAATATTTCTTGTTCCAGCTGTCAGCTGTTCAACTGGGAGACAACATTGTTGCCAAATTGCAGGGAGATGCCCGTCCTGCCCTTCGGTCAGTCTTGTAGAAAAATAGTGTTGAGTTCCATAAATGACTTGATCAGTCTCCATCCGACAAATAGCTCCATTAATGCAAACTACACTAAAAATGGCGAGTTGAAAAGAATGAACATTAACATTTGTGCCTTTCCTGCAACACCTCTTTCTTTGGAGACTAATCACCCCCTGATATCCATCCTCTCTTTTCTTCTCCCCATTAATCATGCCATCAGAAATTGGCAGCTGATTACCATTTTTATGTGAGGCATGACATTGCGGCTATTCGGTATCATTAAGTGATCATCTTTCAGTGCTTATAAGAAAAAAGGAATGAGTCAGATAACAAGAGAACTGTGACAAGAGGGAAGAGAATGGAGAGAAGGGGAGAAATATCAAATGTTCTGGAGGGAGGAGAGAAGAGGGGCTGCGGAGAGTGAGGGATAGATGAAAACAGAGGTGGGCAAGGGCATGAGCAGAGGTAAGGTTACTACCAGATGGGCATCAGTGCCAGGGATGATGTAGGCTGAGATGTTCTGCTGCTTCATGGCATCTCTCAGCGACTTCAGTCTCAGTGTGGTGTTCACTGCTGTTGGAGGGATGTACTGTAACACACACACACAGACACACACACAGAGAGAGAGAAAGAGAGACAGAGAGAGAGAGAGAGAGAGAGAGATAGAGAGAGAGCAGGAGATCATAGGTACCACATTAGCCATAAAGTCACTGTACCATGCAGCATGGTCCAAATAATAATACTGAAGCTGAAATACATTTTAGTGCTGACCACACTGATCTCAGTGTTCAGTAAATCTAGCAGCAACAATATAAGCAGCTATAACAAATAGACTGAGGGCTAAGATGACAGAAATAGGGTAAAATTGAGAGAAAATAGAAAGAGAGAGAGAGAGAGACAGAGTGAGGTAATTTTACTGGTGGGACTGCAGAACAGTTCCTCTCTGTGGAGCCTGAACCTTCAGCGAGAGCTCTGTTGGTTCCTCCTGCAAAGCATTATAAAAAAGAAATTACGACACAAAAAATAACAATTTGACTAAATGTAAACTAGTTTTAAATTCTTCAGGGTGCTCATGTTGTTGATTTGTAAAAACACTTTCACTGTTATGAAAGCCCCCAATACACAGTTCCGCAACTTTACTCAGGGCAAGTGAGAATACAGTGACTTGGAGATTTCAGGGTTGATAAAGATTAATTGCGCAGGAATGACACAGGCAAGGTCAATTTCACATGCGCCAACTGTTACATATCAAAACTAATTTAATTCTCAGATATGCAGCTCATATGCAGCAACAATTATACTGTACTTGCGAGGATAACAAAATGCAAATATAATTCCTTCACCAAACCAAGAGGCTTATGAAAAACATCAGATTGAACTCTCACATAACATTTACACAATATATATGTATATATAAAATAGAACTAAAATGTAAAGACATTTTACCTGTGAATACGCCAAGACATACAAGCAGAATCCAGCTAGACCAAGACATTTTGCACCATCTGCCATAAACTAATCCAGGAAGAGGGAATGACAGCACAGGAGAGGTGTGTGTATGTGAGGGAGCAAGTGTGTGTATGGGTGAGTGCATATGCAGAGGTTGTGTGCATGTGTGTGACACTATCCCTGTTCAAAGGAGTTGTCAGATCGGAGTCATGTGCACCAGCTTAGTGGGAGGAACTTCGAATGAGAATGATCTCTGTGCCCCAGCAATAAAAAATGGTGTGTGTGCCTGTGCCTGTCTTTGTGTGTGTGTGCATCTGTGTTTGACTATATGGTGCACATAGCTCAAAAAGCATCCACAAGTCAAGGAAAAAATCCCCTGGCTCCAGTTACGTGACACGGTCAACTGGCATTCTACACCACACACACACTCTCTCTCTCACAAACAACACTCACAGTACTTCACCATGTTTGAATGTTTTGCTACTTGCATATAGAGCAATGAGCCTCTTATCTTATCTTCACAGTGTATACTCCCTGACCAATTAGAACAAGCATGGGTGTATAGGCTTTCTAGATGTATAGGAGTAGGGAATAGGAGTATAGGGAATATCAGTGGAGAAGTCCCAGTGACATGGGTGGATACAAAGAAAGAGTGCCAGAAAGACCATGGTGCACATGAATGCATGATCACATCCCAGAAACACAGTTCAGCAGTTTAGGAGATTCCCCAAAGCAGGAAGAGAAAGAATGTCATTGTGAAGATAGATATGATGATAATCACATGACACAAGGACAGCAGTATAATTTTGCACAGATGAGCTCAGTTATTAAAATACAATGCAGCTCTCTTGTGAGTGCACTTTAGTCTTTGGTCATTGTCTGATCCTTGGGGATGGGGAGGGGGGACTCCAGAGGATGACCTCTGGTACTGGTATTCTATTCTACAGAAGTAGTTAATGTTTGGCCTCCATCTGTTCTGCAGACTCATAAATCAGTGAGTGAGCGAGAGCAAGAGCGAGAGAGAGAGAGAAAGAGAGAGAGAGGCTGGATAACTGAAGTTCTGTGCTTCAGCGTAATGGTGGGTATCATAGCATACAAGTATGATTTGCTAGCCTGACGTTGTCATACTCATGATTCTAGTCAGAATATGAGTCTGATACTGCTCCATTGGGCTGTGATTATAGGGCGTGTTTCAATCGAACCAGGAAAAAAAATGCCTCTTCGCTCAATTGAACAGACCTACAACCAATCAGAGCAACGTAGTATATACCATCGGGGCAGCTGATAAATTAAACTTTTACCGAATCCCGTAGGAAGGACGGCAAAAACATCTTTTCGATCGACAAATGCCTTGATTGCGTTTCTCTGTTCCTCTTTCAAAATGAATGCGCTGTCGATGTCTTCTAAAAATCCACACATCTCAGCTCTCCAGCGGCAGCCATGTTTGTTGAAAACGAATTCAACCCAAGCGCTCTTTGGTGACGTGGTTGATTACGTTACTGTTGATCATCTGTCCATCGTCGTATAAAGCCCGCCCTGACAATTTGATTGGTACGAACAGCTTTTTGTTCGGCATAGTTTCTCCCCAACGGAGCAATGCCAGACTGAACTTCCCAACCTCAAATGTTGTGGGCGGGGCTAAGTTCGACTGGCACCCAGGCTAATGATTTGCCATCATAATTAACCTTTTAGGGTGATTTATGACAACAAATAGTGTGGGACTTAATGCAAAATGTGACATAATATTTTTCTGCATATAATCAGAATGTTTCTGCGTAAACACACACACAGGTAAGCTGGTCCCAGGACATTTAAACATTTAAAGGTGCTATATGTAATTGAGTCGCCCCCTGATGGTAGCAAGATTAATGGAATCCTCCTTAGAGACGTTTTTTGGAAAAAATATCTCGGCCCACATCGAAACGTTTGTGAAATGGCTTCCATGACTTATAAAACGTTATTGATTTTGTTAATAATAGTTTATTTTCAAACACAATTAGAATTGTTATAATTATTGGAGGTGATGCGTTTTTGAGGCAACGAATATGTCTTATACATGACGTCACCTTTTGCGTGCCTCACCTAACTGACGAGATGATTTGTATTGCAGATAAAAAAAACCATTCTGATGTGCAGGACATTGCGGTGTTTCTTAGGATCAGTTGACCCGATATGGCAGGGACAGCTTGACATGAAAAGGCTTAACGTTGCTTAATATTCCCAAAACAATCAATCAATGATCACCCATTTTCTCTGTCAACCTATCAAAACATCAAAACCAAAATCCCCCTAAATCCTACACATTGTACCTTTAAATTAGGCTCCTTTAAGCCTTTTCCTTATAATGGGCATCTATGGCGAGGCTCGATGTAAGAAAACGTCCATAATAAAAGTGTGATGTACAGCAAGCATATTGTGTGTGTGTTCTGGGTGGTGTGTGTGATGTAGTTGTGTGCCAGAATGTTGTGCGAATGCAAGAGTGAGTGATTTATTGTTTAATTCCATGTTTTTGTTCGAATTTGGAATGTTCTGTGGTTTCCCTCTTTGGTTGATATTAGTGCCCAGGCACAAGTCCCTGTCCTCGCCTGGGTTCAGTCCTGGGTGGGGGTGGACCAGCGGCCGCCCTGGGCTGACATCTCTTCCTTGGACCCCGACACTAAGGACCCCGACACTCACAGTGGCCCGGCTTTACCATCCAGAGTGGGCTGTTGTTCCGGCACTGGTGGACTCCGGATGGTGATCCTGCAGCTGCTGGTGCCTCCCTGCCTGTGAGCCTGGGTCCTGAAACTGGTTCATGGTTCGGTGGGGGCAGGCCATTTTAGCATCATGAAGACTCTTCATCGACTCGGAGCCCGCTTCTACTGTCCGGCTGCTGGCAGGATGTGGAGTTGCACGTCTAAGAAGGGGCCAATGGGCGGTCCTACGCCCCGCTGCAGCAGTGTGCCGTGGGGGGCGTCCATGGAGGAGGTATCCGTGGGATGTGCTGGGCCTGTTTCCCATCACTGACCAAGGTAACCGCTATCTCTTGGTGTCCATGGACTACTTCGCGAAGTGGCCCGTGGCAAACGCGGTTCCGGACCAGAGTGCCGCCACTATAGCTGATCGCCTGGTCAGCAAGATGTGCTGTTTCAGTGCACCTGTGGAACAGCATTGCGATCAGGGGTGGAACTTCAAAGCTCCTGTGTGTAGTGAAGACTCGAAGTGCCAACTCTCTACCCGACTGGAGGACTTTGAGCTTACGGCTTGGGTTGATGAGGACACTAAACCTGCCTTTATGGGGGCTATGTGGTGTGCAGCGAGCAGTGGTATGCGTGATGTAGTTTTGTGCCAGAATGCTGTGTGAATGCGAGAGTGAGTGATTTATTGTGTGTTAATGTTTGAATTTGGAATGTCCTGTGGTTTCTCTCTTTGGTTTATATTAGCGTGTATTTTTCTGTTAGCGATCAGAGTCGGTGTGTTTATGATTCATCCCCCAGTGTGGTTTTTCCTGATGTTTTGGTGTCTTATCTACCCTTGCCCTCTGTCTTGTGCCTGCATACAGTATATAAGCCCATGTCCATCTCATATCAGAGTTTGAATGCTTGTGCCAAGTGTAATAAATGGCAAAGAGGCCAAAGACACAACTGTCCCTACACTGTCTGTACACTGTCTCTACACTGTCTCTACACTGTCTCTAAACCATCTCTAATCGCTACAATAGGATTTCAGTTTTGAGTTTTTGACAGGTGGAAGTATTAATGACAAGACATGTCCGAGAGAAATCTGGTGATCATTGATCACTGTTTTGGAACAGTTACAGTAAGCCTTTTCACGTGAAGCATTTTAGAATGTCACCATCAACTGGGCCTAAGTATAGCTGAAAAACCCAGTAGGATTTGTCATTTGTTTATGGTTGTTAGACTTGATGATGGTTGTAGTGTATCTTGAGGTGTATGTGGATTTGTTTCTTGTATTGACTTGTGTCTTCACCTATCATGGTGGCTATGGAGGGGGCAGTGGATGGGTCTGGGATGATGACGACCTTGGTGAAGTGCTCATGAAGCCATCTCTTCTTGTCAAGTATTGTTAAGTATCAGTATGAAGGTTGAGATGTAAGTCTGGCTTGCTTCGGTGATAATGATGATTTGCATGTTACTGATAGGTTTGGCCCCAACCATGTCCCCAACCAATAGCACAAAGAATTTAACATTTTGTCCTGTGTATAACTGAAATTAAATGGTTTAAAATATATATCATAATCAGTGGCTCTCAGTTATATTCTCATTTATATTGCTTATTACTATGTCATCTTATGCCATTATAAATCTAACAATAAAATGTTCACAGAAAAGGAAGATTTAACTAATGCTATTTCAATTTTATTTTTTGTTAATGCACTTGTTATCATTTGTCACTCTTACTCTCATTGTATGAAACAATGTTTCATAATTTGCTGCTTTGTGATCGTCACCTTTGAAATCTTAAAGCAACACTATGCAACAATTTGACACTTTTTGAGGTATGGTTTTATAGGCAACTAGTTTTGGAACCATCCTCAAATTAATTTAGATAGCATATGGTCATGTGGAGGACAGATAAACCTGTGTCTTTCCCACTAGCCATCTAGGATATGCTCTATGTAGCTCTGTATACCGGGCTGGAATACCCTGCAAAAATGGAAGAAAAGCTTTCACAGCATGACATTGCCAGCTAGACTGCCAAAACACACCAGTTAGTGTGTTGGCAAGCTTCTGTCAGTGTCAACTGGGTAGTTGGTGGTGTTTGAAGGTTTTTGCATACCTTTTAGGTAGTTAACTTGTTAGTTTTGGAACAGAACTCCTTATTGCAGCTTTAAGCATTCACTCAGTTTTTTGATGATCCTTTTCTTATCTTGTTACACAACTGTTTCAGTAGTACTTGTCTTGACACCGTGTTTGACAGTTAGGTGTAGAGAAATGCTGATGGGTGTGGAACTGGCTGTATTTTCAGGTGTGAACACTGGGTGGTGCTCTTGATCAGTCATCTCACTGGATTTTCCTTTGAATTCGGACTTCTGTAGAATATGATGTTTTAATACATTCATATAATACATACATGCATTTAAGATATTAATTTCAGGCATCTCTGAAATAGTACGGATGGGGTGTGGTGAAAGATAATACATGACACAGGGGCTTTGAACTGAAGTGGCAGTATACTATACAATTATACTGAGAACCATACTGCACACAAATATTGCCCCATAGTAGAGTTGCAATTATTGTGAACCAGTGAAAGAATGCTGATTACGCATAAATGAAAAGCTGGAAATTCTTTCAGATGTGCATATTACAAGTACTAGAGATACTAGTTTTCTGTAAACTGTGAACGCAATTGCCCAGTAGGGGGAACCAGACACCACTGAATTCTACATGCAGAGACAATGGTCTGGTAAGACACCCAACCCTTTTTCATTGTTATTAAAACATGCTGGTGTGTCAGGTACACTGGCCATTCACATAAACACACAGTGGTACACCCAAGCACACAATCACACGCATGTACACACAACAACATGGTCCTGATACACGTTAGCTGTGCTCTCACTGAGACTACCCGGAGGTCTTAGTATTTGCACAAATGAGCTCTGTGTTCAAAGTTATCGGTATTAATAAAGGGTAGCCGTGGCAACGGCTCCCCAGTCGCGCAGGAGCTGAGGCTGCTGCAAAAGGCCACCAGCGGTAATAGTGCAGAGACACCAGAGTGTTGCAGGGTGGCATCCACCCACAGATGACACTAACATTTCATATTAACCAGCACTCATAAGAGCAATCAGCAAAGTTACTTCCAACTACGTGCACTAGAAAATGTGGGTGCTGCACCGTGAGAAAATAGGAAAGGAGAGAGAGAGAGAGAGCGCGAGAGAAAAATGTTGAAATTTTCGGTCAATCTAGAGGCTATGTGACTTTAGTCACGTAACACAGCACACATTTTGGTCCTGTACCATCAGTGAGTAAATAGAACTAGTGTGGACTAAGGTCACTGAGTCCCTCTACAACATATCAGCCATTGTTTGCAGTGCCTTTCTCAGGTCTCTGTTAGGCTGATTGCGAATAAAACCCATTTCCTTCAGATTAGATCACATGAGCCACAGTTTGGCTTTGGTCTGCACAGTTTTCCTTAACTTCATTCCAAATGATAATAGCTCCAAAAGCTCACCATAACTGCCCCAGATAAAAGCTTGTATAATTTGCGTAAAGCCGGGATCACAGTTTAAGGTCCAACACTCCAGGTTTTTTCCCCCCTTTATTTGACATTGGAGCTCAGTTCAGATCAGATTGTATTATGCTTCCTGGGGTGAGAGACAGGAGAAACTGGGTACAGTTGTTTCATTCATAGTCATTCACAGCCAACATTTCCCAACATCTTGAGGTCATTTAACACTGTTTCCATGAGAATCTATGAAATAATAACACAAATTTATTTTTCCTTTCCAGTAATGTAGGGTGCAGAGTAAATTGCGGACTGTGAGGCACTGGAGGAACATCTACCCTATCATCGTGTTGACAAGGAGCCCCTTAAACAGAGTTGAGTGCAGAAGTCAGATTCAAACCAGACTGTTGTGAAAGACAGTTGAAAGGAACCTGAGCCAGTCTTAACATATGGTGTGCATCAAAGGACAAATAGGAGGATTGTATCTCTGTCAGGTTTACTGGCTGATTTAGCTGAATTTGTAATAGCTTTGCTTTTCAGGGTTCTGGCTCCAAGGCACACGAGACACAAATGACTTTACAGAGGAAGAAAAATTGGTGGATGCCAAAATGCAACCTACGCTAGGAATCATTAGCTCATGTCCATGCTAAGCCTCCCTTTGACTCACGGGTGCATGGTTCTATTCAAATCCCTTCAAAGCTCTTCCCATGTCTTCTTTATGTCACTCAAGAAGGAGGAAGAGGTTTTTTTTTACTCCCACACAGTTGCTGAGGAGGTCTCCATGGAGATCAGGGTTGCAGGTGTGAGGAGGGCGCTGTCAGCTGTCTGTCTCTTTCCAAAGGGATGAATCGGGAGGCTTTTGATGCCAACGCTGCGCTCACCCAGCAGAGGGAGGGAGGGATGAGGTAGTAGGGAGGGAGATACTGAGGAATGGCGGGATTATGGAGGTCAGACAGGGTCACGCTGGGTAGAGGCCATACGTCCCTCTCAGCTTTGATTGAACATGCTGAAGAAGTTTTTTTTTCCCCCAACATAAACAGCAGGTGGTCTGCTGGGAAGAAAGCTGGAGGACCTTGAAGGTTCATTTTCAAACATACTTAGATATACATTTGCACATATGCAGATGTTGCAGACACACACTCTAACTCTCTCCACACACACACACACACACACACACACACACACACACACACACACACACACACACACACACACACACATGTGTGTGATGGTGATTCACAGTGAGCCACGGACCTAATAGGACTACTCTCATCACTCTCATCATATTTTGCCTGGAGCTCTTGGCCCTGTAATCCTAAATAGTAGATGAGTGTGATAGCCATGGTCTGTCTTGCACTATACACTGGACTTGTGTATGATATAATGTATAATGTAGTCCAACACAGTTTTAATGGACTTTGCTGTAAGAGAGCATTATTTTCTCATCACATTTAGTTACAGATGTCCCTGTTAGAACGCTACTCTCCTATACATATTTATCAAACAGGGATAGGGGTGAGGGAGATTTCTGGAAACAAAATCCAGCCAAGGATCTTTTTGTGGAGTTAGAGGTGAAACTGAAGATTCTATTAAGGTCTGCCCTGTTAAATATTCATGGTTCAGAAAAGCGACATTGTGGAAAAGCCTGATGGAGAGCACCAGCAAGGATTAAGATGATTAACTAAGAACTAATAGTCTGTTTCTTAGCCACTTTGTACTACTGGAGAAATAAAGGGGACTGGACATACACTGTCATGTTTGAAGAAGATTTTATCCCAGGGAGGCTTTGTGCTCAAATGGCTGTCTGTCAGATGGGACTCATACTAAGGAGGACCTTTCTGTCCCGGAAGAAACAGTCTGTTCTGTAGGCCTTAAAAAGTCTGCCTGCTCTGCCTACATTCTGGTACTGCCCAGTCAGCTGATGAGTCTGAGTCCAAAGCTCAACTTGCAAACAGGCCAAGTGAAAGACTGGAGCAGAAGTGTCAACTGTAGAGTTGGTACAACTAGCTGGATTTACCAGTGGGGCGAGTTTGGCAGGGATTTGGTGGTGGGTGCTGCGGCACTTCTAAAGAGTGTACAAGAGAGAGTAATAAGGCTAATAACCTGGTTGTATAGAGAAACAGAAAGATAAAAAGAGGGAGAGAGAAAGGGAACAGGAGAGACAGATCGACTGGCAGAGGAGAGACAGTGAGGAAGACTGAAAGTGTGTGCGTATATGTGTGTTTAAGTGCATGGATTTGCTTGTGTGCCGGTGTGTGTGTGTGTGTGTGTGTGTGTGTGTGTGTGTGTGTGTGTGTGTGTTTGTGTGTAAACGTCTCCCTCTCACCCACAGAGACACATTCCACTGTACTGACAACGAGGCATACAGTACTGGGCTTGCCTCAGGAGGACAGGAGGACATGTCAGTGCCAGTGGGTGTGAAGCCAATGGAGCTGCTGCAGTGTCCATGAGTATTTATGAGGTCACTGCATTGTGTAAGAGAAGCAGCGAGGCGTGCACTTGCTTTTTCAGAGCACTCGTGTGCATACACACATACACAAACACACTCACACAAACAAACACACACACACACACACAAGTGTCATGCACAAACACACGCCCATACACCAGCCTCCAGTCAATGCGATCAGGTCTGAGTCTATGGAGATGGAATTATGAGTGTTGTTAAGAAGAAACTCAAATAGTCAAATAGTTTTGGATGGATTCACTTTCAAAGAAGCTTTGGTTTTCTTTGCCTCCTGTGAGATCCTTCTGAATGAATATTAAGACAGTGAGAGTAATTTCCTCTATCATCTCAGCCAGTAGCTAAAAATTAGAGGGGGAGAGCCAAACGTGGTCCACAGTTGGCCAGCAACATGTGGAAATCAGTTAAGGGTGCTGATTTTGGACCTCGATAAAAAGGATCTATGACCACAGTGTGTTTCGGACAGCTTTATATGGTGCAGGGCTTGTTTTAGTTGGCCAACAAACACTACCTCCAGTCTATCTTCCTCTTACAAGATTAAGGTATGTGTTTCTCATTAGATGGCAAACCTACTGGGGTCACCGCTACTTGACCCATGCTAAGGATCAAGTTGACCCTGCACAGTCTCTGTCTGAGCAATATCACAGGCGAAGGTGGAAAGGTCATTCAGATTTTTGGCTAAGAAACACCGGTGACAAGCGCAGATGAAGACAGGAGAAAGCTTGCACTTTGAATGATAACCTGACCTGCTCGACACAGACAAAGAGCGGACATGCCAGAATGAGATTAGAAGAAGTGAAGCAGAGCAGAGCTTCCCCCTGAACGGCAGCCATTTTGGCATTGAGCATATCATTGTTTGATGCTGTTCATTCATTCCCATCTGTCACTTAAAATACCTTTCCGCTCGGTTGTCGTTGTGTTTATTCCTGACAATCACTCACCACTCAGTATGTCTTACCTCTGCTGGGATTAAAATGATATAGGATTCATTTCAGCAAGTTGTTTGTGACAGAGAGCAGGAAGACCAGGGAGGTAGCATTGTTTAATTTCAAAATATTTGCATGAGTAAAATGAGTCTTCAGGGCCTCTCCTTCTTCTTGTCTGAGGAGGAGGAGGCCGGGAAGGAGGAGATGCTCTCGAAATAGCCTAACAAGGCCGTTATTTTTTTTTCTCTTACACAAACAATGCACCACGCGTTGGTCTCCATCAGACTTCCCCCGGTTGATATTCTGAACCTGTTAATGACGTCCGGCAGCCAGCAAAAAGAGCGGTGAAGCCAGGCGAGTGCCTGTGTGCTACTGGAGGATATTGACTTTGGGGGACCGAAGGAAAACATCCAAACAAGTGGAGCGAGGGAGCGGGTAAACAGGAAAATAACAAGGTGGGGAGTGGAGTTGGAGTGGGGGGTTCAAGTTGAGGCTGCGCTCAGGGCCACTGGGCACGCTTCATCTCCTACTGCCGCCTGTCTTTGCATACCAGCACCGGCTTCCTCACGCTCTGGCATCCTGTCTCAAACCTGATCTCTGTGTGTGTGTGTGTGTGTGTTTGTCTGTGTATGTGAGTGTGCATGTGTGCGTGTCGATGGCTGTGTGGTGGATGACTGTGTTTCTGTGGGGCCGTCATCTGCCTTCAAGTGTTTGTTCCCGGTCTGAGGGTTTGTTTGTCTACTGGTGCCAATTTATTGAGGCTGCTAATTTCCTCCTGGAAGTTTTACTTTCCTTCAGGCGTGTCTGATGTAGCCAAACTAAATGCAGAAGAATTCTACATCAGTTCTGCAGCACCTGGTCTCTGACCAAAAGTTGAAACACACACACACACACACACACACACACACACACACACACACACACACACACACACACACACACACACACACACACACACACACACACACACACACACACACACGTCGCTTTTCCGGACATTCTGGATAGTCATTCAATTGACTATTTGGCTATTCTGGCTTGATTAGGGCAGGGTATTTTTAAATTCCTTTGTAAAGGCTAATCATGGATAAGGTCTAACTGTATTTCCTGCTGGCAAAACAAGCTTGAAACGCATAGCAAAGAGGTCAGGGCAGTTAATTGGTTATTAGGAAGCCATATGTATATATAATGAAATGCATGACATTATTACAGAGTAAAGCACATGACATTATTACTTTACACTGAGTTGTTTTTCCACCTGTGAGATTTCCTTTGCTTAAAGAGTACTTAACATTGTATGAGTGATCTGGAAAAAAAAAAAAAAAACATTACGTATGTTAGTCTACCCACTTGGCAGACAAACAGGGATTTGAGAGGGGATTTACATGCTGCCTAACCTGACCCCAGAAGCTCTGGAAAATAAAGGCCTCAGATCATACCTTCCAGAGGGCAGGAGCAAAAAAGAAGTCCACTCGCTATACTGTAAGAGAAAGATGATTTTTCATCCCATCTTGAGTCCATCGGACACTTCTCAAGAGCTTTGCAATGACCTACAATGACCCTGACACAGTGGAAGGACTGGTTGTCTGGACAGCCAGTCAAGTTGGCCTATTGTGAGCATTGAAAGGAGAACTCTCATTGTGATGGAGGAATAAAGTGTATGTGCCTCCATGTGTATATACAGGAGAGATTTTTGTTTCTGTTCTGTTGTGCTTATAGATACATTCATAAGAATATCCAGTGCAACAATGTGTATGTCATCAGTGATGGGTTTCCTATAATGTTTGACTTTTGATGTTTATTTTTTAGGCCCACATTTCAATTTAATTCAGATCATATTAGCATGGAACTTAGAAGTCGTTTGCGGGCTTTTTGCATGGAACTTAGTTGTTAGTGGCCTATTTGCATGGAACTTAGAAGTTGTTAGACCTACACTGTTCAATGACTCATCCAAAAGCTTATGAATATTCATGACACTGAGGACAACTGTAGTTCAAATTAAGTTCATTTCTTCTTTAAAAATGTTTTGAGGTACCAAACAGTCATTATACGATAAGAGTATAGTTTGCTCCCATAACAATTAAAAACGACATTTCTGTCATAAGCTTTTGCCAATAAATGAAGAGGTAAAATATTAAAAACATAGGTAGATCTATTTATGAGTTTCAGTGTTGGACATCAATTGTGTACATATGGAGCATATGGGGTGACTTATGGGGTCAAGAGGAATCATAGAGTGAGATTAATCGGCATAACATTTTTTTATGTGTTATTTATCTACAATTAATTAATAGAAATTAACACATTATTTTGACAACCCATTAAAAAAATATCGAGAGTGGTCAGCCTGACAGTGTCAGAGACACACATTTGCTGTCTTCAGTGCGGAGAGCCTTATAACATCAGGGATGGATTTTTTCCCCCACATGGGAAGACAGGTGATGCTTCCCCCTCCCCCAGTCTCCACAGTCACTCTGCCACTACGGCTATGCTGTCTTTTATGGACCGCAGTGTTGACCAGTGAAAAAAAGAGATGAAGAGGACTCGGCATGCACACATTGCCTACCGAGTATCAAACAAACCCGTTAGCCCTGACCTCTGCAAACGCTTTCCCTCTCTGGTGACAAGTGCTATTTTTATCTCATTATATCCTTGGCAACCCTTATTCCTCTGCTATCACCTTTCACTGCAACCCCGCTCTTCCATCCATTTAACATTTACAGCGATATGAAATGTAACCTTTGATTCTGTCACTCTTCCATTCTATCTGTTCAATAATCAGCAGCACTCAAGAAGCCTCGCAATTCCTCTCATCCACCACTTTAATGAAAAGGTATAAAAAGTCGGGCGCAATATAATTAATTTTTTATTAGATAATACTCTCTCACTACTAAAATACAGAGTGAAGTTTATTCATTTACGAGCAATGAATTGGTGGGCAATGGCAGCCTCCTATGTTGGCTAGCTAGATAGCTAGCTAATTAGCCCCCAAGCTAGGCTGGGAAAAGAAATGCGTGTAAAAGCATTGCATTTTATCTCTTAACGAAACAACATGTCATGTCACATAGAATTTTCTGCAGTTCATAATCTAGGTTTGTAGACATACTATCATGGACAAAATGTGTGAGCCACCTTTAGATAGGGCAGTGATGCTTTGGAAACATACTTAAGTTGGATGAGTAGACATTAACAACCTGGCTATCACACAATTTGAGTAGGTTTTTTTTAAAGGCCTGTTTAAAGGCTGTTTCTTTTCATGTCCTCTTGGGGTGTCTGCAAGTTCAGTTGGAACGGTTTCTCTAAACTTGAGCTAAAATAGACAATGCTTGTTTACATTATGTAATGTTAGCTTGCTATTGAGGAGTTCTATGCTCTTTTGGTAGCCTACTGTTAGCCTTCAGGAAACTACTTGAGTTACTATAGTTTCTACTCTACTGATGTTAAATGTTTTTCTTTTGAAGGTCTTGCCTTAGGTATTTTGAAGGGCACCAGAAAGCACAGAAGAGGGAACAGGTGAAGGCCTTCAGAGATACAGTAAGCTACAAATCCACTTGTCAACCCCAGAATAAATCAGCATGAATTGATGTGTGTGGTTGTATTGGCTACACTAAAGAGGAGGGCAGTTATATCACACTACGCTAATCAGTTTCCCACATGAGTCCACGTTTGCTTTTGAACGCTACATTAGTGTTATAAGAAAAACAGGATATTTTTGAACTGGCTGGGTTAAAGTAAATGGAAATTTAAATGAAGCATGGAAAGGACACAGTAAGCTCCCTCTGTGGTTATTAGAGAGGTCTTAAGTGTGCTGATGAAGGATGTTGATGGAGGCCCTTCAGATTCAACAACCGCCCCGACACTTCATCAGAAGCATTTTGAAATGTCCGCGTGCACAAACACACACACACACACACACACACACACACACACACACACACACACACAGAATAACTTCCATTAAGGTGCGAGCAGGTTATTTAGAGGGTTCAGGAGACATCAAGCCCAGATCGTCGAAGCAGATGACTGTTAAGTCACCAAATGGGCCCCCAGTTGTGTGCCCCTTCGCCCCTTTCTGTTGATTCATTATCTAAACCTGCAGTCACTAAAGGCGAAGCAAAACAGCCCAGATCCTTAGCAAAACAAAGCTAGGATACTGTAAATCTAAAAGCAAGCCCAGAGGCACCAGGTTCTACAGCAGAACAGCACCATTGGGTGTCTCGCCAGTCCCAGGTCACAGAGGCTGTTGGGAAAGCAAGGTAGCCGCCATCCCTGGAATCTAAACACGCGCCAGGGGAGGGAGGCCATCACAGAGAATTTCCTGATTGTACATCTAACCTTTCAGCACGTCCTGCAGTGTCCTATGGCTGTTAACACTCTGCGGTCTGGAATGGACACACATGTTGTCATGTAAGCACACATGCTGACTAGTTCTCAGTACCCCTCTTTCTGAGGATCTGTTTCTGTGAGAGGACCACAAAGGGGGTAAAACTACATAAAAAGAGTAACAAAAGCTGGACAGATGTGATATAGAAATTTAGAGTATTTGTATTTAATGCTGTCCACAGTCCCACCAATATTTGTTAATCGCTTGAAACTCAAGTGGGGTTGTCACAGTTTCAAGGAGACACTACAGGGGTCTTAAAAATAGCTGTGCTCGGATAGCTGAAACAAAGGTGTTAGTGTCCGCTTAACACTGTGGAGTTTGTTATGTGCTACGGTCGATTGCTGCTCTTACAGCAGTCTGTTGTGTGTGCGTGTGACAAATTAGAAAAGCCTGGTGGAGAATTCACTCTGGTCGACCTCGACTGTCTCTTGTAGTTGTTATGCCAAAGCATATTTGACCAGGGTCAGTTGTATCTTTTGTGTGTGTGTGTGTGTGTGTGTGTGTGTGGGGGGGGGAGGTGGGGGTGTTCAAGTGAAAGTGGACGCCCCCTCAGGTGACCTTATAACCCAGTAGTAATGCCACTGAATGTTTTCATAATGTGCTGCATAAATACAGAAACACTTCTACCTCCATTTGATCTTATCAAGACTATCTAAGCAATTACAATGTACAAACACAGATCTCCTCTGTGTAACTGTAGTGTATTGTTGCTAGAGTCTGTAAATTGCACAATTTGTAACAGATACATAATTAATTATGAAACCAAGTCTTCGCTAAGAGGCAGTACTGCGCTTAAGCAGCAGCAGGTGTTGCTCATTAGGGTTAGATAGTTCTGCAATGATGTTTTTTCCCTGTTGGGAGGACGTCATATGCTATACAACAGATGCACCAGAGTGCAGAAAAATTGACTAGCCCAGCCACAATCATGAGATCAGCTCTTGAAGTTTTGCATCTTTGGGTCGACTGTGATCATATATCAAAGCCCACCACAGGTGGATATCCTTCAAGCATGAGTTCAAGATGTT
Source organism: Clupea harengus (assembly GCF_900700415.2). Classification (NCBI taxonomy): domain Eukaryota; kingdom Metazoa; phylum Chordata; class Actinopteri; order Clupeiformes; family Clupeidae; genus Clupea; species Clupea harengus. Next base: position 12,638,611 of record NC_045171.1, read on the forward strand.
AGCAGACACATGATGCGTTGAAAGGGAACATTTCCGTTATGTTTTGTATTTGGCGCATGAGTTAATTCTTTGTGAACTCTATTGTTTCCATTGGCCCCTTGTGCCAAAATGCTGCATAGTTTATACAATAATGCCTCTTCACACATTTGATATCTTTGTTCACCTGTCAACCTGAAATGCTACCACAAGTTACATCGAGAGGTAATGAAACTGCTCATCAGTTATCACAGTTATCTTCTGTGATGTTTCGCTGTCAGGAGCATTCTTTGAAGCAGGCAGCTCATCGTTGTTGTGTTAAAGCAGCTGAATAGGCCTAATGTATCTACAATACCAGTAGATTAATAGATAAGTCAGTTCATGTCACAGTCCAGTTGTGCAGCACATTCTGGAACATTCTACGCCACTGTGTGCTAGTCAAAACAAGGGAGCATTGCCAACTATGAACAACTCGAGTATATCAAGTCCACAGGTGGTTTTATGTCTTGCCAGTGAACCACCCCTCTGCTGAGACAATGCTGAAATTCCTGGCTGCCTAGGTGGATATGGAAGTGATGACCGAAACTGACATTCTTTGCCATTTCCTCGACGCACGCTGCGTTTGTTACCTTGAGCGTCATCAGCCAGCCACATATTTTCCAGGCGATGCATCCTCTGACCCGGCCCGTGTGCAGAGATACCAAGAGGGCCACAGAGCAGGTGTGAGGCCCATGAGGACTTTCCAAGGATGTCAGCTCAATGGAAGACCTGCTAATGCTCTTTCCTTATAGCCCTGAAAACAAAGGGACTGGAATTTAGGGGGATGCCTGCCTACATGCTTCAGATTGTAAAGATAGGCCTCATTCTGAATAGGAGCTTGAACTGTGGGCCAAGATATTGTCTATACACTGTACACTGTATTTGCTTAAGGTTTTCCATCCAAAAGCAGTTACATTGACAACACAGTGATTTTTCATGAGGCTTGAACAAAACATGGCAGGACATGAAGACAGACTGTAACTTTTAGTGAGATGTCCCTTGTAAAATAAGCAGAAAACAATAGGAGTAAACAGGAACAAGGTGCACTCAAAATGTAGACTTATGACCCAAGCAACACAACGTTTGCACCTCATAAGGGGCCTTTAAAAAAACAAAACAATACAAAAAACATCCTAAAATCACCATGGTGATTATAGAGGAGATGGGCTTGAAAGCAGAAATTGCATGTAATTGTTCTGTCTCAGCTTGAATTGCTGTTGCTGAGGGTTTGTGACACAGGGTCGAAACAAATAAGCCCACAGCTTGCCATCCCAGCAATGACGACAGCAGCGGGGGAAAAGCAATTTCAGCTTTCAAAGTGTACTCTATAAATATGTTGACTTGATTTCAGCTCTGAGTAGAAAAAACAGCTAAATCATTGTCTCTGGGTCTGTTCTCTATATTGCCACCTGCGATTTTGATTTAATGGATTTTCTGGTTGATTTTGAATGGTACAAGCAGAGCACAGTATTCACAGCTTTAACTCTGACAAGTACTTCCATTTGGTGTTCTGCTGTTGATCAGTGCAGTTGTTGGTCTGTGCAGAGCTGTGTTGAAATCAGTGGTCCTTCTTCCTAACACTTTAATATAGACACAGATGTGTCTGAATAATTATGTGTCTTTGAATTGGCTTTGAATTGGCTATGATTTCTAATTTCTATATTATAATTCATAAATGAAAAAAACACTAGATCAGTAAACCCAGATGTAAATAGTTGAAATAAAACTTTATAGTGTTTGTTTGGTTCCATATAGTTGTGGAGATTGCCTTCCCCGACCACGATTTGTGAGCAAAATGAAAACCTTGAGTCCTCCATGGCCACCATGACCACTGGTGAAGCCACAGCTGGCTTGTCACAGTGTTTTAATGAGGCGTCTGTGATTGATGATTCCATTACTGTACTGCTGCACACCGTGTCACCTCCAGATGCATCCATGGTCCCAGCCGGCATCTCCTCACAAGGATGTCACCGAGTTGTTTGTATTGCAGGAAACAAATACATTAGCAAAACAAACAAACAGAAATATCTTCCAGCGTCCACTTCCTGACGATAAGGAAGTCTTCGCTTGCCACTGCTGGGGCCCCTGAGCTCAACTGTCAGGCGCTGACGGCTGCGGTGGTGGCCGCAAGTGAGGCCAGTTCCTGTGGGATTGTGGGATTGGACATGGCTCCTTTTGCACTTGTTCCTCAGGGGGAAATGAGCTGAACTGGAGGGGGAAGAAGAAATGGGGGTTAGAGAAAAGACAGGGGAGTTGTTTAATGCTTTTAAAGCAAAGTGAAGGGGAGGAAAAAATGCACCCTAGACAGCTGTTCTTTCATTCGCAGGAATTGCCGGAGCAAAGCACTACCGGGAAGGGACAAAGATCGGAGGGAGAGCCGCCACAACAAGCAAGACACAGAGCAGATCAAGGTCCTCCCCCTATCATCACCCTGCACGCTATATGAGTCACATTAGTCAGGCCTGAAGAAGCCCAGCTCCCCGTTCACTAAAGACAGAGATGAAGGTGAAAATGACAAACTGCATGCAGTGCAAGATAGCCAGCATAGCAGTAAAATAACAACCCGAGGCGCTAAAATGGGGGAGGGAAAAAATAACTTTCTCTATCAGTGTTCATGGGTCAGTTGTCAACAAAGCTGATGAAGTGTGCTGAGCTGCAGGAAGGTTTCTAGTGTGCTGCATTAATGCTACTGCCCGGGGTAAATCCCAATGTCATAAAAACCGAGAGCACAGTACTTGCGAAGCGCGAGGTCCTGTTTTAAAGCTTTATTACCGTCTTTCAGGCTTTATTTAAAGACTAGCCAAAAGGTGTGAGCGCAGGCCGTATATTTCGCTCGGCTCGTAACGACAGCTTGTGCACTGTGTACTCTTGTTGGAGAGAGGACATTTCTCATTGGTTACACGCGCACGCTGTAATCAGTCGCAGGTGTGTATGGCTCTCCGGGGTGTGAACTCCAGGGGCCCACGCTCTCACCCCTCGGGGAGGGTCAAACTCTCTCACACACACAGTCCTCCACCAGCCATAAAGAGTCAGGTAGACTTTATAAAAGGCCATTTTAATGTATTACTGGAATAGCAGAGAGATATAATGTAATCCTTGTTAGAGCGTATAGGAAATGCAGGTGTGGATGATTAACTGAGCCTTTGTGCAGTGACACACAACCTCTAGACTGCTGGCTAGTTGGGCCATTTATATCTGAGACGACTGTCTGACAAATACAGTGCCATGACAGAGCCGCTGTGTACAGACAGTATGAGGACACTATGTCTGCATTTTGAAGCAGTGCACATATAGTCTGTGCAGTGGATGTGTGTAGGATGAGTACATGTGAGTGAGTGAGGTGACGGGTTGCAAGGGTATTGAGGAGAGAGTCACTCCAGGAATGATACAGCACACAGGATACCATCAGGGGTCCTCTGAAATGGGGTTATAAAAAATTCACTACCCTCCAATAAATTTTTCACAGACAAAAAGAAAAAAAAATCCTTGCCCTGTTCCAGTTGGTAAGGTCTAGAGTACCAGTCTAGGCTCAGAAAGGATTTATTTATATATCTATCTATCTATTTCCCTCATAGCTTAGCATGTTACTGAAAAACCTTTATGACATACAGAATTGTATATGATGTACGATTAGAAGGCACTAAGAACAGGATATACATTTTCATTTCATACTGATTTTAACCATAAAAATAGTCAACAATATGAGTATTGTATCAGTTGGAATAAATCCAAGTTGGGTAAATTGTATACCTCAAATACATGTACATTACTAGCCAAATCAAACTATACCTCAATCAATATGATATGTAAAACCTTCTACTGTGAAGAAGTGAGCAAACTCATTTTAACTCAATTTATATAAAACGATCTCTCTTTCTCTTTCTCTACTTTGGCTGTTATTAAATCAGTCATCTAAATGATGTTCCGGCAGGTTCCTAGGGTCAGAAAAGATTGCTTTAGCGCAGCATGGTGAGCATCATGCCGTGAGAGATGGAGGCTGCAGCTACAGCCATATTCCATATTTTACATGACGACCCACATATAGTGTGGGCCAAAGGTCATGTGCTACATTTGTAATGCAGTGGAGCCTGTGTTACACAAAAGTGGCCAAGTGTTCAGACTTGACTTAGTAATTCATTATTTATGGCAATTCATCTATATTAAATCACTGAACTAAAATTCGAAGCTAATTTGTTTTTGTTAGTGATGGCTTAATTTCATCTGAGATTTATCCAAAGGGTTTGGGAATTCAGCTATTTGGCAATTCCTCGTACAGTTCCAAGACACATTCATCAAGACTTTTGGCCCAGGAGCACAACATACAGTAACTACACACTGTATTTTTGAAGTAGTGCTCTTACTTACACACCAAAAACATACACCTTGAACACTTAGACAGCTGTTACAGATGAAGACTGCAGATTATTATAAAAACCTTGCCTGAAGCCTTGGCTGGATATGTATCACAGCACTGAAACTGAAACATTTCGTCATCCATTCCATCACTTGTTTGTCACAGACAAGAAACATGTGAATTCTTGACCTTGTCCAACCCACGCCAAAAATGGGTGGGCACCTGTTTTCTGTAAACACCACCAAACATCTGTGCTACTTCCCTCCCAGTCACACTCCTTCACCCTCCTTGCCTCCTCAGCATCAGTTTATTCCCACCTGAATGGATCCCTTGTGGGATCTGCATCCCCCAGTGGAATAGGGGTGGCCATCATGATTCTGTGGATCCTCTTCCGTGGATTACTCTCATCCTGCGCATTGTCTGCTGAGTGCCAGCGGGCCGCGGCTGTGAACACAGATGGGAGCATGGCCCTGTGATCGCTTCCATATGTCGCCTTGCGAGTCTTTCTTTCTTTTTTTTTTGCTGTTCATTCCATCTCTCATCCAGCTTCTGCTTTTCTCCTCAGACACAGTGGCCAGTCAGGGATAGGTTAGTGCTCCCATGGAGCATACCAACATCAAATGCTGGTGGAGAAATGACCAGGGTTTGTCGATATTTCTTAAAGTATTGTCGTGCTCTCTACCTCTAAGTGATCATCCGTTGTGTGAAACCTCATTGTATGTGTTGGCCCTGAAGCTGAAAAACCGATCATTTGTTTCTTAGGAGGCCTTACTATGTCCCGAAGGGCCCTTGGAAATGTAATCCATCTGTTTAGCATAACTTATCTGGCTAAAGTGTTAGAGAGCTTTAAGCCACCCTTGGGGAAAGCAGGCACATAGAGATCCCTGTTGTTGTATGGTAAATATGAACTGCACGGAAGTGGGCAAGCCCCTTTTTGACACTACAGCCTTGGGAGGTTTGTTCGTCAGGACTGACACATGTGGCCAGAAATATCCCCCCTCTCTGATTATAATTCTCCAAGTCCTCCTCATTAGCCAGACATCCGCAGTGAACCCTGTCTGAATAGGGGCATGGAACCGAGCTGTCAGTCAACGCCAATCACTTGAGGGAGGCAGGGAAAGAAATATTCCAGGTCTCCCACTGTGGAAGTGCAGGTTTGGAACCCCCACGTAAGCTCATGAACCTCAGAGAAGGTGTGGAGACAAATCTGGAAAAGCATTGGATAAATTGCTGTGGAAAAAGTAACGGTTGATTTGACGCCAAGAGAGTCTAGTGGAAATGCGTAATTGTAAAACTGACATGGTTGTGATAGGCAAAATGGAATGTGCGCCAGGGATTGTGGGTAATTGAGCCAAACTAAACCCTTCATCACTTTATCCCACAATTGGCTCTGCAAGCCTACATTCACTGAAAGCTGTTTACACAAAACTCGAACTCCCATGTTCATACATGTCCACACACATACTGTGTAATACACCCACACATTCATGTGTAACGTGCTGCATTTGGCAGAGCTTCTACAAATAAGTTCCATAGACAGGAGTTTACTGAAAGCAAGATATGGGTCTCCATTTTCTCTCTCTCTTGCTCGCTGTCTATTTCCATCTCACTCACTCACTGTGTCAGGGTTGTTCATCTGGATACCTGCGGAGGGTATATGGCTTAGTTCCATTGCCACATGGGGTAAAGGAACAACATAAGAGAGCCCTGGCTTTGGACATCCTCTGGGTTTAAAACATGAAGCCTGCCACCTTTGATTTATGATGTGATCGCTTCCTCTGAAAGTGACAGACGAATAGACTGGAGCGGGGCCTTTTTGTGAGCTCATAAAGAATTGAGCGATGGGACCCCATTGCTTTCATAACATTCCTGTGATGTTTGGGTAGCAGAGCACTGCAAGACACGATATGGCATTTATGGCATGTGCCATGTCAACAGATATTGACAGGATTATGGTGCAGGAGCTAGGACAAATAACCAATACATTTGATTTGACACTACATGTGGTGCAAATCTGACAGGAAACTAACTTTAAGCAAAACCTGAGAAAATAAAACAAGTGTAGGCTGTTTAGGTGGATTTGCAGATCTCCACAGCATTGCTGTCCGCATTCATTGTGAAATGAATATTGTCACTCCACCAGTCTGTTTTTGCATTATTCCGTGACTCCTGGTAGCACGCGAGGGCCATGACACTGTTTTGGCCTGGATTAGTCCCGGTCGTTTGGTAGACGAGCGGTTTTGGAATGAATGCATTTAGCCCTGATAAGAAGGCGAAGGGAAGGACCCTGCTTACGTTTCCACACAGATGGGCGGAGAGAGCGTCTTCCTCCACGACCATGCCCTGTAGTACCCTGAAGTGTCACTGGACCTCCGCCTGTGAAGCAGATGGCAGGGAACAGGAGAGAGGAGCACACCCTGAAAAGGGAACACCCAAAGCCAGTATTTATTCATGACAGAGCAAGTCTGTCTGTCTGTCTGCCTGTCTACATCTTCACTGAAATGCCCTACTCCACCCCTCTCCCTTGACCTCTGCAAATTATATGGAGATTAAGCAGCTGACAGTTCAAGATTAAACTGCTGCTGAACCACACTAACAAACAATCTCAGCCTGTGGACAGGCAGTATGTTAGCGTGGGTTTATTGTGTTATCTAACTTCCAAGACTGGCAGCTACATGGGGGTGGGAGGTCATGGGACAAAATAAGAGAGGGACAAGGATCTACCTGTTCCTTTGTGGACCAATCAAATGTTCTGAAGTAGATGACACACGCCATTTATTGTGACGTTCACGCTGAGGAGATTTAGGAAATTACCCATTTAAGAAGGATCAGCGAGCTACGTGGAGGAGTGGGCTGAACTAGATTTGCACAGTTAAACTAGATTAAACAGGACACATACCCAAACAGATTAGTCATAAATCAGCTGCCAAACTAATGCTATGCTATGCCTGGCTCACAAACCGAAAAGAAAGAGTATATCAGTGTTAAGAAACACTTTCTGAAAACACCTGAAAAGGTTTCAGATAAACAGAGGTGTATCTAGGCTGTTTTTTTCGCTCTATTTAAAATTGCTTGTCAAATGGAATGATTATTAATATTCATTTTAATTAATATTACTCTGTGAGCATGTAGCATACCCCCTTGGTCTCGGTGAGACGGGCTGGGTTGAAATAATTCGGTCTCCTTCAGATGTGGAGACAACAGATTCAGTTGGGAGTCTGACGGGGGTTTTGTGGAGACATATTAGGGTGTCCTGATGGGAAGAAAGAGCTTTGGGCTTCGTATGCCATTTATCTTCTGTGATAGCCCACACATCTCTATCTAGTGTGATATTGAATCTTTTGAATTTTAAAACACCAATGGATTTCTAGGAGTAGTTGCGTGTTGAAAAGTTGTACATGCTGAAACAAAGCTTTGACTTTGCAAAAGGCTAAATACTTGTATAATCAATCCGTTTACCAGATCAGGTATGAAGCAATACCAATTATTGATGTTATTAAGAACATTATTTACTATTCTAATTGCAACCATGATACTGCCATTCTCAAATTATTACAAACAGGCAGCGCTTTTAGACTCAAATTTGATGTGTTCTGACTTGTGGATCTAATTATATACTTTTTTGGTCCAACACTTTTTTTTTAGTTGTTTTATTCTCATAGTTTGGTGCACGAGAACCCCTGCCACTGTGGTTGCAAGACTTTTTAGTTCATTCAGTCATTTCATTCTGGCATTGTATCCTTCACAGATGAAGTTGCCCATGCAAATAAATACTTTTAGCTTTTACGTCTTTGTGCTTTGCATGATTCTACAACCTCAAAGCAATCTATGTCTGAGTGTTTTGTAACTGTGACAGGCAGACAAATTCATGGCCTTACTGGCTTAACATTCTATTTTCACTTCTTCAACAAACAGGAAGACCGGAAAAACAATCCCTGGTCTGTCTGATTTCAGATCCAATCTGATTTGCTACACGGCGGGAGTGTGATTTGTTCCAAGTCTGATCATGTTTGTTCAGTGTTAATGTGTGCGTTCCTTTTCCCTCTCGCTTGGACTCCATTGGAGTTGATGCCCCATTGAGACAGGTAATCCTGCCCTGGTGCCAGTGGCTCTCAGGGTGCCCTGGGCTGCCAGCTTGGGCTGTGTTACCTGACAGCAAGTCTGGTCTCTGGCTGCAGACACCAGGAAGCATGTTCTTGTTGCCTGTCTGGCAAACAGCCAGGCCTTTTTTCCCCCTCGTACTCACATCTGGAGTCGTGGGTGCAGCTGGACTGCTCTTGACAAAGAGTCTGGAGGCAGATGGATGGATGCTTTGTAGCCGGTGGAAGTCCTGATTACCCCCTCTGCAGTTTTCTGAGATTTTCCCTATTGGACGTAATTAATCCTTTTCTTTCTCCTGGGCCACATGTGTCAGTCTTTGTCAGTCACTAATGCTGCTCCTAAAACTACAACAAGACACAATATGATGTTAAAAAGGCTGTGAAGCAAATCGTAACAGTCAATGTTATTTTTTCAGTGTTTCTTTTTTATTATACAGACTTCATCTGGGTGGACAGCTGAATTAAGTGAAATGTGAGCACACATTTTTCTTCTCCTTTTCTCCCACTTCAGGACTGTCATTTCCGTATGCATGGCGTTCTCCTCCTGAACACTTGACTTGTGTGTTAAGATATGTGGTGCACTAATTATTTATGTCATTGCTGATGCTAAACAGAGTTTAGAGAAATGTTTGGTTTCAGTCTACACTCATTTTGATTGAAAAGGGGAAATTACTGTTTTGAATGTCTGTGAATCATAATTTCATTTGTTTGTTCATTGAATTGACATTTCATAACAAACAAACGGTCAAACATTCAGTATTAACACACATTGGGATGCTTGTCAGAGATACTGAAAGTGACATCCTTTTTTGAGTCTTAAATGCGTCAGTGCTTTAAAAAAAAAAAAAAACATGGTAAGGACAATTTGGCTTCTTATGTAATTTGTGTGGGCCTGTGGTGAAAGGCAGATAGGAGGCAAGGAGAGATAAGCCTCTCGGAATCCAGCCCGAAAAAGAAAAACTATGTCATGTTCACCACAAATAGCTGGGGTCATGCCTTTGGTTGAGATAGCATTAGCCTAATAGCAGTACTTTAGTTAATTCAGTTGTAAACTGAAATATAATAAAAACAAATTAGGTAAAATGTATCAATGGCATGTTGATCAAGTGGAAGTGGAGTACTGATTACACTGAAGTGGCCACATGAAGTATTTTCAGAGCTTTTTTTGTTTTAGTGTTTTTTATTTTAAGGCTGTCACCAGCCACTCAGAGGTGCCTAATGAAAAGGGTAAACTTAATGCTAAATTTCCAAAACATTTACAGCCAGACTACAGTACCATCTGCACCGCTCAGCAGTCTCCACAGAGGATGTTCCGGCTTCTGCGGGACCCCCTAAGGTCTCAGCATCAGATGACAGTGATCACTCAAGCAGCTGTCCTTCACAGCCTCCAGAGCCCTGCCACATGTGTTTTTGAGACGCATGATAACCTCCCGATGGCCCCAAAGCAGGCCATTCGGTGTGTTGTCCAAAGCCGTTTGCTTTTTAAGGGGGATCTCTGTAATCTCAGCTATGTGTCGTATACTGTTCAAACTACTACTCCTCACCACCCCAGGAGAACGCCGTTCTGTCTTCAGGAAACATAATCTCATGTCAAAACAGCAGGGGAACAGAAGTAACTTATGGCCACGGAGTGGTTGAGAAGCCTTTGAAATGAGCTCGATGACAAGAGAAATGATGGCGGCTTAAGCGGCGCAAAGATGAGCAGTGTGTTTAACTGCCCGTCTCGGACACCAGTCATGTTTTTGTGCGGAGAGAGACAGCCGTTTAATTTCTCATTTTTCACCGTTCAGTTTTCACACTGCTCTGCCTACGTCCTGGCCGAGCGTCCATTGCAGAACATTCCAAATGAGCAAATCTTATCGTAACAAGCTCTCTTGACTGGCCTCACACCGCACGGCACACGGTCACTCAGGACACAGCACAATCCTTATGATTTAAAATAGCCCATTTTGCTTTCTGAAGGTTGAGTATTTGTGGTGCAATTCATATTTTAAAGTCACATAGGTGCATTTCAGTGAACCCTGTTCTCTTCATGGGTGCTGTGTCCGCAGTCGTGACAGGTGTCCTTTATGTTTAGGGATTGTAATCTTTTTTAATGTCTTCCCAGGCCTCCTTTTTGGAAGTCACAAAAGATTTGGTTCAGGAAGTTTAGTCAACACAGTAATGCCCGCAATAAATCAGGCACTCCGTGGATTATTGAACAAAATCCTATGGAGCAGACTTTTGGACTTTGTCCAACTTGCAAACAAAAGGCTGTCTCTGCAACACTCTGTCAAAGTGCTGCACTTGTCAAACTCTGACTGAGGCTGGTCCTCTTTTAGTTTACTGCCTTCAACACTGCAACCAAACTTTACACCAGTGGCTTTTTTAACTCTTACTCTATATCTCTCTCTCTCTCATTGTCTCTCTCACTCTTCCTCTCTCTCTTCCTCTCTCTCTCTCTCTCTCTCTCTCTCTCTCCCTCTCTCTCTGCCTCCCCCTCACTCACACACACAGCCACACACAGTCTTTCTAATTTGCTGGCCACAGTTAGGAATCAGCCGGCCGGGACTTGCCTGTAATTGAAGTCTCCACAGTGACTGCCTAGAGCACTGCTCACAGCAATGCACAGGGGAGGTTTTCAGGGGAAAGCTCGGTAAGCCCTCTGCACTTCAGTCTAAGCATCATCACAGCTTTTTCCACTTTAGCACACAGAAACACACTTGTTGACTCCCTCTTGAAATCACACCTGAAAAACATCTCCCTCACTTCTCTGTAGGATTAGAGTAACTATTGAACATACAAGTGAACATTTAAATGATGAACATAACGATACCCATCAACCTACAGAATAGTAAAAAAAAAAGAAGAACATGGACGTTTTATAGTCTAGGCTAAACTACCAGTTAAAGATTGCAACAGCCTCATAAGTATGTGGAGTGGGTGCTCTGGAATTCACAGGGTGTGAAGGAATAAAAAACGTTAATTGGTAAAATGGGTTTTAATCTCAGTGGGGAGGCACAGCCATACTAGCTTCCACAGGTTTTATTTTCTCTATTTTATGGTTAAGGGGACGAGTGTGCAGTAAAAAAATATGAAAATAAAAAGATCAAACACAAGAAAAGCTTACATGCATATAAATATTCCCAAACCGCTTGAGGGTTGTAGAAGTTCTGACGGGCTTAATGCAGGCATCTACAGTACTATGACCCTGCAAACCAGATCCCAGAGGCTCAGCTCGACCGTTCTGGCATATAGGGGTTTACTTGTTAACCTCTAGCCCCACGTTTGAAGCTGAAATATACCCCTCCTGACCTTCAGACCTCACCCTGAATCAATTTTTTTCTCTCTTTCCTGCTACGGAGTTGAGTACCGCAGACTGCCGCTCGCACCTGGCAGTAGTGCATGCTGGGAAGCCGAGCCGCTCCAGCGTTGTGACAGCGTGATGGATGGCCAGGTGATGGAACACAGGTTTTACGGCGCTCAGGAACAGACCGGCCCAAAGCCCCCATAAGGCGAGGCAGGATTGTGTTTCTACAGGCCGGTGCTGATGCATATATGATCGAGCAGAGCTGGAGATAGAGGCGAGCTTATGGCTAATTTAGTACAGTCATTAAGGGCCGTGGGTGTGGGCTACATCACCGCAGCTGGGACCTTTTCATTGTCTCTCTCTGTGAATTGGGTCCAGGTCTATTTTAGGGCAAATCCCCAGTGCTGAGATAGCCCTAGCGGTTGAAAAACAAGCACCCTTGCTTTCTATGGACACTTTCCAGAACTCTGTTCGTCCTGTATTAAACCCCCCCGAATGACAGCTCAGCTGTGTTTGAGAGTCTGACGTTTTTTCTCCCTCTGTCTCTCTCCCTCCCACTCTCTAATCAGCGCAGGGAAGGAAGCTGATGACACAAGAGGCTGTTGAAGGGTTGCTCTTCCTCATTAGAACAGGAAGAGTGATGACCTCTCTCATCCTTGGTGAGCTATCGCACTCGGCGCCCCACGTTTGTGCAGTGACTCAGCTCCCTCGTCCCTTCCTTCAGATAGCAGGGGGGATAGCCCGGGAGTTTGTGAGAAAAGGTATGGCGTCACTCTCTCTCTCTGGTAAACAGACACAAACACACACACACACACACACACACACACACACGCATGCTCACACAAATCGCTACACCCCAGGATGAGGTACAGCTGATTATAGGCTGTTATGAAACAACCATGATGCAGTTTTCAGTGAGAGCAGCTTAGAGGGGCGAGTGCAGTGTGCACAGCAGAGCTTCAGAACTTAATGAATGTACTTCACGAACTGGATTAATGTAATTTATTGCTTGCTCACCTAAACAATTATGTCTATCATGAACATAAACATGAACCTAAACATTGCTCACCTAAACAATTATGTATATCATGAACTTCACACAATACTGTTATATATATATATATATATATATATATGATAATTATATGTTTTTTGTTTTTTTGATAGAAGAGGAATGCCGTCTGCCTGTCAAAATGATATATAGATGTGGGGAGTAGGAGGGTGTCAGGGTGACACTCTCTCAGTCACTGGGTGCAGGGAGGGGGGGGGGGGGACTTGGCTTGCAGTCTCTGTGCACATAATTCATCTGCCATTTAACAGTTCTCCTTGGCCTACATAATCTTTAATGAGTCATGGGTGCACTTAAACAAGAGGGTCAGCAGAGTCACGCCTGTGCCGCCCACCGCTGCAGCACCGGACCTCCAGCCCTGACATTAATCCTTAGGGTAATGTGGAGCTTCCTGTAGCTAATGAAATCTGAAGCTTGTAAATGGCCGCCTCTAATGACGCGCCCTGACAGTTTTCTGAATTAAGCAGCCGTGGTTGTTGAGATCAGGCTAAATAGTACACAGATGGCTGGGCAGAAAGTTTCAGGCTTCGCAGAGGGAGTTTGAAGTCGTATGCGGTATCTGTTTGGCCAACAAATGACATTTAATTTCAGCTGCGCCACAGGACCCCAGTGTGTTGGGCCTTAAAGGTCCATGTTAATGTTGGTTGAGTCAGTCATTTTAAGTGCACAAGGCATAAAACAAGGCCTTAATGTTAGTCAAAGAAATCACTTAAATATATAGTTTTTAAATTAAAAAATAGTAAAGACCATGAAAACAACTGCTGCTTGACCCATATAAACTATACTAGAAATTCTACAAATATTCCAGTATTCTGGAAACACTTTGGTAGTGTATGGTGATTCTCTGACCAATGTATGTAGTCTCAAGAGAAGTAATTTAGATATTACCGTTATTTTTCTTGTTTGAATTGGCAGTGATTTTTAAAATAACTCAACGCTCAACCCCTTTACCCTTAACCAAATACAGCTTTGAATATGGTTACTTTAGTCCCACTTCCTGGAATTATGGTTTTGGGTTGCACATAATAGGCTTAATTTCTACATTGCTGAGAAACATTACAAAAAAAAACCTTCGAGGCAGAAGAATATGTTAATTCAAACCTGGCAATCTAGATAAAAGACATGTTTCCATCGTCATGTTATTACCACACCACTCAGTAATATGACTCAGATCGCGGTGGAAGAAAATGGATCTGGTTTGCCCTTTTCTAAACCTCAACAATGACAGAGCCCAACTTTCAAGGAGCCATGGCAACAAGAGCTGCTTGTAGGGGAGCAATTTTCATTTCCCCTTGCTCTTATACCATCACTGATGTCTAGTGTGTTCCTGGAGAAATCTGGGAGAAAGCTAGAAATTCTGCTGCAAATCAATACACAGTGTGAAGACAAAATAAGTAATTTTTATCACACACTGTAGTAAAATACCTTGAGTTATTAAGTTAGAATATTCCTCATGTATGAAGATAATTCACAGCCATTATATTCACACAAAAAATGAGCAGTTCATAAAGAAATGTTCCATGTTTGATTTGATGGAAATGGGCCTTACAAAGATCTCAAAAGGGAACGCTCGTAGCCCACACACATTTTGACATAGGCCTTTAATACTTAATGTTTTCACATCTCCTACACTACACACCCTAAAACCTCACTTTCATTTTAACAGTTCTAAACAGTTTAAAAGTTCTGGCATGACCAGTCATGAATTTAAATGATGAGAAATAAGCCCTCTGTGACCCAAACCACTTTCACCCATTACCGACTGTCTGTGGGAGGTTTGGATGTGGCTCATATAAACATACTTGCGGGAAAGTAATTGCAAGACATAACATAACACTACTTGTCTGTCTTGTCTGCTCTTGTAAGTTATTTTGTTGATGTGGCTCTCTGACACTCGCTGTATCTTTACTTTAGTCTTAATACATATTTCAACACGGTTCTGAAAAGGGGAGTCGACAAAACAGGATTTACATTCCCATACTCAACACCTTCACAGAATATATCAGATGACTGACCAATATGTTAAAAGCCTAGCAAAAGGCTGAGGACCTGAGAAACACACACAGTAAAGCGGTGCAATATGCCATGCTTATCAGTGATGTATGGGGAGAAAATGTGGGAATCGCATCCCAGCTTCAAAGGGCACCTGAAAGTTTATCACAGTATATATGTTCTAGGGAAAGGTCCATAGAGAGGACCTGGATTTCATTTACAGTTCCCATGGAAAGTCCTCTCAATAGTCTTTAAATCCTAAACCTAGTCACTAGTGTGTGTGTGTGTGTGTGTGTGTGTGTGTGTGTCTCATTCTTTCTCTTTTGTGGGTTGCTCTAGTGCATATGTGATATTGGATACTGCCGTTTTACTGGAAGTTTCTTTCCCAACAGTCTGCTGCGACTGCATTGCATGTATGCTACTTGTCATACATTTAGTTAGTCTCCTGTTGTGAAGGGGTTCTGGCTTTTCTAAAGGCAATGAGGCTTGCCATTAAAGGGCAGGAAATTTAAAGTCCAACAAATGAAAGTACAGTTTATCTGAGAATTAGATGTATACTGCCCTTCCAAAATAAATGTATTTACTCACTGAAAACCCATGAGAGGGTGAGGCTGAATGGTTTCATTTGGACTTTTCAAATGGACTGTCATGGCAAATCAGGCTCCTCTGAAAGTGCCCATACCCCCAGTTCTTTCATGTACAACAAACAAACCATTCCAGCAAACCACCAAGGCACACTGCAACTTCAGCCAAGGGAGATGAAGTGTGAAAATCCATTGGAACGGAATGGAAAATAACAACAAAAAAAGGGGGGGGGGGGAACGAGAAAAAAGAAGCAGCATTTCATAAAAAGAGATGAATATTCTTTGGGGCTCCTTCCAAGAAAACTGTCACAAACACATCGAAAGGAAAAGCTACCAGTCTCAGAACAGAGATACTTTTTTTAACTTTTCTCTTTCATTCGGAAAAAAAAAAGCACTTCATGAAGACATCCCACATGCATGGTGATTTCAGCACATCATTTCACAGTACCATCGCCCAGAGAGCTCCCATCCCACTCTTATCGCTGAGAAGAGTGCCTCGCTAATCAACGCTAACCAAGAGCCTGTGCATTAAATCACCGGCACGTACAGTGGGCTCAACTATTTTGGCAGCAGCAAATGTGATGATCAGAGAGGGGAATGCTGTGCTACCAGGCCCGAGCACCCCCAACACCACCACCACCTCCCCCAGTTTAGACCAAAAGCTTTTTCCCAGTGCCCACAGCTGTTTCTCCCGATAGGGTCAAACAACATTTTGCAGAGGAGGTGATAACGTCATCTCCCTCTCCGGCACTCCTGCTACCCCCGTCCCCAACCCTTCTCACAGGCACTCGTGGGTCAGCCATGCCTGTCAGAAGGCTGGGGCTCTGGGGCAGAGATCCAAGGAGTGGGGGACTCAGGGCCTGAGGCCAAAAGCACCATCACTACAACAGAGAGCAGAAAGAGCATACCACAAGCCAGAGCCTTTGGAACCTGATCACAACGGCAAAAGAAGACATGAGGAAGCAGTTGAATAATATGCCAAAGTTTAATACTCTCTTGAGAGCATGTGTTATCTGTGCTAAGAGCTCAACCTAGGTGCAGCTGAGGAGCTGTTTTTAAAAAACTGTTTTATTTGGCTTTCATTGGCTTTTTCCTCGCTTCCTGTAATGCTTTTACGTCAATTCATTCTTAAAATGAATCGTGTTCATTCTCTGGAATACTGTGATGGAGCAATACAGTGCTTTCAGAATGATTCAGTAGAACTTGGCCGTTTGGCACACTATTTTTTAAGCTATGGCATGCTCCGTGTGTGTGTGTGAGTGTGTGTAATTAATTAAAGTGTGTACAAAATAGGTGTGATAAAAGGAGACATAAAGGAGATTTAAACCAGGACCGTTCACTAATCTAATCACAAGTTAACATTGAGAACTAATTTGTCAGTAGTGTTTGAGGTAGTCCTGTGGTACGTGTGCTTCCACCATATCCCCAGCATGTTTCAACCACGTGTTGAAATTGGAAGAGTTGATGCAACATTTCCGTTGAGTCAACGGGGTGTGTGTATCACCGTACGTGTGGATAGGGTCCATGGCCCAAGAGGCTGAAACATGAGCTCAGGGGATCGAGAGCACAGTCTATGCCCAGATCCAAAACATGGTTTCATGAACACGACAGTCCTCTGAAGACCACCGCTGATGAGCAGAGGGTGAATTATAGCACCTGGCTGGCCATGTTTCCATGTAGAAGGGCATTGGTGAGAGTGTCACTGAGTTCCCTTTCAACACACTGTTTGGCAAAGTATTTGGTCACTATTCATTACCGAAAAATATATTTAAATGCATGATTATTTAAGCACATGGCAGTGTTCAAGAAATGTATACTAGAACACACTTGAAGGACTTGAATGGTGAATGATGAGTGCCCCCGCAGTCAGCCAGCAACATGGATCAAACACACCTGGCAATCCTCACCTGTGTTAGTACTGTAATGTTGATATTGTAATAACTGTAGCTACGTCTTGCTCCTGTCAATGATCTGGCTACATGTTTTTACTGCTTTCACCATGATGGCCTTCTGCTTCTTCTGAGGCATTTACTTTTAATTGCAAAAACATTACTCATAGACACATTTCTGTTTTACTCACAGACACATTTCCAGTATGAACAGTCCACTTTGTTAGTCATTGTAAAATAATATTCAAGTAAGTGAATTCACCCAGCCACACCCAGGATTAGCTTGTAGAGCATTCTCAACTATAAGAACATTTAGTTTTCTTTGTGGCCCTGATGTTGCCTGGCAGCTTTTACCTTACCTGCAAAGTTTGTATAAGTTTGGTTTTAACAGAGAAGTTCACCAGCCCCACATTTGCACAATTTGACTGACGGCCATCACAGCCACTTGATGACGGCATTTACTGCTCTCTTCTCAGCCATTTGATTAAAGCCAGGATTTAGAAAAGCTTGGAGAGTAGAGAGGATGCCGCAATGGCATATGCGGCTCATAATGGGCGGACGGGTAAAAGAACAATTCTGACAATTAAAAATCGAATGACCAATGATAATTATTATTATCTCAATATGCGGGATGCAGGACAAAGGGCCAAAATGCTGTGCAGTAGCCTACAACGCAAAGCGGGACACTTGGTCACCCTACGTGCTGATGTTTGTGAAAATTAGACTAAATTATACTCATTCACTCATACAGCAATTGAGATGAACAACACAAGTGGGATTTACTTTAGATACTCCTAGCTGTGCCAAAGTGAATAGAAATAGCATGGACATCTGAAGCTATGCATTACTAGATAGTGGTTTCTCTGTTGTCTTAAATCTTCCAGCATGCTGTTTTTCCACTTCAGTGACCTCCTCTTGAGTTTTTTTTTCTTTTTTGTTCTTTTTGAAGGACAATTTACTTTTCAATTCCCCCTGGGTGCAGCAGCACTGCAGTTGTTATGACTGGAGAGCAGAACAGATATTTTAGAACAGCTTCTGGCAAAAGCTGCCAGCCTCAGAGGACTCTGGAGCTGCAAAACACTGATTGCAGAACGAGTCGGGGAGAGTGGCCACCATCATCATATGCAGAATAATTTTCTCATTATCAGGTTGGAAGGTGGCCCAACAGATCCTTGAATCAACATCAAAATCAACACTGATTAGCCGTCTCTTCGTTTACAAACCCACATTGTAAGGAGCTCCAATTTAGCGAATTTGCAATTTTTGCATATTGTTCGGGGGGGGGGGGGAATTAGCAAAGTCGAGATAAAAGAGAGATGCGCTTTTTCCTGTTTTTGTTTTGAGCCAGTACTTTGATGATGATGAGTGTCTTAAAATGGTAGAACAATAGAGCTGAGGGATCTGTTTGGTGGGAAGCTGTGATGGGGTGAGCCAGGTCAGGGAAGAGGTAATGGAGGAGAGGAGAATGGAGGAGACCTCCAGTTTTAATGTCGGTACTATGTGAACAGTTTGCTTTGGGACTAAATTGCTGGAAGTATTAGATAAGCCAGAGGCAAAGGTTTCAAAAATATCTCAGCCACCTTCCTGTTGAGGCAGATGGCTTTCTTGCTGATTAACAACTACAGTGGTCTGAGATAAAAATGACTTGAAATACTATTCCGACTGCTGAAAGGCTGGTTGCTACGTAACTTAGAGGGGTCATATGTAACGTGTGAGAGGAACAGAGTTTCTCTAGGGAGGCCCATTTATCACTGGCTGCCAAACATGCCAAAAAATACAAAACAAAGGACAACACATCCTCTTGTGGCTCAATTTTCTCATCTCTCTCTCAGCACCCCCTCCACTCTTCCCAAGTAGGCTATTCTACCTATGGGTTCACTTCAAAATATAAATCTTGCTTGAAATGAGTAACTGTTAGAGCTGTGGTCAAACTTTTGTACTGTGTGAAGCTAACGTTTCACAGTGGTCAGCCACTTTAACACAGTCATTTCATATATCCTACAGGGCTTTAAATAACAGAAAAAGGAATTTCATTTCAGGTGGTTTCCATCTTCATTTGGTGCTGGTAGAGTGAAACCATACGTGCTTGCGAGTTCCTGCGATCCTACAATGAAAAACAACCTCCCCGCCCCCACCCCAGGCCTAAATACCCCCCCACACACCCCCCCCTTCTAGCAGGTGGGGGACCCAGGAGTGGCACAAACCAAAAAGAAAAGATTTATGTTATGGATATTTGGGACTGTGAGGTGGTCATTAAAGACTATGGGGTCATTAAGAGTTGCCTTTTCTGGCCCACTTTCCCTTTCAGTGGATAACAATGAGCAGCTGGGGGTCGAATAAGTGTGACACGACCAGAATGCCTTTGACTGAATATGTGACACAATATAAATAATATTTATTACTAAGCCAAGGCGCACTAAGGAAGCCCTAAATGGCGAAGTGTTTGAATTGCTGTGTTATGCCATCCTCTCAGAAAAGAGCAAAGAGAATTCATAATGGAGGAAGGTGTCAGACGCATCAAAGCCACGTTTCACAGAATGAAGATAAGAGACAAAGGAGTCTGAGGGTTCAAAACATGGCGCCACTCTGCAGCTTTTATAGAGGCTCCTTATTTTTGGTTCATTCAGCTCTCCATTTCCACTCCTCTATGTTCTTCCCTCCACTTTTCAAAACAGCTTCCAAGTCCAAGCAACGGAACAAGGGGAAGAAACTTGGTCACCTTGGTCACTGACTTTGATGACATTCTGGTGTGCACAACACAAAATCCAAGAGAAATATCAAAAGAAGAGGGGAGGGGAAAGCATCCCTTGTTAAATATATGCCAAGCCTAGAAGATCACCCTTGCACATTTTTTATATTATTGAAACTCAGGGGCGGCTTGTCCATGAGGGCGATTGGGGCGATAAACGCAATGTATAAACGCAATATCCTTGCAAGTCGCGTAAATGACGACATGTAAATTTAAATGTAATAATTTTTTTCTGGCGGATTCTACCACTAGACCGTCTGATCTGCCTCTGTATGTCATTGTCGAATCATTTTTAGTCGGCGTACTAGGACTTTCTAGACCAAATGTATCCATTCAACAGGTTTCTACAAAGGGAGGGAAATCCTACATCCAAGAATTGGAACGAAAGAAAATCGCTGTCGTGATGTGGCTAACACGGTCTGTATTTCTATATACCACTGTCACTTTTCATAGGTTTCACAGTGTGTTTCACAGTTTGCTTCTTGCACTAACACTGAATTATTTTTTATGTGGTGACTTATTTTGCTTTTGTAAGCCAATGCTTTCAAGATCAGTCAATAAATATTGTTGGTTTTGACTTATGTTACCCCTTCTTTATGTTGTTACTGGACATATCATGTGTCCTCTTAAGCTATGTTACATCATACAACATTTGAGACACGTGGATAATGAAAAAGTGGGATAATTTAATGTGGAGCCACATCATGTTTGCTTATTGCAACTTTCTTCCATAGCTTTCCACCTGTAACTTGCTACTCTAGCTAGAGGGCACAGATTACTGCTGCCAATAGTGGACAAAAAGGTATTGCTGTATGAGTTAATCAGCTAACTTAATGTACTTACTGAATGGGTCGCCTTAATCATTATCAAAAAAATTGCCCCCTCTGAGAATTTTTTCAAGAGCCGCCACTGTTGAAACTAGCCTCTGCATTCGTTGTGTGAAAAAGAATGACCCCTTGAAGAAAATGACCGGAATTTTTCCGGGAGATGTCACTTGTGTTGGCAGATGTAAAATGGTTGGAAAAGTTCGTAGCATAGATTTTTGGATGGTAATGATGAATTAGAACGAGAAAAATAAATAAATAAAAACGGAACACAAGCTGCATAATGCAAGCAGTTTCTGTACTATCGGCCCATACTGTGAGTGTATTTTTGCAGATGTTTCACAGATTCTGCCTAACATGGGTATTATTTCCAAACCCTAGATGATAATCTGTCTCCTTCCCAAACATATTGTAGGACATTCTTTGCACGTTCTTGACCTTCTGTCTGGCTGAATGCCTATTGTTCCTTAACTTTCCCAATCTGGTGAAGGAAGAGGTATCTGTAAACAGGAGAAAATTCAGTGAAAGGTTCTGCAAAAGCCATGTGCAGTCAGCAATCATCAGACTTGTATTAGGTAGATAGAGGTGTGGGTCTTTTGCAGTTTCAAAGAGCCATTCACCGACACTTTATGCCTGTCTGCCGAGCCTATGCTCTCCCTCAGAAAACAAGTCCTTATCTCTGCTCTCTGTCAGGTCGCATCAGGCTGTCTCACAATGTGTGGAAGAGGCCAAGCCAGAGCCAGCTCCAACCCCCAGCACTTACAGCCAGTATCTATATGAAACAAGCCGGCCGTTTCCAAACAGCGTGCGACTGTGTGAACTGATGGAAATTCCGATAAGCCCAACAATATCGGCGAGTAAGGGAGAGACCAAGATGAGCGCCACCCTCTAAAGCTACATCAGTCCAACCATTTAATTTGTTTTGACTTCTTTTGATCCGCTGTTACAATGAAGGAACTGCAGATGAACAGCCTATCTCCTCTTTGAGAGCCCTCTCCCTCTGATAGTGGAAAAAGAGAGAGAGTGAGAGAGAGAAAAGAAAACACACCTGAAGCAAGGCATGCGACGCTGCCATGCAGGGATTCATGGGGCCGTATTAAATACTGGCACAGTTCCACTCTCTATATAAGCCTGTGGGCACCGAAGACAAGATGCAGGGAAAAAAAGCAGAAGCCTCACTTCTCTGTCCCTGGTTACTGCCGTACTTCAGAGACAAATGGTATGATGTCAAGATCATAGTTTGAATCACCTGCCACCTGTGAAACTTTCTGAAGATTGTAGGTTGTGATTAAAGCGCGCACAGAGAAAGAATTCAAAGCCTCATAGACCTTGTTTGTTGTTTTAGAATATCAGTCGGCAAATCTCAACTTGACGGGGACATGAGGGTGTACCGTGTTCAAAACTATCATGCGTTCTATGTGAGTTTGGGCATGTCTATAAAACTTGCCTTTTTGTGAAGCAGAGATGGGGACTCGAGTATGCCACTTGGACTCGAGTAGCACTTTAGCCGCACACTCAGTAACTTGAGACTTGTCCTCAAAAGCCTTGAGAGTTGCCTCGGGCCTGAGATTTGGGACTTTTGAACAATCTTTATTTTGTTTTATGTACATGTATACGTATATTTATTTTTTGGCGCATTAACAATGTATGATGAGCTGAATGTCATTCCCTCTCTTATTATCAGCCGTAACCTTACACATCTGGTGCAGCCATAAATTACTGTAACACATGACAGCAACTACACCATGGCGAGTACACCTGCAGCTGCTGTCCCATTTGTCATAACCTTTGGCTATAATAACTTCACACAAGGCCCAAACAAAAGAATCACTAAATGCAACATCTTCGGGATCAACAAAAAGGATGCTGGATTGACCAAATACAATTTTATCAGGCATCTGAAAACACAACCAGATCAGACAGTTACTTGGTAATGTAAAAGTTGATGTTAGTGCCTATGGATGGGGAGCAGACATGTTCAGCTCAGCCTCAGCTATCTAGCTTTGTAGCTAAGGCAGGTTAGCTTGATTAGATTGGCTTTTGCTGAATATTTTGAAAAGATAGGTGAGTGTTTGTTTGCTTGTCACACTTATTCAGCAAGTGAGTCCTTTCTTTTTTATAGTTTTTCTCAGTTGCCTTGGTACATCTCTCAAATCATCCGTAACATTTTCAAACCAATAAGTGCATATATCGAAACAATTTGTACAAAACAGTACGACACAATAGATTACCTGCAAAAGCCTGTAACTTTCTCAAAATGCTCTGTTTATGCCTCAAAAGTCAGTGAATATGTCAGTGCCACCAAAATGCAAGTGTTTTTGTCATGTTTTCTAACCAAGACAGACAAGATATTTAGTCATTCTGCCAATATAAAATCCTTGAAGTCTCTTTCATTCACAATAATTTCACCATACAGATTATTGCATGTTTCCAACTAACTGAATATTATTTTCTAGCCAGTTGAATTTCATGTCACTGACAACAATTTTAATTCAACAAGACTCCAAGTGAATGTTGAAGAATATTGTAGCAAGATGCAGAAAATCAGTCCAGACTGAACAGTATAGGAACAAATATAACCCGTTGAAAAACAATGGGACAATCTTGCATGCCACATAAATTTGTTGAGATCCAACACATTTTTTTCTAGTCGTGATGATCACAGACCTTTCACATTTTCCCACTCTGGCTTAGTGGCCTATGAGGTTTTACAGTCACGTTTTCCCTTTCAACAAATGTAATCAATCCTCTTCAATAAAGATAACTAGTTTTACCCATCTGCATGTCATGGTAAGACTAAATAGCAGATGATTGTACGTAGACTTTTGCATGAATGTGGAAAAGCATTTCCAAAATGTTGAAAATAATGAGAAATAGCTGTTATTATGTGCACACGTGAATAGATGACGTGGGGGTTGAACAGTTTTGAGATTTTTTATTCTTATTTGAGAAATGTACCTAAGTAACTGAAAAAACTGCAAGTAGGACCTCAATATAATGTTGAGTGTACCTATCATGATTCTGCCAAAGAAACAGCTCAACATGTGCGGTATTTTCATTGTACAGACAGATGATTAGCAGTGTTACTTCCCTAACGAATACCTTAAAGTGGACCTAGTACGCTTTTCCAGTTTTCCCCTTTCCTTTTGTGTGTTATGCAGCTTTTTATGCATGCAAATGGTCTGCAAAAGTTACAAAAGCCCACAGTGCATGCCAGAGGGAGGAACTCTCTCCCGCAGAAACCACTTTTTGATTATGAACTGAAATTATTAAAATTATGAACATTGAAAATGAGCACAAGAGTTCCCGCTTTAAGTTATCCTATGTTCAAACACAGCCTGACCATGCATTGGCAAATCTCCCTTTTCATCTTTATATGACAGCAACTTTAAATTATCATCCCCTGTAGTCTTAGTGTCAGTTACTGCTCTCTCACTGGTAGACCGGATAACCTGGATTATGGAGACAGCTGCTGAGGAGTCACGCAAGACTTGAGCAAATGTTCATCGGAGATAATTGGCCCGGGAAGCTTAAGAATGTGCCACAAATCAGGCAACAGGAACATTTTCAGTTCCCGTTTCTCCCTCAGTTCAGCTCTTCTCACTGCATAGTTTTGCTTCTTCAACTAGCGGCACATTGAAGGGGTTCATCAGCAAGCTGAATGTCTGCAAATGAATTTTGATCTTAAGCTTACAGTATGCTCATACTAACCTACATCCTTTGTGAATACGGAGTGGTGTTCTGCAGTTAGTTGTCTCAGTGGAATTCATATAAATAATTAATTGCATGTGAGTTCAAACCACTAAACAAAGTTAGTATACCAATTAATTTGAACAGAGTAACTTTTCAGCAGACCTGTTGTCAGACATGTTTTCTGTTTGGGTAAGACATAAAAAACATTTTAAATAGTCTACCTTCAGACAATTAGAATTTTTTTCCTAGTGTATCATGTGTTGTTTTGTATCACTTTATTTGTTCTATCACCAAACCAGACATTCAGTTGTAGTTCTGCAGATAATGCAAACCAGTGTTTTACCAACATCAAACAACATTTATTCAATTAAATTCTTTAATGCAACACAGTTTGCCATGTGATGAATCACTCTATGTTCAGCAAGGTCTGTAACAACAGGAATACTACCCTGACCTAGCACTCTGTTCTTTCAGCCTAAAATCAAGACAGAGTGTTAATTTACAAAAAAGGCAATTGAATTTGCAAAAAGGCACGTAACAAAAAGTAAAAAACATCACATATGTAAGTTTTCCTAATCTGGGTTGCTTAACCAACCTCTCAAATATGTTCTGGCTACCAACCATTTTCAAGAAGCCAAACCCAATTACCCTTACCTCAACACCGTCCACCATCTTACCTCCGCTCTTTCTTCAACAATACGAAACAAACATCCGCCCCCAGACACACCAACAAACTCCTTCCATCCATGTTAAGCTGTTGTGGTGTATTTGGGGCTGTGCTGAATCCAGATCCCTAATTAAGAAACGGATAATAAACAGGATGCCCATTAATCATGAATGCACAAGAATAATGAGGTAAACATTTTGTCAGATACGAGGGCCCATTTTTAGCCCTCGCTGGATGAAAGGCCACCTGTTGATCTTCCGCACGTATTGATCGATATCACTTCTAAACTTGATGACACAGAGAGACGGATCTGTTGACTTGTTTTCTTTTCTTATTTTTTCACTAACACCATTCCCCTTGAAACCTCCCAGCTGATATTAACCTCATCAGAACTGAGGGAGGCTGCGTCCACATTCATAAAAACAATGGCAGGAAGGACTTTATTCTCACGTGCCATGAGGGCACAGTTAAGAGTCATCACTGGTAGCAGACAGGTAGCATAGATGGAATTCTTTCATTGAAACAACTTCCTGTAAACAGCCAAGTGCTTCCTGTGTTGGGACAGATATCATGTGTGTCTACTTCAAACCCCCTCACCCCCTCCAACAGTTGAGTCATACCAGCTCCGGTGAGGAACCCATCGGAAAACCTCAGAAGCAATTCGGAAATGTCACTGAATGCCGTCCAGATCAGGCCCTTTGCCACTTGGGGGGAAACCAGTGTCCATCTGGCGCACACTTAAAAGCTTTACAGCGTGCCGCAGACAATTAAAAATAATATGGTGCAAATGTTTGAACTTTACAGCTGACTTTATAATGTCACACATGTCCTTGTCTTTATATAGGACATGAAAGTGATTCATTAAGTTGGCAATAACGTTCGGTGAGCAAATTTGCACCTGGACACCAGGAGTGAGGACATGTTAACCAAATAAGGTATTGAAGCAAGTGTACATAACCAGATTTGCAGATATATAAAACAACATATTGGGTATTAGATGTAGCATTGAAACAGACGGTGAATTCCTGTGACCAATTATGTGCCCACTGTGCTTCAGCAAATTATCTTAAAGCTAAAAAAAGGTTAGAAACAGATAAGCATCTTTACTCAGCCTCCTCAGAAACCCCCCACAAGTGAGAGGATTACCTCAAGAGAAGCGCTGGCTTCAAGTGGGCAGTGTAAAAATGGAAGGTGCTCCTGTTGCTAGGCTTCGAGTGGGTGACACAGACAAGCTTGCAGCACCCCCCTGGGAATATTCACCGGAGGAAAACAATGGCCATCCCTGTGCTTCCGAGGATAGAGGAAGCCGTGGCCCCTGAACCGGAGAGTTTTATGTCAGCAGAGTGACTTTTGAGCCACTGCTACTCAGAGGTCGATATCCAAGCCTCTCCAACTTGGGCCTTTAAGGCTCGTGACAGAGGGGAGCTCATTCATCTTGTGTCACCGTCCTGCTTTAAGCGGGTAAGCTTCCCTGAGAGTGATTTAGCAACACCCATCAGTGCATTACAATTAACATGTGGAGGTTCCATCTGGCATGCCCAATCGGCATCAGTGTTTGAGCCTTGCATGTTTTTGTTATGGCCTTGGATTATATATTTTTTATGTATTGTAACTGGTGGTATGGTATGTTTTCAGTGAATTTTATTGCATATGAAATTGTGAGGAATTAAATATTGTCTACTGGTAATATGGTAGACATTAGTTCTGGGTAAGAGCCTTCTGATGCCTTTTATGCAAACCAAATCAGCCATTCAGTAGTACAGCATTGCACAAAATAAAAAGATTCTTCTTTCTTTTTTTTTTTAATTGTTCACAAATTAGCTCACTATTCATTCAAGTCTGGCTTCAATTGAGTTTACATGGTGGTTTGGCTTCTTTTGGACATTTCTGTTGGATTCTGATAATACTGTTGTTAAATGACGTATTTGAAACAGTCTGTTGAACCATGGAGCAGTATAGGGTGGGTCTTAAAACATATTTTCATTTCAGAATTTTATTTTCTAAAAGGGTGGGGTCGAAGTAAGCTTTGTATGTTGTTAGAGAGCTTCTTATAAAATAACTTGCTTCATAGAAATCTAAACTTTCAGTCTTGTGACAAAAAGTGCCAAATCGATATGGCCAAGACAGATAAGAGAAGTTGTGGTAGTTTAAGCTCAGCTTCATATAGTTCTCACAATTCAAATGCAGTCGGAAGAAACGCAACATTTTCCTGTTTAGTGCAAAGTAAGCAAACACGGAAAAAATGAATTTATTGTGAACCAGACATCGAACACTGACACTGTCGCAGCTTTGTTCAACGAAAGAATGAAACAACAAAATAAAACAAATGACTCAGAATCAGTGAAACAAACAAAAAACTAGCGATGCAATCTCGCCTAGATTCTGATAAGCTCTTCCTGCGGGCTGCTTCTCTGTCACGGAGAGTGGCGAGGAATACTGCAAAGCATTTCTGCCTGGCTATTCGTCATTAGAGATGGGCCAAGTCACAGCAAGAATAGGGGGATGAGCAACTATACATCTGGGGGAGGATGCACAAAAGGAGGGAAATTGTTCACCTCTCCCCCCCCCTCTTCCTTTCACCATCCCCTCTTTCCTATTTTTTCCTCCCTGAGCTGGTATTTTGCCATTCCTGCTTTTCCTGGCAGGAGCCCTCTTTGCAATTCGAAGACTTTTTCAACTAGAGCATCTGTTTGGTTATTATCATAAACTGACCCCCCCCCCCCATCTCCATACATACACACTCACCTTCCCCTCTCTGTTTTCTTTCCTGAAGTGGGAGGGTTGGTGCATCTGTGGGTACGGAGGGGGTATTATGGGGAAGGGGGTGGGGGTGGGGGGGGGGGGGTGTTAAAGGGATGGGGGGAAGGGGGGGAGGCCCCTTCTCCATGACCTCCTGATACATAAGGCACATGACCAACTGGGCTCCTTATCCAAGGCAAACAGCTCTCTCACTCTCACACACAGAGACCTGCTGCAGACTGACTCTCTCTCTCACACACACAGAGACCTGCTGCAGACTGATTCTCTCTTTCTCCCTCAGCACATTCACGGCTCTACTGGACTTGGCACAGGCTGTCTTCACTGCGAGGAAGAAAATACACACACACACACAGACACACACTCACTCACTCCGTGGGAGAGCTCCGATAAAGACGTGCCTTTAGTCTTGGAGTGGCGCTGTCACACACTCGCATACTGATATACAAACACATACTAGAAACACTCACACACACGCACACAGCTCTGTGCGCACACTCACAGAGACACACGCGCACACACACAGAGGAGCAAACAGTCTCTCTCTCTCAACCTCTCTCTCTCTCTCACCCTCCCTTACTCACTCACCCACTCCCTCTCTCCCTCCCATCCACACACACACACACACACACACCACTCTAGTATATCAGCTAGCACCTAACGGAGAGGCAGAGGGGAGAGCAGAAATGAATGTGAAGATCCTGACGCTGGTGATCGTGTTGGTGGTATCTCTGCTGTGCTTTGCCAGTGCTGGTAAGTCTAGGCTGTGCAGGCACTCGCTTGTGGCTTGCCTACGTTTGTTCTCTCTCTTTTTTTCTTGCCTCCCCATGTTTAGCCCTGAGCTTGGGCAAGGCAGCTGTAGTTGATCAGTTACCACCGGCATGGTGGTTAGCCCTTCTCTGCGCATATATGTGTGTCTCTGTGTGTGCATGCGTGCGTGTGAGATAGTGCGTCTCTCTGTGTGTGTCTAAAAGGGAAGAATATCAGCACCTGACTGTGTTCAGTACTGCACTGCAGTGGTTCTCATGTTATTGTTGATGGTCTTTGGTGGAGTTTTTCTCCCCTGTCAGTGTAATTATTGTGCCTAAAGGTTGGTTTTGTAAGATCAACTCGAGCATGGCAGTACTGTATAAGTCAGACTTTGATATGAACAAACCTGGGATATTTTGTCTGGCAATGTCTGTGTATTTGAGATATTTAACAGTCTTAAGTGTAATTGAGGATAAAAGGACTGAAATCACTGGTGCTGGCAGAGCCATGAAGGCATGGTGTTGTTGTACATGTAGGAAGGTGCTTAGAATATCAGCTTGTTGTGTAATTCATTTTTACTGGGCCAAACATTTGCCTTGCCTGTCTTGAACAGGGTGTGCTATTTAGAATATTTGCCCATGTGTGACTGGTGATTAGTCATTTGGATGCTTTGTCGCTGTCCATTCTCATCAATTAGTGCAGTGCAGATCTGATGCTGTGGTTGTGGAGTCGGAGTCAAATGTAAATTGAGAGCCCATGCGTGCGTTTACAAGAGCATGAATGAGAGACACAATGTGCATTCTGTGGTAGGTCATGCAAGTCTTCAGAGATGCAGTCAGCTGACCTGTGTCCAGTCTGCAGATGTGATGGAGGTGACAGGCTGGTGTAAAAAAAACAACAGGGCAGCCTGTGCAAACGCTTGGATCCCTGCAAAGACTGACACCAATACGCAAACAACTGCTGGGAAGCATGTGTGCTATGTGGAGGAGAATGAGGGTGTGTGTGTGTGTATGACTGTGTGCGAAGAGTAGGGTGCTGGCTGCTCAGTGCTATCAAAAACACATACATGCATACACACACACCGACTCGGTGATGCACGGAGCTCTCGCTGGTACCCACGATTCATGAGTGCATTTATTACGGGTGAGACGTGTGCGTGCTATTTTTGGTCGCCTTCCCACGCGCAAATGGGAAGCAATTACCCTGCATTACGGTCAGTGTCGTTTTTTACTCCGCCCGATCGACATTGGCTCAGGCTCCCTCCACGCTTGATGTCTGCTGTGCTACGACGGTGCAGCCTTGCCCTGAGTCCACACAGCAGGCAGGCAGGCAGGAGTAGGAGGAGGAGGAGGAAGAAGCCGAACGGGAGATAACGCTCGATTCTGTGCGACGGCGCGTCTCAGGTCATGCCGTCGTGCTGGCTGGCCGCCTGGCTGGCTGGCTGGCTCACTGACTGACTGCGTGTGTTCCTTGTGCGGCTCGCAAGGAGCTCCATTGAGAGCGCATTAAGCATTAAGAGGTTGGGTGAGCCCAGGAGCTATGCTGCGCTGCGCTGTGTTGCGCTGCGCTGCGCTGCGCTGTGCTGCGCTTTCTGTCTGTCACGGGAAGGTGTTGGAAGCCTCTCGCTTGTGTAGGCAGCGGGTGTGATGCCTTTCATCTTAAGACAATTGCTTTTCCAGTTCGCTGGGAGTTTGTGGAGGGGAATTTGCAGCCTTGGATTTCAACACTGTGTGTCTGTGTGTAAATGTGTGTATGACTGCTTGTGCGAGCACTCTGCTTTTTCTCTGGTGGAGAGAGGGAGAGGGTGGGGACATGTGTGCGAACTCATGGTGCAACAGGCGACAGCAGCTTCATTTAATGCGCCCTGGAGCAGGCATTTAGTGTCAGGCAGCAGCGGGCTCACGGCCTGGTGAGCTTCCTCTCCTCTTCCCGCACCCAATTGCCTTGATTGTCTCCCTTTAAGAGACGCTTCAGGAAAGCAATGGAAAGCAGAACAGCCCTCTGCTTCTCAATTCTGTTTGGATATATATCTCCCCCTGCCCTGTTGTAACTCTCTAGTCTGGTATGTAAACACGCCTTATTATGGCAACAGTTCGGCCCTTAGCTTTGACAAACCTAGAGGAGATATCAGAGTTCCCTCTTTCTCACCCACGGAAAACCCGGGGAAAGAAAACACATACAGCAGGCAAACAACACACACACACACACTCACAAATGCACACACACACAAACACGCACACACTCAAATCCCCCTGAGAGGGGTAATTTTAGAATCCTGGTTGACTCCACAACCCCAGCAGGATTGCACAGGTGATGCTTATCACGGCCAGGGAGAAAAAGAAAGAAAGAAAGAAAGAAAAGAAGAGAGAGAGAGATCCCTGGCATTATCGGCGAAGAAATCGGCTATGTGCAGAAGGGCGATTTCACGCAAGCTGTCAGCGATGCTATTATTCGGTATTAAACTTTGATGTATTGTTGAGGCTGGAGCGTGCGCTGGCACGGCCCCTCGCCATACGATCAGGGTCAGCGCCAGCCATAGAGAGGCCAGCAAAAATAAATACAGGTCTCATTAAGAAATCCGCGAGCACACAATGTTTCTTTTCAGCCTAAAAAAATGAAAGAAAAGAAACTGCCTGAGACGAGAGAGTGAGGGCCAGGATATTTTGTTAAACAACATCAATGGAGCAGTGCTTAACGGAGCTCAGGAAGCATTAAATCATAATTCCAGCTCTTTTTCACCCGCTTGCGCTAATGTAAAGAAGGTGTTTGTGTGCCCACGGCCGTGATTATAGGGGCCATGCAGAGAGAGAAGAAGGAAAAAAATAAGCAAACTTTTCCAGATGTCCAGCAATAACATAATAACACCAGCAAAGAGGTAGGAGGCTTGGGGCGGGGGGGGGGGGGGGGGGGTAGCAGTAGTGAAGTTTTGTTTCAGCCAGGCCTATTGAGTTGGAAGAGCAGGGCCTGACTTGGCAGGCGCTAGCCGAAGTCTTTGCACAAACACGCGCGCGGCATACAGAGATAGACGCTCGAGGTCGGAGTTCATCTCTTTTTCATGAGTAACCTGGATATCCTTTATGGGCACTTGGAGCCTTGAGTGAGTGGTTGTTGTTGCGAGTGAGTGGAGCGTGTCTGCGGCTGATCCACTTGCGAGACGGCTGCCTGAGACATTAAATCAGAGCATCGTTACTTTAAAATGAGAGTTTCTGAACATACCCTATTTTCTTTTAATATGCAAGTCTGCCGTAGTGTGCTTCCTAACACCGTAAATGGAGCCAGCAGATGTAAAATGGATATCTAGGAAGAAATACATTATGGTTCTACTATTTACTAGCAAGGTTGGTTGTACAGTGCATTTACAGTGGAGGCACGCAGCATCAGTCTACAGAAAAACAAAAAACACACCCAGGGTGTCAACCTTGGAAAAAAGGAGAACATATGATTCATTAGCACCCCCTACTCGCTCTAGCCACTTGTTGCACCCAGTAATGCTGAGGGGGGGGGGTGGTTGATCACTAAATATCTGTCTGAGCCTGTGTTGGTTCCTTGGATTTATTCTCGATCATTGCGCTCTGGCTGTCGTAAATACACAGCTTGATTGCTTTAGTGTGTGGCATACAGGGGGAGAGAGTGGAGGGGGCAGAATCATAACTCATTTGGTAGGGATATCAGGCTAGCCCTTCAGCTCAGGCCCCCGTGGGGACCCGGTCTGGTGAATGCTTTGGCATGTGCGACTGTGAGGCCAGCCTGGGTCATTGTAATGCAATTCGGATCGCTTTGAATAAATCAGCTCACCTAGACCTCTGTGATTTAAGCAGATGCTGAGGTTTAAGATATGTAAAGGGGGGCAGAGGGTAAAAGAGAGAGGGGGAAAGAAACAGAGAGAGAAAGGCAAAGCTAAAAAGGATGGGTCTTGCAGGCTTTCAGTAGTGCGCAAGGAGCACCGCCACTGAAATATTAAAAAAGCCTCTGGAACTTCACAGCTGGTGGTCTCGCTGGCTCGCCCAAATTTGCAGGTGGATCACAGAGGACCATATGAAAGAGCACTGTGCCATAATAATCACGTAAAAAACAGAGCAGGTTTTAAAAGGGCCGGTACTGTCTGCACTGACTCAGTACCACCAGCCTGCATCTGGATTTATCAGCCCCCCCCTCCTGCTTCCTTTCTTTCTTTCTTCTTTCTCTCTTCTCTACTTTCTCTCTCTCTCTTTCCTTTGCTGTCACTACCAGTTGGAAGCACACCCTGGGAGCCTCCACATTAGATGTCTCTCTCTTTCCCTCTCTCTCTCTCTTTCCCTCTCTCTCTCTCTTTTCTCTGTCTGTCTGCTGAA
Organism: Clupea harengus; assembly: GCF_900700415.2. Lineage (NCBI taxonomy): Eukaryota > Metazoa > Chordata > Actinopteri > Clupeiformes > Clupeidae > Clupea > Clupea harengus. The sequence goes on from NC_045171.1 coordinate 12,671,674, forward strand.
AATCAAAACTTATTCCTCAGCCGCAGAAATCTCCATGAACGCTCGGACAGCTTAATTAAAGCCAGATATGCCGAAACGGCTGGCCGTTTCCACCAAGGGCCTGATATTAATGAGATTTATGGCTCCCTTTTCAAACATTAAGTGTTACATTTATAGTGGTTGCCAATCTGATGTGATCAGAGTGGACATTTTTATTAAGAGCAAAAGCTCAACTGCTGAATAAATATTTCAAGCCATGGAAATGAGTGTTCTCTAATTACTTTCACGGTCAATTTGCAAAAACATGGGGTGGGAAAATATTACTTTTGTACAGGAGCACAGTCACTGATATCCAAGCCCCCTCGCTCCCCTTGCAGACCCTGTCAGAAAACATCCTTTCATTTTATCAGCTTTCATTTTGTGTTATACCACACAACTCAACTTTCACCTCTTAAAATGAGACATTTAAAAATAGTTGCTTTAATATTATATGGTGAGATATATGGCATGCCAGATAGGCACAATGAGCGAGCCAAAAGTCATTGATCATGTTTTATACAGTTTCCTGTTCAACTAGTCTAGAAAAGGCTAGAGTGAGCATCACTGATTAAAGCCAATTATGAATATCTTAGGTGCTCTCGAAAGCTTTGAACTGTTTGAGAACACTAACTAGTTTGCCCTACAATCACCCATAATTCCTTGCCTCAGGTGACAGGATATGTTAAAGCTATATGCATTTTCTTTGTGGAGTCTCTTATCAGAATGTGCTTTCCAACAGGAAAGAATATGAAATGTGTGAGATAAAATAGCTATCCTCTGGGGAAGGATCATAATACAATACATTAAACACTGAAACAATTTATGGCACAGCACAAGGAAAAAGACTTGCATTGCCTCATTCTATGAATCATCAATCATGATCTCACTCATTTGTCCCCTGCTCAGTGACATTTTCTTTACCGTGTGAAAGCTACTTGCATGCTTTCTCTGCAGGGAAAACACAAAATGTTTGAAAGAGATAAACACGTCATTCTCAAGGGAAATGACATATATGTTAGCGGAACAATTTATGGCAGAACACAAACAGAAACTTGCATTCTATTCTGCTATGAGTCATCAATCATTTTCTCAATCATCTGGCTACCTCACGTTGATGTTTGCTTTCCAATATGGAAAGCACTTGGATTAGCTATTTCAACTGCATTTTGGAACTCTTCTTCCTTCGCTACACAAGCCAATAATGAACTTTTCATCCATGCTTACAATCTGAACACCAAGCTCAGCAAACTTTTTTCTGGGTTTTCAGGGTAAACGGCACTAAGGAAACAGTGTGTACTTAGATCTTGGTGCGGAAATGTGCTCTTGCTACAGTGAAGAAATAATTAATGGTATTCATAAACATATATCTACATTAGACAAACAGTTTACTCAAGGGCCTAGTGAACGTCACATCCATCTCCCAGAGGCTATAAACATAGACAAGTTAACCCACATATAATCACCATCATTCACCTCTTAAACATTCCCTTTTTTCCACTGTACTTTGCCGGTGGTTTGCGGACTAAACCGTTCCCATACTTTAACGGGGTAAAGTTGCTTGCACTAAGAACTTTGAACTTCTCATTAAATGCTATTCTCCATCCATTCCCACTGATCCACTCAGGCAGCCCTTAAGCCCCCTAATAAACTGGGACAGCAGGAATTAGATGAGCAACAGCACTGGTAACTACCTCTCCGTTTATTGCCTGAATACCAGCCTGGCAAAGGTTGCAACCCACAATTCCATGTGAATTAAAAAATGTCACGCTGCTCTGGCGAGCTCCTAACATTGAAGTCGGCAGTGAAAATATATAAGGGGCAAAAAATTCACTCGCTAAGAAAAGAAAAAACAGTCAAGCTGCTGCAATGTTGACAGTTTTCTCCCTCCCCCCAAAGGTCACTGCGTGAAGGTGGCACTGAGCCTGAGGCACAGGGTATATTGAATGTGCATGTGTGTGTGTGTGTGTATGTGTGTGTGTGTGTGTGTGTGTGTGTGTGTTGTGTGTTTTGGGGGAGGGGATGTAGACTTCAGCTAAATCAAAGTCATTGGGTTCACACACATACATACTTGAGGAAGAGACTTAGAGAAAGAGAGAGAAGAGAGGGCACCCAGGTACATGGTGGAAGCATTATGACACAATCATAGGAGGGGGAAGCACTTGCTAACGTCTAATGAAGGTGTCCATGGAAACGTCCCATCCGAGAGTCTGTCCACCACGCCTGCAGTGCTGTCTCTGGAGATTAGGCAATGAGGAGATGGAAGCTCGCGCCTCTCAGTCCCCACCCATTTACCAGCCTACTGCGTCTGAGCCCAGGGTTGCTGAGTGGAATATCTTAGTCTCAAATTCTCCCAACGCCTGCATGCCTTCCGTCCCGTCCAAATCCTCTTTGAGACAGCCTGCCGCCTCAAGAGCCCATTCAGGAGAAATCTGACTTAAGATGCTTTGGCTGATTTGGTCGAGCTGATTTCCTCAGACTTAGAGGGGGCCAACCTACAGTAACCTTTAGCCACAGATTCACCCTAGTCACTCTGGAAGGAGCTGTAGAGTGTGTGTGTGTGTGTGTGTGTGTGAGAGAGTGTGTGTGTGTAGGTGAGTGTATTTACAAGTATGTGTGTGTGTGTGTGTGTGTGTGTGTAAAAGCACACCGCTCTCTGGAACACCTCATGGCTTCATTAGTACAGGCAGCAGTGGCAGGCCTTTGAACGTGGAGCGCTCTGATCATACTAAACCAGGCGCTTTCACACCTCATCATTAAACGCGCAAGCTAATTTGGGTCATGTGTAGTTTGTGCGCAGGGTGGCAAGGCATCAGCATGCAGCCAAAAAAAAAGGAAAAGGCGCGTGAGGGGGGGGGGGGGAAGTGAAACATCAAACAGCACTGACAGCAGTGTCAGGGAGAGTGTTTATTTCACCTGCCTTGTTTGTTTTTCTAAAGTGCTCTGCTGAAGTGAAGCAAACTTTGAAAGCATTAGTTTTCATGACGCTCTGTGACTTGGAGATGGAGTCTGACTGAGCAAGTGGATATGACAACAGAACTTTCTTAGTCAGCGTGGTTTTCTAAGCGGAACCACACAACACAAAGCTGGCCTTCTTTGCCCCTGGGAGACACAATGCTGCATATCAAACATGTCCCTGGCAGGGCCGACGCACTCACACACAATCTGGGGTGGGCATCACAACAAACGGCCAGGCGGGGGTTAACCTGCAGAACACCCAGCAACAGCGGCAGGGCTAATTGTGTATGCAGGCCCCGTGCGCTGAAAATTTGTAAATGGGAGAAACCTGATCCATTCCAACTGACAATGTCATTCTTTCTGCTCTGGACTGAGCGCCTTTCATGCCCGCTGCCATGGAAACGTGGACTGAAAAAAGTCGACTGGAGATTGGTACCAGTTTCTGCCAAGGCCCCCCAACCCCGAGTTACTGGTAGGCATACGATAAGCAGCCGACCGACTGCTCTATACTTCAAATAGCTGGAACATTCTCCAGCATGTAGGGAGGGATGCTGGTGATTTTGTGCACATGCTAAGGAGGAAGTACCCTTTTTCCTCAATGCCTAACAGGAGGTGTGTGTGTGTGCGCGTGTGCATGTGTGCATGTGATGGTGTGTATGGTAACATCACAAAACAAATCCATCCCAGCAGAGTAAGCTCATTCTGTGGCTGAGCTGAGAGTTGTGGTTTTGTGCTGCTGGCTTGTTCTGTGCTGCTGGCTTGTTGTGTCACGATTAACACGTCTGCCTGTGGTCAGTATGCTTTCCAGCCTGGCCTGATTAACTAAGAAAGCGGCTTAAAATATGCCATGTGTCGTGTGCGTGTGTGTGTAAGTGATTGAGACTCAGAGCTTTGCAGATTTCCAGATCCTACCATTCATGGTGCTTCTCTGATCTTAATGAATGAGGTCCCCGAGAGAAAGATAGTTACACAGAGGAGGGGTGGACTGCATTTGTGATGTCACATTCACCACCATGGCAACACACCCATGGGATTGACAGCAACATACTCGAAAACACTGACAACAACAGACCTGGAAACTTCCTAGAGTCTCTTAGAAGACCAGAAGTCACATCACTTGATGTGACTGAAATGTCGTCCAAATGACATCTCTATGACCTATACATATTCACAGCATACCACACCCATCCACATCTGAGAATGCTTAAAAACACAATATCCTAATAACAAGCTGACACAGACTTAAACACATTATAATACATATAACACCATTTTTAGATTAGATTAGATTCAACTTTATTGTCATTGCACAGAGTACAAGTACTGAGGCAACGAAATGCAGTTAGCATCTAACCAGAAGTGCAAAATCAGAAGAGTGCAGAGTATGTGCAAAGTGGTAATATGAAAATAGATAAATAGAATATATACAGTATGGTATAAGACATAAGTAATATGAACAGTAAGCAGCAATAGTGGTGGTTAGTGCAGATGTGATATAGATATATGATATAGATATACAGTATGTAAAGTGCAGGTGAAGTACAGGTGAAAGTGGCAGTAGAAGTTATAAATGAGGTAGGAGACATAAGATATAAGTACGGTGAATATGGATATGGACAACAATTTTAAATAAATAGATATAAACAAATGAACAGTTTTAGTGCAAATGTTCAGTGGCTGGGGGAGGTGTGTGGCAGTCAGGCCAGGGTAGAGGGGGGAGTACAGTCACTGTAGGAAGGAATGTGAGGGGGTAGCCAGGGGGGGTCACCGTGATGCAGAGTTCAGCAGGGTGACAGCCGCAGGGAAGAAGCTGTTCCTGAGCCTGCTGGTCCGGGAACGGAGGACCCTGTAGCGCCTCCCTGAGGGGAGGAGGGCAAACAGTCTGTGGTTGGGATGGGAGCTGTCCTTCTCGATGCTGCGCGCTTTCCGCAGACATCTTTTGCGCTGGACAGCCTCGATGGAGGGGAGTGGGGAACCAGTGATGCGTTGGGCAGTTTTCACTACCCTCTGGAGAGTTTTGCGGTCTGCCACAGAGCAGCTGCCATACCAGACTGAGATGCAGTTGGTGAGGATGCTCTCAATGGTGCAGCGGTAGAAGTTCACCAGAATCTGAGGAGACAGATTTGCCTTCTTCAATCTCCTCAGGAAGAAGAGACGCTGGTGAGCCTTCCTGATTAGGGTTGAGGTGTTGAGGGTCCAAAAGAGGTCCTCGGAGATGTGGACACCCAGGAATTTAAAGCTGGCAACACGCTCCACCTCCGTCCCGTTGATACAGATCGGGGTGTGTGCGCCACCTTTGGTCCTCCTGAAGTCCACAATTAGCTCCTTGGTTTTCATGGTGTTGAGAGCCAGGTTGTTGTTAGCACACCACACTGCCAGGTGCTGGACCTCTTCTCTGTAGGCCGACTCATCGTTGTTGTTGATGAGGCCAATCACCGTTGTGTCGTCTGCAAACTTTACAATGGTATTAGAACCATGTACAGCTGTGCAGTCGTAGGTGAAAAGGGAGTAGAGGAGAGGGCTCAGCACGCAGCCCTGTGGGACACCAGTGTTCAGGATGAGGGTTGAGGAGGTGTTGTTGTCTAACCTGACAGACTGAGGTCTGTTGGTTAGGAAGTCCAGAATCCAGTTACTAATCCAGTTACCATCTCCACTCTACTCCAGTGGAGTGTCTGTGGGTGTTTCCTGTGCATGTGTAGACAGGGGGACACTGGTAAGATGATCTGGCCCTAGCATGCTGCAGTTACAGTGCCCAGGTACCGTAGCAAAGCAGGAAGCAGAAAGACTGCGGAAAAAATAGGACAAGGGGGTTGCCGTTCTATTTGAGCAGCTATTTAAGCCAATGGCTAATTTTAGCAGTACGAATATTTGATGGATTGAGGAGATCAGACGGGAGTCCCATCTCATTTGCCACCCTTCAGCAAAAGAGCAGGGTGCTTTGCTGTGTAAAAATCACAACATGTGTGGGAAAATGGACAGATAGAGCTCATTATCTCTTGCCACCACCCCTGACCTCAAGGCATTTGCCGTAGCCACAGACAATGTTGGTCCGATGCCCACACTCAGAGTGATGGCGGGGCTGGAAAGGCCATAGACTGACTAAGAGCTCTCTGGGAGGCAGGAAGGAAGCAGGTAACCCCGTGGCATGCCACAGCCCCTTTGCCTATCCCCATGGCGATGATCAGAACCAGTCTCTGGCTAGTGCTTACATCAGTTCTCATAACTGTCTGTTCACTTGCAGCAGGCTTTCAGTGACTATGATAGTCTAGAAAGAGAAAAAGGGATGTCGCTCTGAGGAGAATGAGGGAGAGGTAGATCAATATCTGATAGAGCAAGGGAGAAGAGAGTAGGGGGGGTGGGGGGGGCAATCATTTTTTTGAGTCCTCCGCAAAGTGTGAAAATCGATCAATAAAATTGTACACTGTTTCATAAGCAGCCTAACCAAGCAGAGAGATAGACTATTCCCGTGTACAAACAACAGCGAAATCCAATTAAATAGAATATTGATTCCCAGTTACATCCAAAGTGATTGAAGCGTGCCTGCAGGGGCTACATCAAAGTGACGGCGGCGTTACACTTGAAGAAGCAACGTGGATATGGCGTCTCAGTCGCAAACAAGCCATGTTTCTCACCTGTTTCTGGTTTACACTGGAAGGCTATAAGTAGATCTAATCTCTCACTTCCTGGAGGGCCAAAGAGGGTCCAGAGGTCGGGCACTACAGATTAAGCCCATCTGGGCCTCCCGTCTTTACATGCAGACAGGACTAACCTTTGCTTCCGTGAATGATTCTATTCCCTTTTCCTCCCCGGTCTGTCTGCGGAAGTCGGACCCGCGCCTCTGTGTCTTCCAAATGACACTGCCAGGCCTTTATGCATCCAGGCCACTCACAGGCGTTTAATATCCTAGACGTCAAAGCCGCCAGCGGCTTCATAAATCTGGCGGTCCGGCATGTCCCTCTCTCTGACAGACGGACACTCAGAGATGTACAACTAACCCTGAGTGAACGACAGCAGGAACGATTTATGAGGACAGCACTGTCAGGAGTTGTACGACACAGCGGCCGGCTGGCAGAAAGAGGAATGGAGGGAGAGAGGGAGTGAGGGAGGGAAGAAAAGAGGCAGGCTGGTGAGAAAAAGCATCATAATGGATTGTACCTGAGGAGCTTGGCGAAACGGGGAGGGGGGAGTCGGGGGGGGGGGGGGGGGGGGGGGGTGAGATAGCAGGAGCGAAGCCATTTATCAGGAGACTGGGCTGAGGCGTGGTGGAGGTGCCAAGAGCTATCTCTCTCCCCACCCTCCTTCTCTTCTCTCCTCACCCGTTGTTTTATGCTGTTTTCAACACCATCTGAAAACAAGACCTGGGAAAGCAGGAGCGAGACACCGCGTTACACCAGCGTACCCACCACCCGAAATTCCCACTTTATTAAACTTTAATGACAGAATTACCCAAGCAGAGCAGCAAGCAGTGGCAACCTGACTGAGATAAGCCTAGTGCTCTTCCCTGGGGGTAGATGTGGTTATAAGAGTGTTCATATCGTGAGAACCATCTTCCCCATCGTCTTTGGTATTACCTTCACATTGGGCTGTTGTTAAAACGAATCCCTCCACTTGGGGGGAAAAGGCCAGCAAGACGTGGTATCGCTGGCATCAGTTATGGCATAATAACAGAGCAGAAGGTTCTGAATTTGAGGGATTTGGGGACTTAGGAGACAAACAGAGCGGATGATTGCATTAGGATGAGCGGTGTTAAGTGTTATTGTGCCGTTTATTGTTTCTATCTGGTTTCTCTGCGATGCAGAGCCGTGTGAGTCAGGCAGCATCTGAGTTATATAATGCGCTGTGCTGGAGCCCTCCACTGCCAGGAGCGCAGAAGCAGTCAATGGTGATGACAAAGTCGGGAAAACTCGAATCTCTTCTCTACAACCCCCCCCCATACACACACTCACTCACACCCACACAGCCTCCTCTACTTCTAGCCGCTCAACATGCATGACCAAGTTTTCCAATGGCGGTGGGAGTTGATTCATAAACAGCATAAATGTCTGCCTCATCACTGTCACCGCTTTCATCACGGCTCTCCCCATCCAGCGTCCATGTGCTCAGTGGAGGGAATGGGGATGGTAAAAGGAGGAAAAGGTGTGTGTGTCGAGGGTGGGGGGGAAGGCTTCACTCCTCAGCCGAGCTTTGAGCAGTTCCTGACAGCTCGCTCTGGCAGGAAACATCTAAATTGTCTCATTACAGAGCTGGAGGTTGTGACAGCCGCAGTTAGCTGTGGGTGGGGGGATGGAGGAGAGTGATGGTGATGGGTTGAGTTCTGCTCGGCTCAGCCTGTCTAAGGTATAATTACAGGTTTGCCTGTTGACTCGCAGATGCAAGATCTCCCTATCCTGCATATCCCCTCTCTCCATCCACAAACACTCACACACACACACACACACACACACACACACACACACACACACACACACACACACACACACACACACACACACACACACACACACACACACACACACACACCAAAGGTCCCTGCTCACCCTGACAAGCAACGTGCATTGCCGCTCCGTCACGTGACTGCACGTGTGTGTGTGTGTGTGTGTGTGTGTGTGTGTGTCTGTGTCATGTAAGAGGGGCTGTTCAGCTGACTGATGGTTTGGTTTCGTTGGCACTCTTCGCCTGGTTGGAGCAGGACCAACAGCCTGGTTTCTCTTGCTGCAGTGAAAGGAGTGCTGGGGAAACAGCTAGGGGAGGGTGGAGGGATGAAGGTGGTGTTGATGGGAAAGGAGGGGGGGTGTTACATGCCCCCCCCCCCCCCCAGTGCAGGAGGAGGTGGGTCTCCTGTCAGTCCTCTCTACCCGCTCACACATGGGGATTTTTTACATGCTAAACCCCTCCAGATTAGAAAGAAATGAGTTGAATGCAGACAGAATGTGTAAACTTCCTCCATTCATTCCGTATCTGGTACAATAACAAGGGGATAATGCAGGGATTAGGGTGCCTGGGGGAAAAGATGGTTTTAAGGCCCCCCCCCTCCCCTTCTTCTATGAAATGCTGAAATATGCAACAGAGTCTTTTCTCTGTGGTGAATAAATCAATCCTGTGTTTTCTGGCTAGCATGTAATATGCTTCCAAAAAGACGATTAGTGAGGAAAAAGGAGAGCTTGAGAAGGCAGGAATTTGTGAGGTATAGATTGAAATAAGCAGTCTGTTGCCGCAAGGTCCGGATCTTCCATCTTATACATGTCTTAATCTCCCCATAATGCTGCAAATGTGATTAAAAGCAGTTGACAAGGTGTGATTCCAGAATATTCTGTGTGCAGGCAGTAGAGTTCCCACAGTGATTGCCATTCGACATTCACCGAGCCTCGGCTTATTTGCATTCTCTCCAGGAAGATGCCAGAATGAATTTTCTTCATTATCAGGAGATGGGTCAGAATATCTGAAGCTGTTCGTCTTCCAGCCGTCTGGCAGTTTGTTAGCGTGCTAATTAGCCTACTGTGTCTGCCATCCAGATTCACTGAAATACCACATAATTGGATTTCATTGATTTTGGCAGCCTAAATGGTATTTTTTCTTACAGTGAGATGTAGGTCTGAGAGCTAACATCACTTGCCGTTATATAAGCACATGATGTATGTTTTGTCAAACTATAGTATCCTAAATCTTAAAGCGTTAAAGCTTTTTTAAGTTCCATGGCCTGGGGAAATACTCTTCGGAGGGAATATGTTGCTCCCTGGGGATATCTTAAGAGAGGAATGTCTTGACCCACCGTGAGTGATGTCACTCAGTCTCTTGACAGGAAAAGCATAATGGGGTTTTCTGTTTACGTTTAAGCTAAGGTATTTACACTCCTCTCGCTGAGAGATGCCTTCTTTAACACTTGGAGAGACACTCTGGGAGAGGGCACGAGGTTTGTGAGTTCGGAGTCGTGACAGATATAGAGGGAGAGGTCGGGGGGGGGGTGTAAGAGGACTTCACTCAGCACATCTGCACAGAATCATTGCACAAAGGACTTCTACAAAATGGTGGCAGCTTGAGGAACATTATCAATACATGGAGGAATAGTGAGTGGGGTGGGGGTAGGGAGTCATGAAGGTAGACCAGGCAAAGTAGGAAGCAGGTGGTGTGTGTGTGTGTGTGTGTGTGTGTGTGTGTGTGTGTGTGTGTGTGTGTGTCTCATGAGCTACCTGCTTCAGAGCTCCAGAGAAGAAGATCGATGATTGCAGAATGACTGAGCCAGTTTTTATGGGTTTGTCATCTGGTTCGGTTCATTCAGACTGCAGAGTAGAATTTTTCACTGTAAGACACTTTAATCTTTGAAATGCACAGTCTGCACGTGAAAGGTCTAGAAGAAAAAAAAGGTCTAGAAGGAAAACAGTTAGAAGGATTGCATGCATGAAATGATACATTTAACACCCCAATAACGGAGAGGGCATGCATGGTGCTCCTTAATAGTCAGATCTCACATGAGGATTGCTTTAACTTTACCAGAAGGTTGAAAGGTTACTGGGATGCTGATACAGATCAAACTCAAAGAAGATGAGAAGCTTAAAGAAGCTTCCCACACTTATTGAGAGATGACTAGAAACATCTGGACACACTGGGACTGACTGACTGACACACACACACTAAGTCACACACACACGTACAGTCATACAAATATATACTTTAGACATGCTGTGCATTATTTTGCTAAATCAAACAAAGTGATGCAATGGGAAGTTCAAAGTTTAGTGTGTGTGTATGTATGTGTGTCTGAGTGTGTGTGTGTGTGTGTGTGTGTGTGTGTGTGTGTGTGTCGGAGTGTGCGTGACAGCTGTGGTTTTCAGGCAGGGTGACTCTAGATGTGAGGCATGCTGCTCTAACTTCCCCACTGTGCTAAGCACACATATGCCCCCCACCCCACCCCACCCCCCTCCAGCACCATTCTAACCTGCTGAGGCAGTTAGTGAAGGCCACACATGCACACACTATACCGGCTGCACAGACCTCTCAGTGTTCTGTGACTCCTGTTTGCCTCCGGCCCGCAGACATCTCTTGGAGACACAAATAAGAGAGAGAATCAAATTAAGAGTGGTGTCAGTGTTCCGATTCCTGGGGTGAACATCACACTAGGAGTGAAATGGAATTAGGGGCTTAGAAGATCTGGGATGAAATTGAAGCTCTCTCTCTCTCTCTCTCTCTCTCTCTCTCTCTCTCTTTCTTTCTTTCTTGTGTTGTTGTTCCAAGAGTTTATTCCCTTATGCGTCTGATTTGGTAGAGTAGGAGAAAAGGAAACCGTGTCTCCTATATGTAAGATTCCACATAAATAAAGAGCTGTGCTAGAGCTTGGTTAGATTGTGATGTATTTATCGAAAGTCTAAGCTTCAAAGAACAGCTTATATACAGACATATGTGTATGGGAAAGTTTATGCAACTAGAAGGCAAGCTGATATGTGGTGAATTACTTTGTTGTGTTTTTTTCCAAACAGTGGTGTAAACATGCATGTATAAACCCACTTATGTAAACAAGTACATTTGTTTTAAATATCATTCTGTGATGGTTCTAAAAGCCCCTCTGTTTGTGTTTGTGTGTTTCTTTGCTCACAGGTCCAATGGCCTCCACAGAGCACAGTAAGGGTCTGGAGGAGGCGGACACAGCACGGAATCCTGTTCAGCAGAACCCCGGCAGAGGTGGGAGGAGCCAAAGACCTAATGGCTGGAGGAGGAGACGCCCCAGACCCCGCCTCTCCCACAAGGGGCCAATGCCGTTCTAGAGCAAGGTGAGCACAACAACCAGCAGAAATGCAATCTGTCTAAGGGAGTGAGAGAAAAATATTAGAATTTGTGCTTTGAAATATGACCAAAGGCCTCTGTGTAATATGAAGAAAGCGTAAATGACCGCTTAGTCCCACCTATTTCCCACCCACCTCACCACGCCACCACTCCCGGAGATTATTGTTGGCACAGAAAATCAACTTGTCTTTATGAGATTACAGGACTTTGCCCCGTAGAGCCCAAAATCTCCATTCACCGCCAGCAGCTCTTTGTGATGGAGAAACATGATATGTAGCCGTCAAAGATCGAGGCTCCAAAGTACACAGAAACAATAACTGCCTGTTTTAGCCTCTCTCTCGTATAAATGTTTGCTTTATTCCGTTTAAAGCCAATTAAAACCATTTACTAAAGACAATACTCGCTGGAGTCGACTTTCGCAGCCGTGTGGCTTTTAGTTTATTTTTTGCGTAAAAAGCATATTTGACTTGTCATGTGGGAAAATAAGGCTTTGTGTGAAGTCCCTTTCATCTTCATAGCCGGCAAGAATATTGCATTTTCACCTTGCGTCTGCAAAGTCTCCGGTGGAAAAAAAATTGCCGGTTAGAAAGCCAGTCTATATCGTCTCTCCAAAAGGTGCTATTTCAGTGGAAGAAATATATACAAACGCTTCTCACAACCAGAAGCATGTCCAGCTTGCAAACAGATATCCATTACATGCACTGGCTTGCATTCACCGCACAGCACGTCAGACTGCAGGCCTCTGGTACCAGATAGCCCACTGGAGAGTTAGCCACCCACCCACCCACCCACCCAGGCAGGAGCCGGTCCAAATGGAGCTCTTTGGACTTTTGACCAAGGTTGGGACCCATTCACAGCTTTCTCACAAACCCCAAGGCGAGACAAGACAGCCCTGAGGGGCACAATGCCCCCACAGGAGGTGCCAATCATGCCAAGCCAGCCCAAAGAGTCCCGCAGTAAATTAACCACACAACAGAGACAAGCCTGGCCCCGAGGACAAGCAGTCCCTTTAATGACGTGCTTAATGGCTTTTAAAAGTCTGGGGTCTGACTGCCATAAAAAAGTGAGATATTCGCACCCTTTCATCTCCAAAAGGATTTTAACAATCTCTGGTGAATTATGTTTTTGATTTTGATCTTTTGAGATGTTTTTATTTTTGTTGTTGTTGGATGTCATTGTGTGACGACTTTTATATCCACTTGGGAATAAGTCCTTGATTCTCACGCCTGTCGGCTGGTGGAGGAAAACAGGGTGACGTCACCGCAGAGGTGCACACAAAGGGCAAGGGCAAGGGGAAGGCACGGTCACAACACAAAACTTCAAAACCCTCAATGGCCAACCCGGTCAACAAAAAGAGAGAGCGAGAGAAAGAGAGAGAGAGAGAGAGAAAGTTGAGGGAGGTATTCTCTGGATGCGTCGAGCAGTCAATGCTTGTTTTCAGACCACAGAAAGGCCGGTGGGCACAAAAGGGACGAGCCGCAGGAAGTTGTGTAGCTCTATTAAAGGGAAACGGCTCAGTGACTCACAATGCAGGCCTCTCAGTCGGTGGAGAGCACTTCAAGCGAGACGGGGGCCGAGATGCTGCCTTTAATCCAGTGCCCATCCTCAGTCCCCCTCGAGCCTCGCCTGGGTTCAGAGTTGACCGCATTCAGAACTTTTCACCCGTATCGCCTCTACACACTAAGCTAAGGCATACCAGTGCACTTGACCTGACCGGTATGTTAATTAAGTCAAGAGTTTGCACTAGATTGGTGTGAGTGCTTTGACATATGACAGAAACTAGAAATGAAGCGTCGTCCTGTCATATGTATTGCCTTTCAGCTGTAATTTGTGGCTAATTTAACTCATACTCATTTGGCCGTTTCCATTTCCGTTTCAATGAAGTGATGAAATATCTTTTCTTGAAGAGGGAAATATGAAACGTCAGTGGTAATAAAGCGAGTCTCTCAGGAGCTGAAAATCTAAATCTCCACTCATGTAGATTTCCTACCGGGCCAAAGCAGTTTACCCCAGATATTCCCCAATGGACAAACTCTTCAAACTCAAAACAAACTTGTCTGAACTCCAGCAGAACGAGTCTGGCTAGTGTACTATGAGTAAACCCTCCAGCGCACTGGTGCTCCAGCCTCACACTTCATCAAGAAAGCCCCAGTGGAGAGAGCTGGCTGACGGGCAGAATTAACTCTTTACATGGCCTGACAACCACCACAGAACTGGGCCACACCAAGAGTGTGTCAACATAAAAGGCCCTCATTTGCAGTTCTTTTTTCTTTCTCTCGCTCTTTCTTCGAACGTCAGATCCATGCCCCCGTTGCCATGTTCCCCCCAGATGGGAAACAAGCCTTTGGAAACAGCTGGAGTGGAGTGTTGTTCCACTCAAGAGGGAAGATCCAAGCAGGATCAATCGAGGGCTGGGTTGGGTTTAGGGGGAACTAATCAAAAAAAGACCACATTTGAAAAAGATTACTTTTGTGCTGAACTATGGATATGTCATACAACAGAAACTCTACCTCTAATTAGTACTGCATGTGAATGGAACACACTACCCTTGAACTAAATTAAAACAAGTCCCATTTCCACACCTCCACCCACCCACACCGAACACACACACACACACACACACACACACACACACGTTCCCCTACACATGCTCAGAGACACTGTCATTGTCAATTACTCCATTGTGCTCCGCAGTATATAAGACAGGACTCTTGAGGGTAGACATTTAGCAGACATCACGAGAGCTGAGAAGAATTACAATCAAATTTAAACTCGTTCCCTCCCAACACTCACCTGCCAAAGTGCATTAGAGAATGCTGGGGAAAGTGAACATTCTCCAGAAATGCCCTCCAGCTTTGAGACACATCACGAGATTGTAGGACAAACTTTGCCTCAGATGGACACCTAGCCAAGACTTAGTCCCGCAGTGCAGTTACTCTATTTTTATATGTTCCTGAAGAAGTCAATGGGGACAAGGTACCTTCATCCATATATCAGCAAAGAGGGAACCTTAAGAACCGAGTATTAGTTCACCTTTGCTGTATCAGGTAGCTGTGTTTCTAGAGGGCTCGGATAAGATTTGTGTTTACAGAAGGGCAAATCTGCATTCAGTGAAACTAACAACAGTAAAAATAAACAATACCTGCAGACTATGAACAAAGGCAAACAACACAAGCAGCAAGCAAGCAGATATCCATCAGTGCCCCAGCATTACACAAGCACAGAAATATGCCCAGGTGGTTTGAGAGACAAGAGATGGCTCTTATCAATCAGAGTCCTCTGTTGTCATGTCACAAAGCCTCCTAAGAACCCAAGACTACACAAAATCTCTCGGAGTAAATGACTAAGAAATGATGAAAACAACAAAAGGCACTAAGATTGCGAGGAACGCGTCCAATGCCCCGAGCTTGTTTTCCGAACAGAACATGCAGTCTCCCCGCTCCACAAGGGGATAATTGTTCCCTAGATCTGCGTCAGGCAGGAATTTATTGTGCTGTGCATTGAACACACAGGTTTAATGGCTGTTTGAGTGATTTCCTCCCCTTTTTTTTAGGTCAAGTCTTCCATCATGGTCTCAGGAGTAGCGTCTGAACTTACTTAGAGGAATAGACTGTGCTGTGTTACTTAGAGAGAGAAAAAAAATATGCTGTATCCTCATGGTGCCTCTCTCTTTGGGCTTCTTGCAGGCACTGCTTCGAGCGCCCTCCCCCAGGTTCTGATTTAATGCTCTTCCTTTGCCTTGGGGGGCCTTGCTACGAGGGGTCTACGCTAGTCCCAAACTGAAGAGTGATGTCCATAGCACCTGCTGGTTCTTCAAGCAACTCTTCTTCTGTCCACATAAAACCAGGACGAGCCACTCACCCTCAAGCTCTACCAAGACCTCGGGGGCCAGGATCAAGGGGGTGTGGGGGGTGGGGGGGGTGTTGAGCCCGAGCTACCAGATAACTCTATCTGTCCTCTCCCACTTTCCATCTCTCTCTGTCTTTCTATCCCCCCTCTCTCTCTCTCTCTCTCTCTCTCTCTTTCTCCCCCCTCTGTGTTTTTCTCTCATTTGCTTTCTAGAGCCCTCCTGTCATTGATGTCTCCCCGCTGTGTTGCACACAGTTTGCATGACGTGTCCCCCCCCCCCCCCCCCCCCAGGGCAGCCAGGTCCAAAACAGTCTTAGAAACGAAAGCCGTCAGTTTCATCCTTAAGGTGTGGTTAGTCTCATCCTCTCTGACTGATTCAAGGTGACCACATTCCTTTATTCCACTTCTATGAGGTTATATCTGGCTTAAGAACAGGGGGGGTTGTTTGATGAGAGCGAACCAGGGCAGAGAACCAAATGTAATGGCATTATCCAATGTTGTCGATGTAATCCTGTTTTTTGAAAATTATTTCCGAGATCCCATAGAAGCCAGGTCAATAGCATGTACAGATCTTTTTTTTTTTTCATCTGTCTGTTGCAATATATTTATCACTATATGAGTTTTTTTTATTTAAGTACCATTGCTGGTTGAATTAGTTACCACTGTTAATTATTCTTGTTTTTATTTTATTTTTTATTTTTATCTCATTTTACTCCTATATTCAAATATCAAGTAAACCGTGTAAACTGAGGGTTAAAGAGTTTCCAATTTTACCTTTGTTCCAAAAAATATAGTGCATATACTACAGACGACACTCGAACATTCTGCTTCACATCATCTCACTTAACTACACATAGAGGATTCCTCTTCTATCCAAAACCGATTACATGTTTATGAGCTCACTGTTAAAAACCCTCTGGACTCCAGAGTGGCTTCCTCCAGGGTGTCCAGCTGTCCCATCTTCGCGTGGGACAGCGGCTGGGGACAGTGTCCTTATGTCCCCGAGTCCTTGCCTCCTAAGCCCATGCGCTGCGTTCCGTGGCCCTCTTTTGCTCGACTGTTAACTGGCCGGGGCGGTCCACTCCAGACCCTGGGGGTGAGCCGCTCCACCTTCAGAAGAAGTGCCAAATAACGATCTACTCCACAATGCTGCCAGGAGAGACAGAAAACGAACACATTACCTCTTATTTCAAGTCTCAAAACACTGACTCGCTCAAACAGACAGTTCTCATCCAAACGGCTTTTTATTGTCATGGTTTTTTTATGTTTATTTGTTTGTTCAACTCAAGTCCAAGATCTAGACAACATATTTAAAAAGACTGGAAAGGCGTCTGAGAGAAATTAGAGCAAAAAAACCAAAACCACAGTATGCTTTTAAAGGAGCCATTTTGCTTTAGCCCAGTTACACCACGTAAAGCCTACCACCAGTGCTCTATACCCGCAGCTGGGTTGCCCTGGCCCCCCAACCACTAAGACAGAATCACTATGCCTTTACATCATACTGGAATTTCTTCTGTTGCTTTCGTTTAATTTAGTTTCTTTGTCTTTCTTTAATTTCCTCAGGGTGCTGTGATACAAGCCTATACCAGAATCGTCTATGCTTTGTGCATTTATTTAAGAATCTCTTTCTCACACACACACACACACAAGTACACATACACTTAAACACACATGCACACACACAAATGTATCTAAATGTATGTATGCATTATATAAAACTATATCTCCCTGCCTATATATTTACACACACCACTACCGTCATATCAGTCCCACTTTGAAGGTGTTCATGTTATCCCCCCCTTGCAGGGAGCTGTTGCCTTGTAGCTTGAGCCTCCTTAAGCACAGGTGGCCACAGCTTTGATCACTCTGCTCATTAAAACCCCGGGATAATCTGTCTCAGATGGGCCCCTGTCAAAGTCAGGAGTGTCTGAGGCCAGTGTGGCAGACTGGCTCAGTTCGTGACCACACCCGACCCCCCACCCCTGATTTTACGTAATAAGCCCCCACACGTGGAAAACCCCCCCAGCAGACGATCCTAGGGCGGCCCTGTTCACAACTGCGTACTGGTAGCAGGGTCAGTGCAGTTTGCTCTTTTCCATGGCAATCACTCAATCCTTTTAAGCGTCTGATGCTTACTACAGTCCGATGCCAAGACCTGTCATGAGGCTTACACAAGACTGTTACTCCCTAACACCCCGTCTATGATTCACGTGCTTAGTCTGAGTCTGACCACAGAGTTGGCAGAGCTCCGCTCTTCTCTTCTTTTTTTTTGACACTATATGATCAAAAACAGATTTTGCTGACATTTCTTTTTTCAACCCTCAGTAGGACTGAAACTGACTGAGAGCTGTGTATTGCCTTGCACACCGAGTGCAAGACGCTCTTTAACGATCAGGCAAGGTTATGCCGCCGAGCTACGCTCACCTTGATTAAAAATTTATTCAAATCTGAGGGCACTGTGAATCCCAATCATGTCAGTCTCAGCATAGCTCCCCCCCAGAATAACCCAGTTGTCCCATCTGGAGGAGTTCTTTTTTATTATTTCAGTCAAAAGCAGGGGTGTTAAAACACAACAAGAATAAAAGAAAAAAAGAAAACAAGAATCACCATTTCCTCTTTCCTGTCCACCGTGGTGCGGAGTGATGCCTATATTCCACACCATCGTCTCATGAATGTATCTGTCACCGTCTGCACCAGCTGCGCAGCCCTTCCAGGGAGAAAAAGTCAAATAAACCGCCGTCTCCGAGCGCCCCTGTTTACCAGAGCCATGAGTCTACAAACCTAACCCCACCCCCCCTGCCCTGACTCCGCTCTCTCTCTCCCCATTACCCGTCACCATAGCTACACCCTGGTGATGCTGGCTTTCTATCACACGGATTCTGAAAAGATCCACAGACGAATGATCAGTCACATCTATCAAAAAAGATAGAAATCCAAAGCCTCCCTCTGTCTCGGCTCCCCTTCCCGTCAATCACCTGGCTTTGGTCCTCTCTGTACGGGCATGCAAGGCTGCACTTTTTTGCAATTCCATTATGCTGCTGGAAAAATAAATCCCGAAAAACAAGTCTCCTTGGCATGTAATGTTTTTCCAGTGTATTGTGACAATTATTCCTTTTTGACTGATTCTTGTGTAGCTGGTTGTCCAAAGCTTACTTTGAACTTGGAAATACAGTGTGGGAAAGCTGTATTAGTTTTTTTTTTTTACAATAATTATTTATTTTCCTTTTCTTTTGTTGTGGTCGTAACAGTATAGAAATTAGTCTGCTACACGAAAAAAAAATTAATGTCATAGATTCGTCTCAGACCTCTCTGACTATTCCCCAACAGTAAGATTGCATCAGGTTGAACGGGGCTTGGTTACACAAAACAGGACAAAGGCGTCCACCCAGACTAACACTGAAGTGGCAAACCAATACTTTTCACTCAGAGAGTAAAACCATTTCCTCTTAGGATGGTCTTTGTTCTTGAGCTCCGCGTCCGTTCATTTCACAAGGCTTGAGAGGCCTTTGGGCACTTGTATTCCGCATGTTTCAGGCATACATTTCAGCTTTTTTACCCTTTCTCACACACACAGAAGATGTGCATTTGGCTTGGAAAATGTGATAGGTCAGGATATAGGAGATGTTGAGAAGACTGTAGAGGCAAGTGACTAGGAAGCTAAAGTAAACCTGGGGTATGCTGGCTAAGCTCTACACAGAATCACAGATACACCGTGCCCGTTTGGGGCCACCATCACCAACCATCATCCCGATTCTCTACACTGCTCGCTCATTTGAAATACCACAAGGGTAATATACCACAAGTAGAGGACATGGGTGAACAAAAAACCATAAAGAAAATGGAGGCTGGCATGCAACAGTTGCTTTGCTGCTGATGGGCTTGTCACCTAGCGTATCTGCGGTGATGACTGAGGGATCGGGTGGCTGAAATCCAATCCCGCTCCCCGTTCACACGTAGGCAGCAGGCCGAGCAGCCAACAGGATAACTCGATTAGATCTCCCGCTAGAGTAGCGCTGGCAGTGACGGGTCATTACAAACTCAAAACGAGCTTCATACTTCAGACGACAAGGCTCTCTTCTTACGTAGGCCACCATCTTACAATAGCCAGTGTGTAGCACCCACCCGCCACACAGACAAAAAAATAAAACAGACGCCATGCCATGGCGCAGGCTAAAACCTCAGTGTTTTAGAAAATAGTGCTTTTGGTGTCACCTTGGCCCTGGTGTTATTTAAAAAAAAAAAAAACTATATGCACTGGCATCATAGAACATTGACACTCTATTCTGTTCCTGTTCTGTTCTTGGGTCTTAGCAGAGCTCCACTGGGACTCACTCGGGCAATGCAGCAGTTTTCATCAGTATTAGTAGGTGACAAGCACAGTACCGTACAGACAGTGTATAAGTCCTCATCTTTTATCAAGTTAAAGGTGTGTGTGTGTGTGCTCATGTTACTCGCCAGGCCAAATGTACAGTACAGTCTGTCTCTGTTTTTGATGTTGAACTGGGCAAAAATAAATGACATAAATTAATGACATTTAAAAAAAACAAGTGTATCAGAAATGGTTGAAATACTGTGTACATATTTGAACTTTTGGTTTCTAATTTATAAAAGATAAGCTTTAGCTCTTGGAGTACTTATTTTATTTTCCTTTTCATGCGTAGCTTTGTGTTTTTATTTTCTATTTCTGTAAAGTGTGTAAATATATCTTTATGATAATAAGTAATATTAAAAAATCTTATTTTAAGAATCCAGAGTGTGTTTGTCCTTTCTGTAGACATTGACTAGCCTTTGAATTTCCTCTCTGAGATGTGGAAATGGTGAGACTGAGAACAAGTAATCTACCCAGTCACTTGCAGACTCTCTACCTTCAGGAACACTCAGTCCCCGAAATGCAGTGCAGCGTTCTCTTTTGTGGTATGAAAGGTCAGTCAATGCTACCCTCTGGTTGTCACAAAAATGAAATTAAGCCCCAAACCCTGTTTTAAGAAGGAGGTGTGAAAGAATTTCCACACCTCAGCATTTGAAGGGTGAAGTCAAGTATCTGGGACCGCTCCATACGAAATATCAAAGCGGGACCAAGGCCGTCACTCGTCAACCCACCAGTGGCAGATGCCTGTGCTGCTCACACTGCATATTTCATAATAATATGGCATAACTGCTGAGCACAGAGATCACATCTTTGCCACTGTGATATTAGCATATTTCCCACCATGCAATTTACTGGAATGCAGACCCCCCGATTCTAAAAATATTGCCGACACGGTTGGGGAACGATCCCTGAAGGCGTCTAGCAGAGACAATTATTATCGAGTTAATGACGAGACCACATCTCTCCTCATGTGCTCAAAGCGAACTGTGAAACAGATTGCCCAGAATCCACGGTAATGAAAACAGGAGATTTACGTATGCAGAAGGCGGTTAATCACCCCCTCTTGTTGTCCAATATGTTTATTGGAGAATCTAATTGAAATGTATTTTAATTATGATTCCAGTTACAGTGTGGTTGATCATAGGGAAACAGGACAAAATGTGAGGCTGGGGTCATATTTTTTTTATTCATCTATTCAATTTCAAGCATCCTCTATTTTACATACTGCATGAGTCTGGCATGTTGTAATGCCTTCTAATATCTAATAATGCAACCCATGCTTCATCCATCTTATGATGCGTTATACGTTCACCGGTTCCATTAAAATTGAATTAATAGAAAGTGTTCTAAAATAAACGGCCTTAAATACATTCCAGGAATGAATCGCACTATGAATCCCAGAAATCAGCCTGTTAGTGCCACCAGAGTTTCCATTCTCACTACGTTGAAGACCTCAGCCTCTGTCCCCACAAGCACTCATGAAGAGAGAGAGAAACGCTCCTTAAGAGGCTGAAGTGCTTAAAGGAGTGGAGGGAGTCGTACTCCTCCTCCTCCTCTCTTACTCCTCGGGGACCCGTCTGGGAAGTGGCTGGTTAGTATGCGTGGTTGGCGTGGCGTGACAGACGTGAGGTACCCCACCGTGAGACGGCACCTCAGCCCGGCGGGGTTATGTCATCAAACCTGGGTCGGGCCATATAATTGGGCTGGGGGTCGGTGAGGTGATATGGAGCGTGACGACGAGGCTCTCCTGTTACAGTCCCGAGAACAGAGTTTTTTGGGGGAGTGTGTGTGTGGGGTTACATCTCAGAGGAACCAACACACAACGCACCGCAGACAGATCCCTTAACGGTTCAAGGTTCAACAGGAAAGGTCTGCTCACTCTCATTCTCTCCGGTGGAATGTGAATTGCCCCCTCACAGCCAAAACAGACCCGTGTCAAACGTATTTAAGAACTGAGCATCAGTCTCACACATCTGTGAGAGAGCCCACATGTTTCCCAGTCTGTTTTAGCATTAGTGCAGCCTCATACCAATGATTAACTACAGAATGTCTCTGGAGGTGGCCACTAATGTTATCTAGCGTACGCACGCAACTAATGCTTGAGGTTCATTCATCTGCTTCTAATACATATTAGATGCATATCTGCATCTCAAGAGTGAAATGACTTGTGTAATGTGGAGCTGTTGCCACCGGTCCAAATTATATTATTTGGATGTGTCCTTGTGTCAAATCCAGTGACTAAATCTCCTCTGACTTCGTTAATTATTGATAACGTCCCACTGGCATAGGGAGAGATGAGAGGATAGCAGACTGAGAGGGAAAAAAAAGAGATGATGATAGGAGCAATCGCTCATAGAGACAGCGAGAGTAGTAGAGTACACCGAGAAGTGGCGGAGCCGTGCTGCGGAGGTAACATCTGGATCGCCCTTGGCACCACGTCCCAACATCACTCCTGCCGCTCCATAAAAATGATGCTTGG
Source organism: Clupea harengus (assembly GCF_900700415.2). Taxonomy (NCBI): domain Eukaryota; kingdom Metazoa; phylum Chordata; class Actinopteri; order Clupeiformes; family Clupeidae; genus Clupea; species Clupea harengus. The sequence goes on from NC_045171.1 coordinate 12,694,119, forward strand.
CTCGCCCGGTGCGCCCCTCCACCTCTCCCTGCGACAGGCTGCCAATGCCCTGATGGATGAGTGCTGTGGATGCCGTCGAGTTATCCAAGCCGATCTCTGCAAATTATCAGCTGGGATGGATGCAAAATGGATGTTGCCAAAGGCGACCCAGCAGCTGCCATTCTGTCGAACAAAATTCCTGATAAACAACACCATGGGCAATTAAATGCATTACGACTTCTGAGAGGTGCCACACAGTCTGATGTGGGAGCATGAGTGTGTGTGTGTCGGTGTGTGTGTGTGTGTGTGTAGAAAGGGGTTCTGCACCCAATTGGAAGGAAAACACTGGAGATGGCAAGCAAAGCCCTGCAGCCACAGGTAAGGAGCAGGAATCACGGTGCAGTCCCTAATGCTGCTCAGCTGTGTTAACAGTGGCAGCTCCATGGAAGGCAACGGATCACTGGCATGGTCATAAAAACAGGCCCAGCACAAACATGAGAGGTGGGTGTGGGGATGTGTTTACGTGGGGAAGATTGGAGAGAAGGGGGCCACTCGAGAGAGTGATGTGTTTAATGGCTTTGAGGGCTTTTTGTGTTGTTTTGGGTTGTTTGGTAAGAGGAGGAGGAAGAGGAGGAGGAGGAGGCACGGTGGGGGAAGTCTCATTTTCTTGGTTCCTCCTGGAGGTAACCTAAGAGGTGATTGCTTCAAACAGGCCCAGGGGAGCGCCCCAGGGGGAGGGGGGACGTGACTTCCACAGTAGGAGGTGTGGGAGCCGGAGCACTTGGGTGTCTGTGTTCTCGTCCCCACCACTGAACTACTAGCGGCAGCCCCTTGCAAGCGAGAGCCGGGCCAAAAAATTGTCGCGTGGGATTAGAACCCTGAGCGATCTACTCAGCCACATTAGCCCCACCTCACAGCGCAGGAACAAAGGCGGGAGCGGCAATGCCAGCTCGAACCCGCTCAAGGTCAAGCCGTTCCCATTCACAGATTCTCAGGCGGCAGATGGCTGTGGTAGGTTGGGGTTGGGGGGGTTTGACAAAAGTCACCTTCGAGAAAAGTTTAATATTTTGGATAGAAAAGAAGATGTCAAAATGGTCTGGCCTGGTCATTTCACTCTCTGCACAGAGGGAATGTTCTTGAGAAGTACGGTGTCCAGGGAGGCCCCAGGGTTGCTGGGGTGAGAAAATGTGAGTGGCAGCGCAATCTTTACGGCGACATGTTTGGCCGTAAACAAGAACCTCTCCCGGGGATTGAGTGACATTGTAAAATAGCACAAGGCCTTCTCCTGAGCTGTCATGTTAGAGGAAGAAAAAAACCGCCTTCCATTTTATGAGCACCCAGAACTTTTATGGAAAGTATTTCCCAGTTCCTGTTGGAGCCTTGTAATGTTGTGAAGATTATTTTTATTTTTAAAGACTGCACATTTTTAACAGGCCAACACCCAAAAATAAATAGGGAGTGACATTTAAGGTGCTCAAGACTCATTGAGACCACAGCTGAATGTTTAACCACAGCATTTAACCACACCAGCCCTTTTCTTAGTCCACTCCTAGAAGGATAAGAAGAGGCTTGGGCACAAAGGAAACAGATCATATGGGAGTCACCCCCGGAGTGAAGGTTATCAGCGCGCTGCACCAGAGAGATTACCTGATACAACCAACAATAAAACATCCTGATCCAGAAAAGACCACTGATGAATACCATTCAAGGTCAGTCTGCCAGAACCACCCAGCACTGCACTCCCCACCACCACCACCTCTCTCTCCTCCAGGCAAAAACACTGACAGAAACGACTGGGGGTGGCTGAACACGGAAGCCTCGGCGTGTTGTTATCTGTCGAGAGCGATTGAGAGACCACATGTCTGCTGCTGTGTTGGTGGGGTAAGGCAGACGGGGCCCCCTGCACTGACAGGAAGTTTGTGTGGTCTGCGGGCTGCCCAGGCCTCAAGCCGGGCGCTCAGAGACAGCGGCAGCGTGAGTCGCCACCCTCCAGGTATTCTGCTAATCTGTCAAGTGGGAAATTAATCTCCTTCCTCTGCGCAAAACAGCGTGACAGAGGCAGCTTTTGTCTGAGCCTGCTGAAGTTTGAGTAGTTGGGTAGTTAGGGGTTGAGGAAAATCAAGTGGGAAATGTAGCTCTAAAAGGCATGACAGGCCTTCACAACAGCCTCCATGCTATCTATAGTTTTGACATTTTGTAGTGTGAAAAAAGAGAGGATTTTTTTGTGGACTGAAAAATCTTATGGACCCTGCAGTATATGGGCAGCTCCTTCCTCAAATAGGAGACTCACCACATCAGAGGAACAACTGCTGAAATGGGTCACTATTCAAAGCCCAACTTCCTCTTGTTTGTTTTCATAGTGGTGCTTTCTGTCTTGCTGTGAAACCCCAGGAATGAACCAACATTTGTATACAGTAGTAGTGCTACATTCATCCTGTGGATATTCCTGCCCAGAACAAGACAAAAAAAATGCGAGCAACTAGCTGACTGCGGTGGGAGAGAAAACGAAGGCGGTTTAACAGGAGACAATGATGCAGTGACACAGACTGACCTGTAATTGGACGCATCGCACAGACGAGCGACACCGATTGGCTAGTATTCTGGGGGCCTGTGGCTATACGGGATGGGAACCATCACCAAATTGCACGAAATCTGAAAATCATTGTCAGATGGCCACTGCCCATTTCCAAAACAGGCCCAATTTGACCATTAGCCTTTGAGAGTTTACAAAAGCCCAGGGGGAGATGAGGAGAGGCGGCTCGGCAGCTTGCTTTTTTGTGCCATTGTGTATTAGACAGATGTCGGCTTACTAGCATATTACAATACAATCGCCTACACAAGCTAAATGAGAGCCAGAGAGTGCTATCCACCGAGAATACTCCACTCCCCACTTTAGCTAAGGCCCTTTTCCAAGGGGGGGGGAGGTGGGCAAAGCCTGCTGGGATGGTAATGGATAAGCAATATGAGAAAGCTGGCCAGGGGATCTTTATTCATCCAGCCCGAACAGAAACAGGTTGGCTTGGTGAGTACTACACAGCTCGTGAATGCATTAGCGTTGAGAGATGAAGACGTTAGCGAGCGGAGAGGAGAGGCATCCTTTTGGTGGATGTCCAGACTGTTCTAATCTGCCAGCGTGGATTAGATGAACCCTATTAAAACGCTAATAGCCGATTTCCTACATCACTGCCAGAAGCTCTCCAGTGGAAAGGAGGCGGGTGGGGTGGTGCAGGGGTGGTGGTGGGGGGGTGGTTGTGGGCTTTTGAAGATGTTTTCTACGCACAGCCACCCTTATTAAGCATCAGAGTCATTGTAATGTCTTAATGCAAGCCAACTCCCAGAGGTCTGAGAGACTGGCTACAGAAAGTGGGAACATGAGAGAGAGAAAAAGCAAGGAACAAGAAAGCAAGCAAGAGAGAGAGAGAGAGGGAGAGAGACAGAGAGGGAGCTCGAGTAAGCAAAGTAAGTGAACCTAGTGAAAAACAGCTCCCTCCCTCCCTCCTTCTCTTCCCCTCCCTCTAAGTTTCTCTCTTTCCTTCTCTTCCTGTCTCCCTCCCTCTATTCCCTCCCTCTATTCTGCCCCTGTTCTTCCCTCCATCCCTCTCCCCTCCATCCCTCTTCCCTCCATCCCTCTCCCCTCCATCAATTCTCTCTTATCTGCTCTCACAGCCAGCTGACTGCTGCACTCACACAGACACAGCAGTTTCAGACCTGGCCAAGCTTCTCCTGCAGCCAGTAGCCTCAGTGCAGAGTAGCATGGCGCATAGACCAGACCAGACCAGACCAGACCAGACCAGAACAACACAACTGCAGCTCTGCATGGAGCCCAGGGCTGGGCACACAGGGAAACGGGCAGGAGCCAACCTGGCACCGCTGCTGCTGTGGTCTCTGCCATCGTCACAGACAACAGTCAGTCAACAAGAGCACAAACAGGCACACACATACAAGCACATGAAATACACATATGCTCACATGCAAGCAGACACAGCTACAATTACAGACAAGACACACATACACATACATGTACACATACACAAATACAACTACACATGAGACATGCACATGAGACATGCATGCATATGGATAAAGTCCACACCATACACACACAAACACATGCTAAAGACATCCATACAGTACAGATGCAAACCCAATCATGCACAGAGACACAAACATACACATGCAAAATTAATTTATGCAAATGCCTTGTCCTTTCCCCCATAGATCCCAGTGGAATATATCTGCATTTCATCGCTGTGCCTTTACATTCCTCGCGTATTAAAAATTCAACATATGGTAATGGCAGGCAGACTGAAAAAAATACCAGCTGAGCTCAGAGGCAATATAGAAAGTTTAGTCCCAGCGGGAAATCAAAGCGCGTCTTATCAGCTAATTATTTCCACTGAATTGTTTATCAAACACCCACCCTGAAGACCTTCCTCACACCACCCCCTTTTAATGTGTGTGTGTGTGTGTGTGTGTATTTGGTGTGTGTATCTGTGGGTGGATTTGTGTTGTGCTGTCTCTGTTTAGCATTCCCGTAAACACAGACATAAGGCGTACACAGACAGCAGACAGGTCACAGAGGCCCACAGAAAAGCGTTACCTTTCCCAGAGTTCCATGTGGCGAGGACAAAGCCACTGCGGCAGACAAACAGGGGCTCAAGCCAAGGCCACGGGACAGGCGCACGTCCGGGCGCACCTCCAGCCCAGTGGCTGGCCAATCGCAACGCAGACGAGCAGCAGGGGGATTCTCAAATGTTCGCAGTGGGAGATAAGGAATGGACTGGTGAGGTGTAATTTGGCACGGTGAGGCCCTGATCTGCAAAGGTCAAGTGCGTTTGTCAACATCGTATCAGATCCAGCAAAACAGTGATAAAGATCAGTTCAGCTTGTAACAGGAGCACTACTTCAAGGAATGGTAGCACATCACTTAAAACCTCACATTATTTTAAAAGGAATTAATTAAGCAGCTTCTGTGACACAATAACATTACTGAGTAGTATTAGTAATACTATAGGTCATGTTAGGTACACTCCCCTGTGGCACGGTCTTGGTCTCTAGCAGGACTTGGACTAGAAAGAAAGAAAGGAGCTGAACTCAGAAGTACGTGGTTGGAACAAGTTACCATTGTATATTTGGATCCACCCACGTAGTGTCATTGTAGTCTGATATTCTTGGGGAAATGAATAGGACACCAGGAATGAACCTTGAATACGGATGCAGTAGTTTGTGTTCCTGGGATTCTCCCACAGCTCAGATGTAGTTCTCCTGAAATTAGCTGTTTAACATTTGTTTATTTACAGCAATACGCTGTGTATTTGTACAAAAGACATCTGATCTACCCCTTGTTTTGACCCACATATATTAAAAGTACCCTGGATCTTGGACCACTGGACCATGGAGACCATTATTATTATTACTATTTTTCAAGCCTTCTTAAGGAGATTTTGTGGTCCAGACTCGGAATCAGGAACATTATGGACTTTCATGTAATTGAGTGTTTTATGTTCTGTGCTATTACCTTCTAATAGTTCACCACTTTGTATGCACCATCTTGGTATCTTGTGAACTACCTGACATTTTTTCCTTATGACCAGTCTCAACCCTCCATAAAACAATGCAAAAATATGGATTCAAGGTTATTTTTTCTTACTGGTCCATTTCATTCTCCGACAACCAAAATGGATGCAAAATCTATCTGGTATCCTAGAGGGCTTAGGTCTTATTGTTTGCCACAGGTGTAAAGTATGTGTTCGAGTTTGCATTCTTCACAGCCGTTATCAGTGCCAAAATTTCTGTTTGTGTTCAGGCCCCCATGTTTGTGGAGCAATTGGTCTTATCTTACATTCTCATCTACCTGTTGCCCTTAGAAGGTGTTTTGATCTAGAGCTCTTTCGTCTGGAAGACTTCTGAAGTCATCATAAATTAAACATACTGTGAACAGCTGGCTGATATATGTGCCATGTTGCTCCACATACAGAAATTATCAGTTATTGCTGGTAAATGGAACCCAAATCTTTAGAAAAAGTGTTAGATTGGGGGTAACAGAAACGGTAAACTTCAAAGTAAGGTGTGGTCCTCTGTATTACACCAAATCTAAAAAAACACACACTAAGGTTGGAGTTGTTTGACCATGCTATGGCTCAAACACATTTAATTTCACTGTTATCCTCCCAATATTAAAACACAGGAAATTCTGGTATTTTAAGCACCCTAGATTGGCCAAAGCACTTTACTTCACAGTGCTAAACATCAACAAAATGATTCAGCAGTACATAAACAGATTAAAGCAATGTTTGTGTTTGCATCTGCTTTAAAGCATTATGTGCTGCTGAATACCGGGAGGACTGTTTACTCAAAACTATTCGAGGAATTACATTGATTATTCAATTAGGGCATAATTGAGGGGGAAAGCACTTTCACAAATCTCCAGGTTGCACCAGAGCATCCAGAGAAACACTGACTGCCGTCCCAATTCTGCCTGGCGATGGTTGCCATAACTACACTTGGCTGAGTGATACAGTGACCCCCTGTATACAATGGCCAGATGCCACAGACCCCGCCATGAACCGCCGGTCCAATCGGAGAGCCAGCTCAAGTACTGAGAGCAAACAAACGAACTAACGGCCAAGCAAATGTGACCCCGGCAGACCACACAACATCTGCTGGGTAAACTGCAATGCACTTAACTCGCCTGGCCCGCACTACACACACACAGTGCTGCACTCAACACGGTTCATTTCAGACTCTGTAAACACATCAAAGCCGCGACTGACCACCACCACCGAGACTTCCCGTTTTTGATAACATCTGTGTGTGCGTGTGTGTGTGTGTGTGTGTGTGTGTGTGTGTGTGTGTGGGTGTGTGTGTGTGTGTGTGTGTGTGTGTGTGTGTGTGTGTGGGTGTGTGTGTGTGGGTGTGTGTGTGTGTGTGTGTGTGTGTGTGTGTGTGATAACATCTGTGTGTATCTGTTCTCAGCTGCCTTTCTAAATACAGTCAAATGAAGCACACCCGAACAGTTCCAGCGTTCACACAAAACATCTGATTAGCTTCTAGGAAAAAAGCTCTCACCTTCAGCCCCGTGAGGTCAAGTACCTCAGCGGCTGGTGAGCGTTTTGTTTTCGTGTATCTGTCATCGTCCAGTCAATAAGTCCCACAAAGTAGATGGTGGCAACAGGCGAGCTGCGCGATTGGTGAAAAGTGGACAAAGTAGTCTAAAATGAGGAAAGGTCCCCAGATAGCAGATATAAATGTCACTTTTTCGGCTAAATCCATTGGATACACAGTACCTATTCTTAATACTTGGTCAATATCAGATAACTCTCCACAGCCCCTGAAAGATGTCTTCAACCTCCAGCTGGAAATCCGATCTCATTTTAGATGCTGCTCAGTCAGTACCACTCTCAGCCATATCAATAAGAACATCCAGCTGGTGCTCTGGAACAGTCTCTCCATACAGTCTGCATAGCAAAAAAGATAAATGAATTGTTCAAGAATAATGTACCGCACAGAAGCCTATAGCAGGTTGACATGACAGTTCAGGCTTTGTTGACATTGCTACATGTCATGATACTGCATCATTATATTTTGTATTGTGGTATTATAGTTATATTAGGGTTTCAACAACAAATGTTTTTTGTGATTTGACATCAGTGTTTTGCGTGACTCTTAAGACTCATTAAGTAGCAGTGAACACACAGATAACAGAGTCCTCCACAACCTGCTGAATGCTTAACCTAAGCAGCTTGAGTCTTAGGACTGCACAGAGTCACTGGCCCTGACTGCTCGAGAGTAAATTGTACCCTGGTGTATTCCCCGCAGATAGACACTCAGAAAGGCAGTCTGATGTTTATGCAGTTGCCATGGCAAGGGTTGTGCACAGGAGGTGTGAGACAATCCACATCCTCTCTCCGTTCAGACATCTCTGACTGTACCAACCTTAAGAACACACACACACACACACACACACACACACACCTGACATTTCTTAAATCAAATCAAACAAACACCTTAGCCGTAGCCCCCTTCTCTGATGTGAGATTCCTTTTTCTTCTTTCTCCTTCCTCACACACAGACGTACACATGACTTGAGTGTTGACCATTCCAACACTCTCAGGTTCAAACACACTCCAACATAAAAGGAGTGAGTTTAGGCTTCTCTCACATCACATCACACCACACACACACACATCCCCCCCTCTGTTCCACTCTGGGGGTCTTCCAAAGGCTGAACAAAGGTATATTTGGCCACGGATGGAGATGGAATTTTTATTCGTACATGTTCTGTGCCACCCAGAAGCACAATGGAATGTCACCAACGGCTATCAGATTTGCTGACAGGAAGTTCTCATGCATTTTGAGGGTTCTAAAAATACCGGGATTCTATATACTCTCCAGACGTTTCATGGGCTCTCCTCTGAAGCACCCCCATACGCATCCATGAGCCAAATCAGAGATCAAGTTACAATAGAGGCTAAACAAACACTGATATGTAAGAACACATGAATGCTCTCACAAAAAATAAAATATGAACACCACACTCTCTTTCCAACCAGGAAACCGTATTTTTCCCTCCAGGCTGAAATTTGAAAAACAAAAAGCATAATTTTAATACAATCATGCCCCCCCCCAACACCCACCCACCCACACACACTTGCATGGCCCTGGATTATAGGGCCATTCACTTTGGTAATTACCAATTAACATGGGTAATGTTTTTTGGCTCGCATCTATCAGTAAAACATGTGGCAAGTGTTTGTGCACATTGAATATAGCAATTAAAGTGTGGATTTTTAGACTTCCATATGTGAGTAATCCCCATAAAAGATGGTATGCATCAACCTCCCAAATTGGTGGAACAATATTTACGTTTCACATGCTCACATGAGAACATTTAAGTACATTAAAAAGCATTTTCACTATTGTTATCATACCACTGAAAAGTTTGGCCCATGAACAATAGAACATGAAAGTTGGCAGGATTTTTAAATGGTGTGGGTCTCTGATATGTGCTCTTAAAGAATAATATTGGCAAAGGCTGGAGCTGTCCATTTGTCTTGGTCAGAGACGGCTAATGAGTTGTGCCTGGCCGACAGCATCCCCCCTCCCCCCTCCAATCCTCGCCTTGTTCGTTTGATGATTAAACGCATTCTGATTGGTTGAGTCTCTGGCACAAACTTCCTGTGTGGCACCGTGTCAGTTCTGTGCTCCTGCTCCGTACCTCGCGGCGAGAACCCCCCCCCATCATTATCCCCCCCAAATTAGGCATCTTAAAAGGCACCTCTACTTGCCCTCACCTCTTCTTCAGGAGCTCGGTTCAGGCCTGCAGTCTGCAGATGAAGGGTGTGTGTGTGAGGTGGAGAGAGGAGGGGGTAGGTGGGGTCTCCATCCTCATCCAGATTCCTGGCTCTCTCCCTGTCAGACTCCAGGCCCTGTGAATATTAAACAGCACCGACTGCCAGCTTGTTTAGCCGAAAATTGGCAACAGATGTGGCAACAGTTGTTTTTTTTTGTTTTTTTTTAGGGTGGGGAGGGGTGTGCATGGTTAAGAGATGTTTTGTCTACAAGCTGGGCTGTAAAATATCGCTCGGTTTGACATCTCCTGCGGTGAAACCTCTACCAAGCCGAGACACGGGGGATATCATGGCTCAGGGGGCAAAGTTCACCGACGGCCATTCAAGCATTTCATGGCTACTTCAGGGGGACGTCTCTGGCGTGGAGATGGCTGACTGATAGATTTACAACGGGGATTACATCCGTAAGATTACCAGACAGATAAATGTCTTCCAATGACTCAGTAATCTCCATTAGCTCCATATGTTTTCGCTCCCTGTACAGTCATCTCAAGTCCTTATCCAGATAATGGGGGATGGAGACATTTTGTCTGCAATGATCTGCCTCTTTAGCTAAGGCCTCTTACGTCAGATAACCGACACTTCTAATCAACGAGATTAGAGGGCAGCGCCAACACATACACCCCATCCAGACCTCATCCGAATGGAAAAGAAAACGCCGGTTGCCGAAGCGGAAATGGACTCCTCTGGTCACCTGCTCGGCCTGTCAGCGCTGAGGGAAACCAGACCTCGTTGGCGGAGTGAGATGGATGAGAGGCTCGTTGGAAAGTCATTCCAGAGTCTGTTTCGAATGCGGCGGGGCGGCCATAGCTCCGGGCGCCCAGGCGGGATGGAGTATGTGGCGACGTGAGGATGAAAAAGAATAGCATGGAAAGGAAGGAGCGAGCGAGAGACATTCAGATGCATGTCCATGCCCCGTAAACGATGAATCGCGGCTGTATTCCCACCAACCCCCCCCCCCAACCTCAAATGTCTTCCTGTACATGCTAACATGAGGTCCTAATGACCCAAGCAGATGTCTGTTCTGTCAGAGGACTGAGTCTTGACCTGGTAGTTCAGACTCAGGGCTTTCATACCCTACTGGTGTGTTAACAGCAACCATGAGATCAGTGAGTACAAGTTCTGATACTGTGTATCCTCCTGAGAACCAACCCATAGACTTGTGTCCTCTGTAGTTGACATTTGTTTTTCACGCATACCCTCTTACTCTTTTGAGCTATTCTGTACATTTTTCTTGGTTCCCAGAAGGGTATGATAGTGGCCCAGACAGGCCTAAATACTCTCCATCTCTGGATTATGGTGGGGCAATTATGTCACTGTGCTGACAGGGTTTGAATGAGGACTACAACAGAATGTAAACGTGACCAGCTTATGGACATAAACCTGCCAAATCTCTTGGTTCTTGTAGATTCAGCAGAGCCTGTGATGCTGATTAAGTGAACAAATGAGATAAACAGGTAACCCTCATGAGCTTTAGCCGATTTTCCGATTAGAAGTGGCAAAATTCCCCCCCGAAAAAGGGATTTCATGCCTGGATGACACGCAAGACATCTTAACACCCCAACACCCTTTACAGTTTCTTTGGAAATAAAAGATTTCCTGGAAAGAACATGGAAAGAACACACCCTTAAAAGTAACTACTGGTATGCTTTTCAAGTGTTCACCTGTGATCAATTATTGTCCACAGTATCGGTGGCGTTCTTATGCAGGCCATCCAAAACAGTGTTACTAAACGTTGATTTCACGCACATATTTCAGGAGATATGCTGTAAGACAGCTGCAGCAGCGCACCAGCCCGAGAATTACACGCCTCAGCTTCCCTTCATCGCTACTGAAGTGGGAAAAATAAAGAAATAAGTTCTATGTTGCAAAGTCATTTTGAAAACTCATGAGGCATCATACCAAACAGTTGTCTTCTGTCATACGAGTGAAAGGTCAGCATGTGCGGAGCGCTGTGGTGTACGTATGGGGCATGCGAGGTACAAAGTGGTCAAGGCATGCCATGCCTGTCAGCACCTTCTCACTTACAACCCCCAAAACACAGGGCCCTGCAACAGACATATGGTCATTTTTCTTGCTCTGCTTGACATATTTTCAGTACATTCAGGTTAGGTAAATATACCCACAGAATTGATGAGGATTTAATTAAGGCACCTTAGAACAGAGAACAACCTTTCATTTCCATTTAATTCTACTGAAACTTTAGTTGTGCTCAGGGTTAGGTTTACTCTCCTGGTCGCCATGCTGAGAGGAAATGAGAAGCTGAACACCAGAGGTCCATACATGAGGATGGAAATGAGAGGGGGAGGGAGGGAGAGAGAGAGAGGGGGGAGAGGGAGAGAGAGAGAGAGAGGGAGAGAGAAAGAGAGGGAGAGAGAGAAAGAGAGGGAGAAAGAGAGAGGGAGGGAGAGAGAGGGAGAGAGAGAGGGAGATAGAGAGAGAGAGGGAGATAGAGAGAGAGGGAGGGAGAGAGAGGGAGAGAGAGAGAGAGAGAGGGAGAGAGAAAGAACAAGACGAATCAGGGAAGAGAGATGGAGATGCCCACTTCTTTTGCCCTCAAGCCTAGCCATTCTTCCCCAGGGGACAGGGGCCCCTAAAATGTATTATTTGTTCCCCTCCAGTTAAGGAAATACTTTCTCAATGGTCTCTTTGTTTTGTATATTTTTACAGTCTCTATTCTCTTCTGTGATTCAATATCCCCCCTGTTTTCCCCCTTGTTTATTTGCTGTATAAATACTAGTTTGGTCCTAGGCCTCCAGACACACCATTGAGGAACTTTTAAAAAATGACTCTTCTCTTCACAGAGGACATTGTTTATTTAGCCAGTCGCTCAGGTTGGGGATGAAAGCCGGGTTGGGACGACCTATCCGCGGGTGAAAGCTCAATTGAATCATACAAGGCAGCCTGTTCGCCATTACCTCAATCGAATTCTTCGGTCCCTCAAAAACAGTAGATATGTTGGCCGATAGAGCTCGTTAAAATGGTCTCAGATATCGCAGTGTGTCAGCTGTGCCTGGTTGGAGGACTAGGGCTCTACATTTCTGAATGTTAAATCTAATAGGACGTTTTAATGAGACCGAGGACAAGTGGTTTGCATCAGGGCTCAGTTTTTTACGCGCGGTACTCGAATTGCAAATCGAAATCAGATCAAAGTGGGATTTCCACCCTCCGTATGTCTCTTATATCTGTGCAATGCCACCGGGGAAGGCAGGTCTGTTCGCTCCCTGCTCAGAAGGTCCATGATTGGAATCACATGCATGAGAGCTTTGATGCCTGCTTGAAATGAGCAACGTCAAGATAAAGCCTTGCTTTTTTTTCCTTTGTTGTTCCACGGGCGTGAACGCGTTCTCCGCCCTCTCTCCCCCTATTCAAATACTCATCAAGGGCAGCGAGATTAAAAGGCCAGCTATGTCGGCGACCAATGACCTGATCCGACCCACTTTCAGGCTTTGATGACTGTGCCTCCCCGCCAAAAATCAAAATTGCCCTGGTCTGGAGATGAGGGGGTGGTGGGGCAGGGAGCTGCAGAGTGGCATAAGGGTGGGAGCGGGGGTGTTTGGCCATCCCCCAGTCTCCAAAAAAGTCTGGCACATGCTCCAGGGGTTAACAGCTATTACACTCGGCCGTCAAAGGCAAACAGAGAGGCCAAGACTCCTGCATAACAAACAGCAGCACAGTGACACATGCTTAAGCTCTTTAATCAACATTAATAAGCCATTATATCAGTGATTCGGCAAACCACAGGGCAGCCATTTCCATTTCAATGAGGGGCTTCTCGGTCAAAATGAAGAGTAGCTTTTCACAGACACACACACACACACACACACAAATATATGAAAATGCAAATGTGTTCGTAATTGTTGCCTGTGCAAAAGGGGGTTTAACTTTTTTTTCCATGTCAAGCCATTAGTGCCATCAATGAACAAATGTATTATTCTTTTTTCTCAATTTGGGATAATCTTCGGAATGGCAAAACAAATAAGCGGGGGAATAAATTAGGGGAGCAAGGGAGACAGAGAAACACAAACGCAGGGAGAAAGACAAACTGAGACACAGACAGAAATGTAGACAAGCTAGAGGAGAGAGGGGGAGGAGGGGAGACAAGAGGACGGGGAGGAGGAGAATAACAGAGGGAGGGAGAGAGAACTCAACCCCTCTGCCCATAAATCTTGCCAAGTGCTAAACCTGACCTCTGGGCCTCCCTGCACCTCAGAAGGCCTCGGCTTCCTCCTCTGTTCCCCATGGCAAACTGACTGAGAGGGCCAGATATCAAGCATCGGCCCTGTGGACTTGCCCTGAAGGATATGGGAATCTATAAGTGTGTGAGTGAGTGAGTGTGTGTGTGTGTGTGTGTGTGTGTGTGTGTGTGTGTGTGTGTGTGTGTGTGTGTGTGTGTGTGTGTGTGTGTGTGAGAGAGTGTGTGTGTTGGCGGGGTTTCAGAGACAGCCACAGAGGTGAGGTTGGAGCACTGGGAGGGAGGGGGTTGGGGGCTGGGGGTAGGGGGAGTGCATAAGTCACAAAGGTCTGGCCGCTCGGCCGGCTGGTTTTCTGTGAGGCGCTGAGAATGATTGAGCGCCTGCCTGCTGGAGAACATAAGAAACCCCACAGACATGGCCGCTTCCTCCTCCTCCAACCGCCCTGCTTCACGTCCACACAATAAAAACAGTCACTTCAGCAGCCCAACAACCCCCGACCACCACCAGCACCCACCCACCCCCACACACAGACCCCTGCCCCGACGTCGCGTTTAGATTAAACAGGAGTTCACTGGCTAAGGTGGTGGGGGAAGCTGCATGGAGGATAATCTTATCTGATCCTTTATTAGCGGCCTTTTTCATCTCGACCTCATGGCTAACAAGCCTTTGATAACCACATTCATTGCGGCGAGAGTAGCTCAGAAGGAGGTTAACCGTGAAAACGGAGGCATGTAAGGCGGCCGTTAGCCATTGCTTAACATGCAGGGGCAGAGCTGAGAGGTTTTTAAGCGCTGAGTGCTCAGGGTAGTGGAAGGACATGGCGGTTCATCTGAGGCACCAAGAGCGTCTTACTAGAAACTGGGACAGGAGGAGAAATGAGTGCCAGCCACTACGGGGAATCTCAGACTGATTTATCAGCTTAAGGCAGTGATTCAGTTCAATGGAGCCAATTTGAATCACTCAGATCAGGCTCGACTGCAGTCTGCACAAAGGTGTTCTCTAAATATAACTTGCGAAAGGCATCTACGGTATGTACAGTAGGTGATGTTCATCTTCAAAACAAAGTTGGGAATCTGTTTCTGTATCTGTATTTATCATATGACCTACACGGAAAGCTTCAGTGATCCGCTGATATCCACCAGTCATTGGAGGGCATTCTGCCATGAAGCTCATGCAGTACAATTACATACATAGTTAAACCTCTTAGGCGGAGATTAAATGAAGGACAAACACGTAAGAACTTTATCAAGCAAAAGGCCATGGTTTAATCAAATTATTTTTTTTCTTCTTTTTTTACACCAAGCACACACAAGCAAACAAACAGTGTGACAGAAACACTATTACACACAAATAACACCACACTAGCAGGACCACCACTAACTTTACTGTGTGTGTGTGTCTGGTGTATCTAGGTGTGCATGCATGTGTACGTGCGTGTATGTATGTATGTGTGACAAAGAAGCTAAAGAATGTAACTGACTAGTTGTTATGGCTGGTGTGTGATCTGTAACCCGGAGGCCATGTTATCTGAGGGCGAGAGCCGCTGACTAGCTGTTGGACAGTGCGGAGGTCAAGGGTTAAGAGCGTGTAATCAGGCTGGGCTTGAGTGAGGGGTGATGAGTGTCAGGGGGTGGACGACACCACCAAACCACACACAGAGGAGCACGTGTGTGAGACGGAGACGACTGAATGTTTGGGTGTGTGTTTATACGTGTGTGTGTTTCGGAGATGACGTGATGGCGTGTGTGTATGTGAAATGGCTTGTGTGTATGTGAAACAGCATGTGTGTCCTGTGTCTTGTGCATGTGACAAGGTGTGCGTGAAAGTATGTGTATGGTGAAATTGTGTATGTGTGAGTGTGTGTGTGTGTGTGTGTGTCTATGTGTGTGTGTCTGTGTGTGTGTGTGCGTCTGTATGCATGAGTGTGTGTGTGAATGTGTATATGTGTGTGTGTGTGTGTGTGTGTGTGTGTGTGTGTGTGTGTGTGTGTGTGTGTGTGCGTGCATACAGGGCTGAGAGCCAAGTGAGAACCCATCAGTGACAGCACTCCAAACACTGGGGCTTGGGCCGCAGACAGACAATCCACTGACAGACCTCTGATCCCTCCAAGATCCCCTGTGTGTCTACACACACAGAACCCCAGCCTCTGATTCTGCACACAATACACACACACACAGACACACACACACAGAGACACACATGCAGAGACACACAGAGACACACACACTTACATTCCCACCCACATATAGCACAATCAGAGTCTACTCACAGGGCACGGGGTTACCTGACAGTGACCTGTTATCAATGGCCCAGTGTGGGGCTTCCAGATGCCATTTATCTGTCAGGACGCTTCGACATCTGGCCAAATGATTGTGCTTGTGTGTGTGTGTGTGTGTGTGTGTGTGTGTGTGTGTGTGTGTGTGTGTGTGTGTGTGTGTGTGTGTGTGTGTGTGTGTGTGTGTGTGTGTGTGTGTGTGTGTTGGTGGGCTTTGTTCTTAGTGAGGATCATATTAATGGCTGCAATATGTCTGGCTTTTTTATTGATGTCCATGTTCTTTTCGTCTGCATCGCTCCATGGAAGAGTGTCTCCTACCCCCCAACAGTCTCTTCCTCCCCCTCGTCCCACCTCTCCTCCGTCAGGGCCTCGCTCCTCCCTCGTTTCACCATCCGTTTACAGGCAGTACAAGCGCTCCTCTTCCTCCTCCACCAGGCCCCTGGGAGAGACAGAACCGGAGAGGTGAGCAGGGAGGAGCAGGAGGAGGAAAAGGAGGAAGAGACAGAGACAGAAACATCAACAGAAATGAGAGAGAGACAAAACACAGCCCTCAATCTCAGCTGTATCCCAGAGAGGCACTTTCAGGTCGGGAGGCACAGAGGTAGCAAATAACCATGCTGAGTCTAGGGCTAAGGGATGCTCTTTCTTAAGGGAAAGAATATCTGCAAGCATCTGGTGTGTGTGTGTGTGTGTGTGTGTCTGTGTGTGTGCATATATGTGTATAAGCATATGTGTGTGTGTTTGTATTAAGGTGTGCAAATGTGTAAGTATATATGGGTCTGCGTGTGTATATGTGTACAAGGGTGTGTGTGTCCCTGAGTAAGGGGGTATATGTGTGTGTATGTGGAAGGGTGTGTGTGTGTGTGTGAGTAAGGGGGTGTATGTGTTTGTATGGAATGTGTGTGTGTGTGTGTGGGATGTGCGTGTGTGTATGTGTGAAAGGGTGTGAGAGTAAGAGATGTGCGTGTGTGGGAGTCTCAGTGGCCTGGTGCCATGCCATCATTAGGCTCTGTGGTGCAGACAGTCCTCCAAGTCCTCCAAGACAGTAAACAACCCCGCCGTTCATTCCTTATTCATGGTTTTAATCACGGATGGCAAAGCAACGGTAATCTGCTAAAAGAGAAAGAGAAAAGTGTGTGTGTGTGTGTGTGTGTGTGTGTGTGTGTGTGTGTGTGTGTGTGTGTGTGTGTGTGTGTGTGCCTGTCAGGTGGGGGTGTGGGGAGTAAAAGTAGTTCCAGACTGTCTGCGCCGGAGCGTGACTTTGAAAACAGGCTGTTCAGGGACGATGCATTGGAGAACGCGACAGAGCAAATCTGCCTGTGAGGTCAGAAGGGTTGACAGTGAGAAACCTGGTGGTGCTGGTTTCTTTAGAATACTGGCATGCACAAAAAAAATATTAAATGGAACAAACAAGCAGGCAGACAGGATGGGACGGCAGGTAAACAACAAAACTAGATAAAAGAAAAAAAACAGAACTGGGCCATTCAGTGTCTCTAACTGTGCCCCTGTGGCTAAACTGGTAGAGACAGACACCAGCACAGCCGAGGTCATGTATATAAAAACACTAAACTAAATAAAGACAAATGTAACAGAAAGGAACAAACTCCTCAAAAGATTCCATGTCCAGACCTTGACTGAGGGAAGGCAGCAATAGGGGTTTGCTGTGAGGTCATAGCGGAGGCGGAAGTCCTATTCTTTTCCCAGATCCCTCGGCGGGGGCTCAGAGAGACGCTGTGGCATCCCAGCGCCGCACGTCCATTTTAATGAAGCATTGTTTGGGCGTGGAGGCGCGGGGGGAGGGGGGTGGTGGGGGGTGGACAGCGGACGAGGGGCTTCCTGTGTGCGGCCAACTGCCTCCGCTGGGCCTTCCCGGCGAGTGCCGGTCGTCTGCGGAGGCCGTCTGAGTGTATAGGTATGAGGAGGGGGTGGGGGGTTTGGGGGGAGGTCTGGGAGGGCCCACGTGCGTCACATTGCATACCAGCCTGGCAGATGGCGAACGTCCCCCAAACATGAGGAGGTAAGTGACATAAGCAAAGCGATGTCTTCAAGGGCACAGGAAATGACTTCATGGTTTCTCTGACTGCCGAGAATAGACAAAAAAAAAAAAAAACAGGATCTGTTTCCTATCTTGACCCCAGCTGGCCTCAGAGGGTTAGAGACTTTATTCTTAGGAATGTCTTAATCTGTATGGAGGGGGGAGTGGGGATTACCCTTTCAAATACACACACAGACACAAACACAAGCGCACGCACACACACGCACGTACACAAGCACGCACACACGCACGCACGCACGCACGCACGCACGCACGCACGCACGCACACACACACACACGCACACATACGCACACATGCATACACACATACATACATACACCTCACACTGTCAACATTTTCTGACTCACACACACACCAGGGCAGGACCGGTCCTGTTTTGATATCTGTCTGCTCATCTTTAGCCTCATACACACTGCCAGGTCGTGTGAGTGACGAGTGAATGTATGAACAGGAGCTAATCCCTTAATTTACAGACGTGTTTTTGCACAGGTGAAGGAGATATTCAGTACCTCAATCTCAAAATGGCTGCAATAAGATCTGTAACCATAGCAACGTTTCTGCGTTTTAGCTGTTCCCTACAATCATTGCAGAAGCCCGGTGTCAGTGTAAAACGTCAGTGTTGTCAGAGATGTCTGAGGGAGTCAAAACTGAATTCTATCAGCACAAGAGAAGCCCATGCGCTTCTTGTTTTATGTATGTACAGGAGGAAGGAGTCACTCCACAGCCCAATCAAGCAATGGTTGGAATAAAGCCTGCAACCAGAGCACTGTTAGTGCATCTCAACTGCACCGGAGACATCTCAGTGGCAAACCACCAATTGTGAAGTTACATGTTCTCTACAGACTTGCATTATTGTATCATATATTACATACATCTGTGTGTTCATATTTTATGTGTGCTACACATCACAATGGGGACTAGGTTTTATGTACAGCAATTTGCAAGACTTGTTAAGGGACCTCATGTCCTCAGACACAGTGTTCATTTCAAACATTTGGGCTGCACTGAACGCATGTAACTTTGATGAATTTATGGTACTTCAAGAAAGAAGAAGTGACTGAACTCGTTTCGACTGTGGGTGACCACTTTATCCCACTGCACAACTATTCTACAGAACTGTTTATAGGCTACGGTCTGACCCCTCCATGGCATACCTGTAGGCAGCGATTTCAATGTCCAGGGCCATCTTCTGACTCAGGAGTTCTTCATAGTCACTGCAGTGCTCCCTCATCTGAGCCTCAAGGTCAGCCTGCGAGTCCTTCAGGTCCGCCACACAGTTCTGGGAAGACGGGGGCAGATAGGTGACAAACTAACCCAGCAGGCACACCCCAAAGTGGGACAGACTTGGAAAGGTCGGAGGGGGTAAGTGGTAGGTGTCGAGCTTCTTAATGCTCACCTCCAGGTCTTCAATCTCCTGCAGGTAAGCCTCTTTCCTGGCCTCGATCTCTGCCTCCAGCTCCTCATTCTGCTTCTCCAGTTCAGCAAGCTCCTTCCTCAGCTCAGCAATCTACGAACAAACACGAATTGAGTATATATGACCTAAATACATGTAACACAGAAAACTCACATTTGATGTTTCAACAATGCATCAAATGATGATTATGCTGGGGAATGTTCTCCTCTAAAAGAATATTAGTTTTGTTTTTTCCTGTATATATATATACACACACACACACACACCACAAAGCCACCCCAAACATAGCAGTATGTGGACAGGAGGACAGTCCTTTATGACAGGCACAAACAGTAAGTGTCCAGCTGCGGTGTGCACTACCCCTGCTGTGAGTAATTACAGCAATCACCCAGCTTAAACAAGAGTGTGTCAGAGACGGATGGCGACGGCGGCGGGCTCTGTTTGTCTTTCAGGTAGATCACAGGAGCCTCTCTGCAGCTTCATTAGCCGGGTGATGATGGCATCCAGGCCTGAGCCCGTTACCCATAACCACACACGACTGACTGCAAATCTCTGCGTCTCAGTGGTGGACATCGTACTGAAGGCTGCAGATGTTGCATTTCTATATAACATGGAATGTCTGTGTCTATAAGAAGCTATCTGTACTGCTGGCGGATCCAGTTATGATAAAGGAGGTATGCACTAGTCTATTTTTCTGATGCATAATTTGTCAAGTGTGTTATTTCTTCGTGATAACATGATGATATACTGTCAGCTCTTGGTGAAACTGATACACTGCTGATATTCACTTAGTGACAGGTGAGATCAAGCCAGTCAGAAAGAAATGATTAGTGATGTCTGGCTCTTCTCTGGTGTGATTAGTCATGTCTGGACAGGTAGGCAGGGCAAGTGAAGCATCAGGCAGGGCAGAATCTAGTGATGTTGCCACACCAATGACACAGGGCCCACACAAGATGACTTCACTGTGGACTTGGTTTATTTAGCTAGGCTATGTCACGTTGAGAATCTAGATCTGCAGCATCCATCACTGACTGAAGAGTTAGATTGAAGAATGGGGAAAGAGAGCAAAATGGAGGTAGAGAGCAAGGGAGGAAAAAGAAGAAGTGGATGTAGAGGGAGGAAAGGCAAACGTCGGGTAGTGAGAGGTGGGTGCCAAGAATGTTGAGTAGTCAGAAATATCCAGAGGTTGGGACTGTCAGAGTTGAAGACAAAATAACGACAGGCAGAGAAAGAGGGGGTGATAGGAAGAGAGAGAGAGAGAGACAGAGAGGGGACAGAGAGGGGAGAGGGGAAGAGGGCAGACACAGAGCAGATCTGGGCTGTCCATCAGTGGTGCTCGCGTGCTGCACATTAGGAAAGGGGATCTGGTGTTATGAAAGTGCCGCTGCGGTTTGCGGAGGAGCTGTTTATTTAAAGAGGAGGGGCACGACCACAGCCACCATAATTAGAACCAAACCACTCCCATCTGTTATTGGAAATGGAGAGGTGTCAGCTGTGGTCAAGCGATGATTCCCTCCTCATAAAGAATGTAAACTCAGGTCACGCTTTTTTTTTTCTCCACCCTAATAGTTTTAGAGATTTTTCTCATAAAACGGGTTATTGGCGAACCTCTTTGTCCGTGTCAGCTTGTTACAGGAGACTGCGAGTACATTGAAAACTGAACTCCGATGTAGAGAAGGCGGCAGAGTGGGAGAGACAGAGAGACGGAGAGAGGCAGCAGGGAGAGAGTGAGTGGGAATGACAGGTGAGGTTTATTGCCGTGTCTCAGTGAGGTTCGGCATCTCAAGTGAGAGCACTGTGAAGGAATGTGTGAAGTTTATGAAGTTGAGGGGATAGGGGAGAAAAGAGAGAGAGAGAGAGAGAGAGATGGCAAGGGAGAGAGAAAGAGAGAGAGAGAGCGAGAGAGAGAGATTGCAAAAGGCATAGCTGATAATGGAAGGCAGCAAGGGAGATAAATACTGCAGAGAAGACACATCAGCACCCTCATATCTCACTGCCCATATCTCTCAGTGCAAACAGTGAGGATGGAGGGAGGGAAGGAGATACGGCGAGAGAGACGGAGCGAGAGAAAGAGAGAGCGAGTGAGAGATAAATGGAGAGAGAGTGACACATGCACCCTGCAACCCACATCGAAACACTATGGTCTGCGGGACTTCGTCCAACCCATTTGCTGAACTGTCAGAGGTAGAGCAGGCTGAAAAGCTCTGAGGTCTCTGTACCCTACAGAAGACTGGAGTGCAGGAGATTGAACAATTTCCCCATTACACCCAATTTAGCCACTGACGGCTGACGACCCTAAACTGCGGTAAAACCGCCTTGGATGAGCTTTTCCTCCGAGACGTCGTCTGTGTGATTATTATCACTGGGAAGAGGGGAGAGAAGGGAAGGAAGGAAGACAGCAAATCTCCAGAGAGAGAGAGGGAGGGAGGAAGGGAGGGAGAGATGGTTCCATCAGTTTGCAGTATTAGAGAGGAAGGCTGGCAGGTGTGTGCGTGAGAGGGACGGAAAGAGACAGAGAGAGGGGCCTAGTGGGATTAAGAGGGAGGGTTGGAGAAGGGGAGTGAGAGAGAGATGGATAGAGGAAGAGAGAGAGAGAGAGAGAGTTAAGAAGAGAGCAGTGGCCCAGTCACTCACCAGAGTCTTCAGGGTATCCACGTCCGTCACTTTGGAGACGTCTGTCACTTTGACCCCTGCTGCTTTGGCTCCGGCGGCCCCGTTGCCCTCTCCTCCCGCGGTGAGGGCCGCTCTCGGGCCGCTCTCAAACTGAGAAGACATCGGACATCAGGAGAGGATGTGTGTGACGCACGAACACACACAGCACACAGTGACACACACACACACACACACACACACACACACAAAACATACACGTATACACAACATGGACTTTGAGTTTAAGGGTTGGAAGACACAACAGAGAAGCCCCACCTTTTACTTGGTACATAGACACACACACACATCTCTATGGGTACCAGCACACACACACAGGCACACACACACACACACACAACCTATTACACACAAAAACACACATGCACACACAGTCCCAATGGGGGAGTCCTTGCTTTTTCTAGTCCCCTGCCACAGAGGATCCTGGGAAGGCCGCCAAGCGCTCTGATTGCGGCCATGACCTCGGCTTGGGAGCGGCCGGCCCCAGGTCACAGGGACCCCGGAGGGGTCACGTGGGTCAAAGCGCTGGTGCTAGGGGCTGACCTCTGTGGAGCAGGATGGCCCAAGGACAATGGAGCTCTGTGGCTCAGAGCAGAAACAGCCCACGGACATAAGGGGGGGGGCGGGGGGGGGCTGCTACCCTCACCAAACCCAAACCAACGCACACACACACACCACACGTACATACACACACACAAATGCACATATAAAAGTCACAAACACACTAATATGCACACATGTGCATACCCTCCAGGTACCCACATATACATACACCCCTGGCAGACCAGAGGGTCAGAGAGGGTGTGCTGGTTGGCATATTTGTGGGTGTGCTTGTAAAATTGTGTGTGTGTGTGTGTGTGTGTGCACAACTGTGTGACTGTATATTTATATAAAACAGCTTGACAGGGTAACTGAGGGCCCAGCATACCCTCTGATGACCAAAACATCCTGCCGGTTTCTGTGTGTGAGAGACTGGAGCATCTGTGTTTATGTGTGTGTGTGTGTGTGTGTGTGTGTGTGTGTGTGTGTGTGTGTGTAACCCATACCTGCAGGCTCTCTGCCAGCTGACTATAATACTCCTTGATATCCATGATAGCAGGGGTGATGTCAAAGCCTGGGAATTCCAAAGAGACAAGGGCATCTTCACCAGGAACCCCATCAGCTGGCTCAGTCAGACTCTCGACCCTCTGTGAAACACACACATACCCACAGACTTTAACACACGACAGCTACTGTCATTAATACTCTTCTGGGCTTGTTACAAGAAACTAAAAAAGTCCAGCTGCTTTAACCGAGGGTACCAAAAAAAAGAAGAATTCCTGTCTGCCAATTACTTTGTGTGTGCAGCCTTGCGCCCCCGAGTTGTGCAGAAGTTAACAAGACATACTAATGTCGCTGACAGCATTTTTTTATTTATTTTTTTAAAGACCTGAACATGTATGAACTTAGAGGATAGCAATACTTGCTGGGTGGGCAACTAACCACTGGTCCACTGCGTGGGGGAATGAAGAGCTGGTGAAGAGAGCAACTGCGCCGAACCCTGCGGCCCGCATAAATAACACAAGTACTGGCTTATCGGGGGAATACGAGGTGTTTGGAAACGCGAGTAATAATAGCAGTTAATAAAACAAAGGGGAACTTCTGTTTTCGCTCCATATTCCGACGCGGCTTCCAATGCCTTGAGTTATGGAGCACGTCCCTAAGGGAGTGCCTTACATGTGGAACGAGTAGATGAGTGTGTCTGTGTGAGTGTGTCTGTGTGTGTGTGTCTGTGTGTGTCTGCGTGTGCCTATGTGTGTCTGTGTGTGTGTGTGTGTGTGTGTGTGTGTGTGTCTGTCTGTGTGTGTGTGTGTGTGTGTGTGTCCATGCACATATTCATGTATTTCTAGAATACGCATACAGAGCAGTGATAATCTCTCCTGCACCCCCCTCCACACACACACACACACACACACACACGCATAGACACACACGCACACAACCACCACCTCCCACATCAGATATGAGGATGCATCTAGCAGCTCTGGGGAGATGGAGAACAGAGAGGTGGGGGCGCTGGTGCTGAGACTAGTGGTGAGGGAGTGTGTGTGTGTGTGTGTGTGTGTGTGTGTGAGTGTGTGTGTGTGTGTGTGTGTGTGTGTGTGTGTGCGTGTGTGTGTGCAGTCTGGTTTGCATTGGGGTGGATTAACACAGGAGTGCAAACAGGGGTAAAGAAACACAGAGCTGAGGCTGGCACACGCTGCAGCATTACACCGAGTGTGTGTGTGTGTGTGAGAGGGGGGTAAGTGGGGGCGGGGACGCAAAGGGCATGAACTGAGATTAGGAACTGAGGGAGTAGGGCTGGAGTGAATGTGATGAATGCTGTTTGGGTAAGTAAGAGGAGGGGGAGGGAGGCTTGATTGCGGTCTGTTCTGTGGCCAGCACCATTGTGTGTGAATTCTCAAATTCTCCAGCATCCTTTTTCATTGCTGTGACTGTGAAGTAGCTGCACTGCCAAAGCAATTATGCCGAAACAATGAGAGGCTAACGTTTCAAGCATTGTCAAAACAAAGTTTAGGATTGGAGTGGAGGATGATCAGAACACTGTGTGAAAACAAGAGTGCTGACAGAACATACAGGGTTCATCATGAGAAAGTTGTGACATTCGTTTGTCTTTTGAAATTTTACAATCCTAGTAATCGTAGTAATTGACCTACATTTAAAATATTTGCACAGCGTAAATGGGACTTGAATATGACATATGAGATAAGAGAGATTTCAAGTCATTTGCATATAGATTTAACAGTTAGAAGGCACAACCTCCGGAATTGTGAGATGAAAGCGCAATGTGACCTTGACAAGCAGGTGAAGGTCACCAAGAGAGGAATATAATTACTGAGTGATCTAGGTTACAGCCTGGTAAAGTTTGATGATACAATGACAAGAGATGCCAGCAGAACACCAGCACTTTATGAGGGAAACTAGAAGATTTTTCCTTGCATCAGTGTGGATGCTGGGTAGAATTTCTAGGTACACTGATCACTGAACAGTCTGACTGAGATCTTAGAGGGACAGATTCAACTCTACATCTGCTAACCTGCTCAACCAGAAAGTTATTCATCAACACATCACCGCAATCACCAAAGCTCAGAGAATGGTGTTGCACTGACCTGAGAGAGAGAGAGAGAGAGAGAGAGAGAGAGAGAGAGAGAGAGTCTGAAATCTGATCCAGTTTTTATTTGACTGCAGGAATTTTACCTCCTCATGTTGCTGCTCCATTTTGGCCAGCTGGTCCTCATAGATGGCCACTTGCTCCCTCAGTGCCAGACAATCGGTTGTGACGGCATCAACATCCTACAGAGGGCAGCAGAGAGGTCCGAGACCGCAGTCAAAACAAGGTCTCAAATTCTGCTGTCACACTCCAAGCTCGCTTTACCTTCTCTCACTCACACACTCACACACACACAAATACACACACACACACACACACACACATGCAAATACACTACACACATTATTTATCCTAGCATGTTACCACATTTACATCTATGTTATGAAAAGAACACATAGGCACACAAACACACTCGTACATAATCACATCTCCTGCCACTGAAAGCATACATGTGTGGGGACACTGGCGCTTCAACACACACACACACACACACAAACACACACACAACACATTCAGTTTCATCCCTTTTCCCTCCATGGGCAGGTATGCCCACACTGCAATGCGGAGCAGAGGAGATCTCCTGTAACGGTAGAAGGGAGTAATTACATTCAAGCCTCCTTGTCCTTCGGAGCATTCAGCTACAGGGAGCTCGAGCTCAGCCAGGCCTTTAAAGTGCCTGATTAACTGGTGATGAATTCAATTACTAGGGGCAGCCGGCATTTGCATCTGAATGTCTACAGCGAGCATCCAGGAGGGCTGGAGAGGAGGAAGAGGAGGAAGTGGAGAGGAAGAGAGGAGGAGGAGGAGGAGTCATATGGAGGAAGAAGCAGCAGCCTTAGCTGAGGCGATCAGACTGCAGCTACTCATCATGCATGGATTCTTGATGTGCATCAAGGCACAGCAGCTAGTCTCTGCGCACACACACACACACACACACACACACACACACACACACACACACACACACACACACACACACACACACACACACACACACACACACACACAAACACACTCCACACCTCTACTTATCTCTGTGCAAATACTAGCCAGCAAGCCTGGGAAGAGAACTGAAGATTATCCATCTCCCCAGCAGAGCTCACGCTAGTGGGGCTTTGCGTTGAGTTGGACTTTGACTTCCCCTTCAGTGCGGGTGGGCTTGTAACCAAAAACTCCAAAATCTGAAATTCGAAAGGCGCCCATATCACCCCCGATTGTTTCCACGGAACACCACAGGTAATCAAGCATCCATGACATCACAGACCGTGATCCCAGGAACGAGAACGTGCCAGAAATCCGACAGCTTGAGAACCCTGGCAGGCCCAGAGCGTGGTCTCCAGGGATAGAGCTTGGAATTCTTGGCCAGAGGTCAACCTTAATAACTGGAGGATGATTTCCGATGAGGCAGCCGATCGTCTTCGGGTCTCCCACAATGGGTCTTTCAGCACCCCCAACCATCCCCCTAGCCCACCCTACATTGCCTGCCTGCCCTATTACAAAGTAGTGAGGCTTGTTCGAGTGTTGTAGACTACAGCTGTGGCTGCTTTTTTCCTTCTACCAGTTCTCACTCCTTTCTTCCCCCCCCCCCCCCCCCCCCATTCCCCCAACCATCACACACACATACATGCTACATGCACACACACATACACACATGCTACAGTGGCCTAGGAGCAAAGCTCAACCGGTAATGGAATCACCATGTCTTGGAAACGGCACCCGGACACTGAGCGATATGAAACCTGGCACAGTTGAATTAGGTGTCATGCTAACAGCTCTTTTACATCTGGCTGTTTTCACACGGCTGCGGGTGTGTTCTGACATGCGTGGCTGGCCTGAGTGGGGTTTTCTAAGACAGCAGAAGGGGTGGGGTTGCACCGCGGCCAGTTGGACTAGAGTATGAGGGACGGTTAATGGAGAGAAAGTGCTTTTATTTTTTTTTGCGGTGGCATATCATCTGCAGGAGAAGCAGCTGTGTTGACAAGCTGCCCAAAACCAGAGGCAGTCAAATCAGAGACAGACCTCAGTGCCAATGGCACCTATGAGCAAAGACTGAGAGGGGGGAAAAGTCACTAGCCAATACTGCCACCTTGTGGAAAAATGTAAAACTTTACCAGGTGGGTTCCCATAATACATGATAAACAAGCTGAACTCTATGAAGATATTGTATTTGGACATTTCTAGTGATAAATGCTGTGATAAATGCTGTGATAAAACCATATTGGTGCCAATTCACAGGTCCAGAGCTGCAAACTTTCAGAAAAGCAAACGAGAATGTGCAGTATTACCACGGCAACATCCTCCTTCTCCAGCTGGATGAGGGTGCGCTGCTCCACCGCCTGGTCGTACTTAGCCTGCAGGAGTATCAGCTCCTTCCTCGAGTCCTCTGTGTCACACAGAATCTCCTCCTGAGGGAAACAAAGGCCACCACACATTCAGGCATGAAGGAACACCAATGGTACACTAAAGCCATAGGGAGGGTCTTTTATCTCGGGCCCCATCTTTCCTATGTACAGAATGACAACTGTGATAGAGGGCTATAATCTGCCATGATGCACCTTCTCACGGCGCAGTCTCTCCACCACAGCCTCGAGGCTGTAGTCTGTAGGGCCCTGGGTGGTGGTAGCAGACATGTCCTCCCCCTCCACTCCCATCCGCTCCTTCAGCTCAAGGATCTGCACCTCCAAAGATTCATTCTCCTCTTCCAGACACCGGCCCTGGAAAAGAGAAAAGGACATGTTTTATTCAACACCCGAGATGAGCTTTACGTTATATGGATTGGCATTATGCCTAGAACTTACAGTAGCATGAACAAACAGTCGCTACTATGGATTCTGTTACAGGGGATTAGTAAAACCAATGGGTGAAAATAGAAGTCCTGTCTTTACTATTTCGGTCTGAGCAATCATACAGAATTCGAATTGTCGGCCTCACATTTCAGCACACACTTGCTGATGACTTGGTGGGACATTTCAAAGATGATGTGAGATGTTATCTCAGAAGCCCACCCCACCCCGGCCTCATTCTCACCACATCGATGAGGACGGCCAGCCGGTCGTTGAGGGATGCAATGAGGGAGCGCTCCTTGCCGAATCGTATCGCGCTTTCTTTGTTTAGTGCACGCGCTGCCGCAAAGTCTGGTTCAGGCCATGGGCAGCTGGAAGCTCCACCCCTGTGGATGCGAAAGGGTGAGGTTTAATTGGTCACACAATATTACATTGCTGGTGGCCTCAGAGGGAGGAGTTCTTTGTTGATGTAATGCAAAATTTGTGAGGGCCCACACCCTACTGCTAAACAAACTCCACCACAGAATGTTCTGGAACTTTTCCTGTGTTCCCACCAGTACAAACAGAAGAATTCACTTTTAATGAACGGAGTTGCAAATAAAATAACAGAAGCATTTCTCGGTCACTGCAAAGTGCAAATACTGTGCTGAATTACTGCCATTTTGACCTTCTGATGGTAACAGATGAGTACTTGTGTTCATAAGCAAAACAATGTCAGTTGGAGGTCAACACCATTGTCAAGTGTAATCTTGCTGTAACTAGGTGTGGTTTCTGTAAACACAGCACAGCACCATTGTTATGGTCATAAAATGACAGATTAAACACAGTTCATCGCCCCAGGCTACTTCATTCCTTCATAATATAACTTTTGGAAATGTAAAAATCGTTATATGAAGCTGAAGAGGGAAATCAAGTCACAAAGATTTAATCAACCAATTGTGATGTTCATCAGACTGACAGAGTTATGGCTCAAATTGCTGCTGCCACCACCACAATGAATGCTCCACTGAATCCACTTTTGAGCACAACATACACCTGCCATCACATGGATAAAACAAACAGCTTACAATGTCCACAGTCATTCTACAGAGACAGTCCTGCCAGGACTCATCGACTGTATATCTGAACTCAGGATGCTGGCTATGTCCCACGCCAGGTTAAGCTGTTGGCACTGACCTGGCAGAGGAGTGGACCTGTCCTCCAAACTGCACAGCCGTTGCTCCATTCCACTGCTGCTGCTCTTCCTCAAAGAGACGGCGGTACGAGGACACCCTGACGGCCATGCTTAATCCAGTGGGGATGCTTGAGTTACTTGGGGAATAGCCGTGACTGGCCCCGCAAGGGCTTTATAATGTGTCGCGGCGGGTTGGGAATCTCACACACACATGAAGGAGCCGTCATGGGCCCCTCAGGAGACTAACTATAGGGCCGCGTGTCAGCAGTTGAGGATTTCACGAAGGCTGGAGACAATCCGGCATAAACCACCGACTCCCGTTGTTGGTCAGCAGCTCACTAGGAGTCTGAGGGTCTCCTAACTAAAGGACTGAGGCCTGTTAGACTTTTTTAGGTAGTCTGACATGCCTTGAAGTTTTTGTATATTTCCTCGAACTAAAAATACTGATGCACAAGTGGCATATATGTAGAAGATAAAATGTTTTTGGGGGTGTTCTTTTTATGACTCTAGGACAAAAACTCGCGGAGCTTTAAAGGTACATTGACAACAAGAACAAAAAACAATTTTCCCACTGGTGGGAAATAGACCTAAGGAACCAGTGTTTTGAGTGAGGCCTCATTATACCATCCTTTTTTAACCATTCTGACTTGGAGCAATCATTTACTAACTACAGGCTTTGTAAACTGTTCCCTCTATTCCTTTCAATTCCATGCATATCGTCTCTAAGGGCCCTTTTCCATTAGCCTGAAAAATAGTAGTACAAATTATAGTCTCCTGCAACTCAGAAACAAGATGAAGCAAAAGTACAAGAGGATTGGAAAACAATAACATACCTGTTCTTTCAGAACTATGTCATTGTGGCAGGTGTAAAATATTTTTATTTTACAACAAATTACATACTGTGCCTTTAATTCTGGTGAACTTCTACCGCTGCACCATCGAGAGCATCCTTACCAACTGCATCTCAGAATGGTATGGCAGCTGCTCTGTTGTGGACCGGAAAACATTACAGCGGGTGGTGAAAACTGCCCAACGCATCACCGGTTCCTCACTCCCCACCATTGAGGCTGTCCAGAGCAAGAGATGTCAGCGGAGGGCCCGCAGCATCCTCAGGGACAGCGCTCACCCCAGCCACAGACTGTTTGCCCTCCTCCCCTCTGGGAGGTGCTACAGAGCCCTCCGTTCCCGGGCCACCAGGTTCAGGAACAGCTTCTTCACTGCGGCTGACACCCTGCTGAACTCTGTACCACGAAAATAGCCCCCCTGGTCATAGACATATATAGGGTTATATAGGGTCTATATATGTCTATGCCCCTGGTTACCCCCTCACACACCTTCCTCCAGTGACTGTACTCCCCCCCCTCCACCCTGGCCTGGACCGCCACACACCTTCCTCCAGCCACTGAACATTTGCACTAAACTGTTTTTTTTTTTTAACTACCGTACTTTTTTCACCTATAGTGTATTCATATTTATATCTATTTATATACATATCTTGTCCATAGTGTATCCATCGTACTTATATCACATCATGCCTCTTACCTCATTCTGTACATAACTTCTACTAAAACCATCACTTGTACTTACACCTGCACTTTACATATACTTTTGTCATATCTGCACTACCTACTGCTAAATAGCAATATTGCTGCTCATGTTCATAGCCTTTGCCACAGTTATACTATCAATACTGTTCATACTGCACATATCTTATTTCATACTGTATATACCTTATTTATCTATATATTACTACCTTACATTTATAAATACTTTTCTGCTTTTTTGCACTTCTGGTTCGATGCTAAACTGCATTTCAGTACTTGTACTCTGTGCAATGACAATAAAGTTGAATCCAATCTAATCTAAACTTTTCCTCCTGCCATAGATTTCTTCCCAGAACTTCAAAGAACTGGTGTCCATGCCATCAGTGTTCATTTTGAAATATGTTGAGGTTGTGGGACATTTCAGATGCACAAACAAATTTTGTTTTTCAAATATGTTTATTTCCATTAAATAAATTAAAAGTACCAAAAAATAGGAGGGGGGAATGAAAACGTGCAAGTTTTCGTTTTCATAAGTACCATAATCATGAGACGGTCCATTACAAAAACAAACAAACAAAAAAAACACTCATGACATATAGAGGAAAGAACAAAACAACATTTAAGTCACGGGAGTAAACATTATGTTCAATAGTTCCAGCAGTCTGGTGGCCTAGCTGTGCTAAAAAGCCTAAAGCAAGGAAATGTCAGACCACGACATAGTCGCTCTCTTCCGTCATACGTGACTGATTTCTCTCCTTCCTAAGCATCATTGCTTTGGCAATGCTGAGCAAGCAGGAGGGGCGAATATACTTTAGGATTTACTGATGGTTTGTGGGAAATGAGAGATTACGAAAGACATGACGGGGTGCCCTACAATCTGCTGATGTGGCAAAATAGAGTCCGAAGCTGCCCTTGGGGGTCAAGGGTGACAACCACTCTGTCTGGTTCTGAGAACTGGCTGCTTTGAGGTCATTGTTCCAAATATCTACTCGCTTAATGCCAGGAGGAAGTGAAGAAAAGAAGTGTTAAGAAAAAAAAACAGAAAGCGTGTTTAGAAGGGCCTCTAGAGAAAAAGAGGCCAGCCTGCCTACATTTATAAGGAACAAGATCATTGGACACTTAGAAATGGCAAACAGACTGTGACTGTGGTCTTTCATGGATCAACTGCTGCAGCTAGCAAGTGAGTGTTATATAGGCCGCTCTTTCCATTTAAAATGGAAGTAAGACGAAGTAACAGCTTGTCATCTGATGGATCAGCAGGGACATTTCAAACATCCAGATGATTATGCTAGCTAAACACTGAACTTCCTTTTGTAGAAAAAGTTTTATCCTGTTCAATACAAATTTCAGAGTGCACTACTTCTGTGGAACAGACAACGGAGATTAGGGACAAGCATTTATTGCCACAGAGCTTACCAGAGGAAATGAAAAAAATTCATCAGCACATTCTGCAGTTTCACACCCACAAAGTGTTTGCACTTGCCATACTGAGACATAAGCGCCACACACACACACACACACACACACACACACACACACACACACACACACACACACACACACACACACACACACACACACACACACACACACACACACACACACACACACACACACACACACACACACACACACACAGCAACTTACAGACAGAACTGTGGGCTAATAAATGTTAAACACAAAGAGCATACACACTCAAACATTCACTCTCAAATACACCTAACATGTAAAGGTCATGGTTTGAGACTGTAAACAGAGATTGGGATTTCTGGAGGTTTGAGTGAGTTCAACACTCAACATAAATGATGACATTAACAGGAAAACCAGAGGACACGGGCACTCCACCATTGCAGTTAAGACATGACAGCACACTTAATAAACACCTACAAAGAGAGACCACAGGCCAGTTATGGTACACACACACACACACACACACACACACACACACACACAACAGTTAAGACACAGGGTAAAAGTTACAGTTCGAGATCTCTGAGCACAGGCTGGGGTTTCAGAAGGCAGTTTGGAGGACAAGGGACTGTTGGGTGCTGACGGGACCCGACCAAAGCTTCACAGGGACAGTGTCCATCCCAGCAGGCCGCT
Source organism: Clupea harengus (assembly GCF_900700415.2). Lineage (NCBI taxonomy): Eukaryota > Metazoa > Chordata > Actinopteri > Clupeiformes > Clupeidae > Clupea > Clupea harengus. The sequence continues at coordinate 12,726,815 of NC_045171.1, forward strand.
AGGCAGCCTCAGTCGAGGCCAGGTCGAGCCGACCCGGTCAGAAGCGGAGGTGGTTTGTGTCCAGAACAGTGCAGAAGGGCTGACAGATGCAGTGCATCCAAAGAGTGTTTCAGAAAATGAAAATAAACCAGAAATCAAAAAATGGAATATGACATGATTGAGAAATCAGATGAGGAGAGAAACGTGTATATGCACATAAATAACATTCGTATTTACACCCTCCGGTCAACGATTCAAGGATAACTCCCAACTACTGTGACTCCCAAATAACCGCTAGAGCAGTTTTGTCTATCACCTCTGTCTCAAAAAAGGTAGTCAATTGTCATAGTCATCCCATGAGAAACTCTCCTCTTCAAGCCTTGATTCATGATACAGGACAGCCGCCCTCCATTCTGTCCAGGACATGACCGCTGTAGAGGGAAAGGGGCTGTCGCAGTGGAGGTTCCCAACAACTCCAGTTTGGGAACCAGGAACCACAGGAACTAGAACTCCATTCAACATAATAGACATAATAGACAGCCTCCAGTCCAATTGTGAGTTCCGCTTCAGTCAAACCTGAATACCATTCTCCTGATTATCTGCCTGATGTGAGACACCCACACACCCACGAGTCCTCTGAGGCTCAGAAGCAGGGAGAAGGCTAGACACAATGACTTTAATGCTATGTTTGCAGACGGTGGCCCGGATGGCCAAACTTAGTGTGCTGAAGAGGACTCTTCCACTTAATGCTGTGAGGGCATTTAGTACATGCCTACATCGTGGAGTGTTTGTGTTTTAGTTTTTTTTTGGCATGGACTGCACCACTGTGCAGTATGTTTAAGGTACAAGTGGGGATGGTGGATTGAACACAGAGGAGAAGGGGCAGGGAGAAACGAATGGCACGGATGAGGGCCTATAGGTGAAGAGGCATCCATGAGGACCTTAGAGGCACACAACCCTCTCTTCCAGTCCCCTCCTCCAGAGCCATTGTGCAAAAAATGGCAGTTGAGGGGAGGAAAACACACACACACACACACACACACACACACACACACACACACACACACACACACACACACACACACAGTGATGATGGGATCAAAGAGAACCACCATCTCTGTGTGCAAAAAAATTATCTCAACAACCACAGCACAGTCTCTCCTTGAGATGCATCCAGCCATTGGCTTACACTCACTCACTCGCTCGCTCGCTCACACCTTCAGTCACGCACACACACCCCTCAACACTTTTGCTCCAGGCCTCAAATCCACCTGAACTGGTATACCACATAGACCAGAGCAGGGGGGCAGGGACCTGACCCTTAACTGCTGACCCCTGATCCTTGACCCTCTCACTCATCATCTCCTGCCATGAGGAAGCCCAGGATGAAATCAATGGCCTTCTGTCGGTCCTGTGACGTCTGTCGGCTCAGCAGTTTAGGAGGGGGCCGAATGAGCAGACTGGCAAAGAGAGACGCTGAGAGAGATAGAGGGAGAAGAGAGATTGAAAAGGGGAGAAAAAAGAAAGAAAGTCTTTGGATTGTGGTTTCCAATTTCTGAACACTGAATGGCTGTACTGGAAATGTTCTCTGAGAAGATTCGATGTAATCCATCTTTATCAGAAGAGTGATTGGTAGAACAAGGCTCAACGCTAGGTTAGTGATTTTAAAGATCAAAGCTGAGGTATCAGCCTTGTCCTTTGTAAATAGTGATCAAAAAATGTGTGCGCGCTTGTGTGTGCTTGTGTGTGTGTGTGTGTGTGTGTGTGTGTGTGTGTGTGTGTGTGAGAAAGCAACTGACCTAAGAGGCTAGCGGTGAGGTTATTGTCTATTGAGTGCTTCAGTAGTTCTCGGAGAAAGGCCATCAGGTAGCGGAACACATTGCGGTGAGCCCGGGGGAGCTGAGATATCAACTGTAAATCAGAACACAGGTACAACACTTATAGCAGTAACTCAAAGTAACATTAACCCCAATAATCTCCTAACCTATTAAAGTTCTAACCTTAAATAACCTTATCTTTCGAGCCCTTTTCACACTGATCAGCCAGTTTTAGAGTCCATGGTTTTAGACAATGGAGTAGGCGCGTACCTGTTTGCACAGGCGGCTGTCGTGCGTGCTTTCGAGGCAGCGCTGGTACAGCTCATAACACACCACCGGCTCCGGCAGAGCTTCCAGAAAGATCAGCAGCGCCTCGGCCACCGTGTGATTACAGCCAGCTAGTACGCACTGGTCAAGGAACTAACACACGGACCACAACTCAAAATGAACAACATACTACAACATTTACACGCTCAAATGAACACACTGAGGTGGAGGACAGCGTGAAAAGAAACACACGTTTGAACAAACACAGATTAGCAAAGGGACTAACAGACCACACACACACACACACACAGTACATTCACATTCACACACAGAAACACACATCAGACAACAAATAGTCCACCAACATAGGCACACAAACACACACACAGATGTATGTGAACAAAACACACACACACACACACACACACACACACACACACACACACACACACACACACACACACACACACACACACACACACACACACACACACAACACACACACAAACACACAAACTCTGAGCCAGTGGGTACCCAAGGAGAAACCCAACTATGCCTAAAAGCATGTGAGATGAAAGAGACATGAAGGGAAAGCGTGAAAACAAGACAACAGCCCAGAGAAGGAAGAAAAATGGCAACTGGCAAGGAAGGAATGTTTGGGGGGAAAAAAGAAAGAAGGGTGGTTATGGCCTAATTAATGCTGAGCACCAAGACAGATCCATCACACACACATTTACACTCAGCGCTTACAAACATGTCACAGCAAGGAAGGCCATCTGAAGAGGAGAGAACACACACGCACTTTGGCACGCTGTCAAAACATGGCCTCAAGTGCCAAAACACACAGAACAAGCTCAACTGTGGCATAGTGTCTGTGAAGCCCAAGTTGACCTTTGAGTTTGTATGAGCAAGTCATATGTAGGTACACACACACACACACACACACACACACACACACACACACACACACACACACACACACACACACACACAGACACGCACACACGAATGCAGGAGGGGTCAAAGAGAGGATACGGATGTTGTCGGGAATGTTGGTGTCCAAGCAGTCTATGATGCCCTGCAGCTCCTCCTGTAGGCCTGGAGTCTGAAACAGGTCCTCCTGAGGGAGGAAACAGACGGACAGACAGACAGACAGACAGATAGACAGACAGACAGATAGACGGACAGCGTAAGAACATCATAAAAGCATCCAGACAAAGGGATAGGGACAGAGGACCCATTGATGGGGTATAACATGCACCCTGCTGGAAGACTAACTCTCCTCTGGCATGCTAAGTGTGTGCTGTGTGCAGTGACTGACCTGGTGGCAGGCCTTGGTGAAGAGGTGGTTCACCAGCAGCCACACCTCTTTGGGGATCTTCAGAGGCTTGTCCTCGGGGCCAGCGCTGTCCACCAGCAGGACATTCATCCTGGACTTCTCCTGATGCACAAACACCCCGCAAATGTGTGAGAAGAAACATTTCAATCCACACTGGCATCACATAAACCCTTGCGACCATCCTGGCTAGGCAGATTTGTAGCTCGGGACTAACCTTTTCTCTCTCATAAGCCTGTAATCTCACCTAGTACTAGAATGTACCTCCCTTGGGGATTTATGTGGCATCACGGAATGGGCAAAAGATATTTTAAATCACAGAGACAGACCAGCTGGCGTCTAGAGAGAAATATTTTGATAGTCAAATCAACTCTCTCACAGGGGACCACAGTAAGTGACATGAGTGCTATAGGCATCAGTGGCTCGATAGAGGCCCATTTTGTATTGAGAGCATGACATTCTTTTGGCCTCTGCAAATGGATGCCTGGGAATTCTGAAGTCGGGCCAAAAATAACCCAACTGGCAGAGGGGTTACATAGGCACACTCACACCGACATGGAGATCTCTCTCAAACAAACACACACACAGACTTGCATGGACATGGAAAGATCTCACACAAGCACACCCACATTATACACACACACACACACACACGCACACGCACACGCACACGCACACGCACACGCACACACAGAAACAAAACGCACACTCTCACACACACATGGAGACATCTCTCTCACAAAAACACACACACTCAACACAAAAAAAAAACACTTGCACCCAAAACACTCTCAGGCGGCCAGGGAACAATCTCCTACACGCACACACAAGCAAAGTAGGAAAGTAAAGTGGGGAACAGCTTGTGATAGTCTGCAGGTCCTGCAGCAGTGACGGGAATGCTGATAAAGAGAAGGACCTCTGAGATCCTCTGGCCGCTGTGTAAGCCTAAGGCTGCGAGTGAAAAGGCCCAGAGCGTGAAGGGGATGAGTGGAGGCACAGTGACAACAGGTGACTTCTCTGAACGGTTCCTGGAATTTAGCTACTGCTGGATCAAAGCATCTCTCTCTCTCACACACACACACACCTACGTGCATGCACGCACACACAGACATTAAGAGAAATGGAGAGATGGAGAGAGAGAGAGAGAGAGAGAGAGAGAGAGAGAGAGAGAGAGAGACAGTCTAACAGCAAGAGGCAGATGAAAAGAGAGAAGGAGAGACAAAGAGAGAGAGAGACAGAGAGAACCCTGTAGGTCTAGGTCTGGTTTGAAACGTGATCTTAAAATCACTACCGTTAAATGATTTATCGTGCCAGCTTTAATCTGATTTATCTGTGCTTAGCTCTCCACAGCAAGTCACCTGCTCTGGCCAGGGAAGGAGACAGGATTACTCTGCAGCATAATGAGTGTGAAATCTGAGCCAACACTCTCTCTCACACACACTCACACACACACACACACACACACACACACGCTAATTAGCTGTGATCTGGTCTGTGCAGCACTGATGCACAGCAGAGGGGCGATATAGGATAAAGGACAGGCGCATACAGTGGAAAGAAGGGAGAAAAGTGGTTGACGAGAACAACCCCAAAACAAATATCACCAAAACCAACTTATACATGACCAGCATACACACACAAACACTCAGTTTCGCATTCATAATATTTTTCGATAGACCTGATGCCTGATATCTATTGCTCTCTATAGCTTGTTTCTAGTGTATAACTTTCTTGTACACACACACACACAAATTCAACCACAAATTATTGACAATCTTTCCACAAGCTATAAACTATAGGCCACTTCCTTGATCAGTTCAATCCAGAGAACATTTGAGCACCCATAAACAGACACTGACAGGGACAGAGGCCATCCTGATGTGGCAGTGAAGGCTACTAGACGTTACCTTCTCCGTGAAGCTATCCTCTCCCTGCAGGAAGCAGCCCAGACAGTGATTGGATGGAAACGAGTGGTCAAGGCAAGGAGGTAAGGTCAAGGAAGAGAGAAACAAACAGGGTGAGAAAGAGGAAAAGAGTGAGAGAGAGAAAGATGACAGAGTACCATTGCATCACCAGTGAAAATATATCAGACAGAATTGATGGGGGCCATCGTAGGAGCATACAAAGAAGCCAAGAGTCAAATAAAAACTAAGAATGTCATTATGGGAACACCAAATGACCACACTTTCAGTGAGACTAAACCTGACGCACTGAAAGAGGCTTTTGCATTTTATTCGGGTTGCTTGGGTTCAATTTGTTCTGTGAACACCTTTTATCTGTATGAAATGCAGACCATCTCAAAGCACTAAAACTAAGTACTTCTTCTTTGTATCTTCCCAGGAGGCCCTGTGAGTTCACATTCCTTAGCTTGGTATCTACGTGCAGTTAAGAGAGTGAAAGCAGAAGAGGCAGCAAAACCCAAACCCAATGAAACCGTAAAACCCGAGATGTTCACTAGTGAAGTGCATGAGAATTAGAAATGTACAAGAAAAAAACTCAGAGAGGGGAAACCAAAATGCTGTCTTTAAAAGGTTTTTAGGTCTACGTTTGCAAGGCATGCTGTAGATGTCCTGTCTTCAAGGAAAGCCCTTGGAGGCCGAGTTACTTCCTCATTCCTTTAGATGCTACTGTGTTCTTTAAATAATCGCAAGGCAGGCTGAGATAGACATTCTTCCCAGGGCTGCTGTTAAATACACTACAAAGGCATGATGATGTGGTGACAGACAACGCTGCTCCTGTCTTACTGTGCTGCGTAAACAAGCAAAGACACTTTGGTGGTTTTGCAACCTGTTTTGGTTACAGCAACAATAATGTTGCCAAATGTTTACGCAGACCACAGGTCAATACACGGTTTCAATTTCTCATACAAAGAAAATATATGCAAGGTTATATTTTATTTCAACTATAATATATGTGTCGTATTTCAGGTTTCTCATCTCTCCCCTATTGGTCCTGGCGTCTGGGTCCGGCCTCAGCCCACTCACCAGGTCGATGAGCTTGGTGATGGGGAGCTCGCGGATGGGCTTCTTCATACGGCACAGGGTCTCCAGCGAGGTGCCAAAGCAGCTGGGCAGGTAGCTGCCCGCGATGGTGATAAAATAGTCCTTGCCCCGGTCCAGGTGCAGCACCAGGATGTCCTCGATCTTGTCCTCGCCCGAGTTGAGCAGCGTGACCGAGTCCTTGCTGACGTACACCTCCAAGTGGATCTCTAGCGTCTCATCTGGGTGGGTGGGAGAACAAAATGTCTAGATTATGACTAAACTGATTTCCAGTTGGTCGACATAAAAAGCAGCCCGATGCTTTATATATATCTACACAAGTCTTTAACATATGACAACATCCGAAGGAGGCAGAGAGTGCAAACTAAATGTTTCTACAGTCAATTTCAACAGAATCAGAAACTACAGAAACTGAAAAAGCAGTCATATAATAACAACTATAACATTATAGGCCTGTCAATGGCAAAAAAAACTTTGACGCAGGTGCTTGCCCCATGGGATTACATTGGATAGCCATTTTTAGCAGTTGCCAGTTAGAGCATTCTAACTCAATACTGGACAGACTCCGATCGTTAATTGCCCTTAGTGAGTCCTTAGGGGTCAATTTGAAAAATCCAGAAGTTTCCTGCACAGGGGCAGCTCCAAAACAAGTCATTAGCACAGAAAGCACCATCTCTACGAAACTCCTGCCTTCCAAACCAGGGGTGGAAAAGACGACCAGATCTTTGCTCAACAAGTGTACATAGGTGCTTGATTTCACTCATGGATAAGTTCCTTGGTTCTTCAGTTAATAACTAATGGAGACGGTTTTAAACTAAATACTGGAGGTGGTTCCTTCTACTCTCTGGGTCAGCACCAACAACCACACCTCTTTGAGTCGACAAGAAGTGGAATTAGAACTCACTGGGCTCCAGGTAGCCTTCACAGGGTTCGGCCTTCAGCCAGGACTTCGAGTACTGCGTGTCATTGAGTTTGGGGATGAAGCGGAACTGGCAGGGCACCTGGCCATCGTTGGTGATCTGGAAACACTGAAGCTGGAGCTGCCGGAACTTCACATTCCCAAAGGTGAACTACAGCAAACAGGAAGGTCAAAGGGGCATTCAGAACATGGCTAACAATGATCATCACTCACTTTTCTGAACATTATTAACTATTCTTCAATGATTCTTCCGTATAATAACGCTAATTATTCTTCTATTCTGCAACACTGAAAACTGTCACCTGGCCATTTGTATGAATGATATAGTACAGGAAGGACACTTCTGTATTCTACTCACGATACAGATGGGACAAATAGAAACCTGACACCTTATTGATCAGGCCCCACTATCATATCACAGGGGAGGCAGGCGAGGGACAGAGAAATCAATGAGGGTATTGAGCACTTTGCCCCTCCACTCACATCAGTGCGAGTCAGCAATAACGAGGGCAGGAAATCATTTTCCATCCGGTCCAGCATGCGCACCGTATCCTCAAAGACCTTCTTGTGGCGCTGCTCGTTCACAATCTTAACCTGAGACACAGAACATCAACACACACACAGGACATGTTTATGCCATCATGTCCACAGCCACATGCATACCAGAATCTACTCAATCTCATGCCAGCAGCAACCCCTCAAAGGTTTGCTTGCCAGAAAACCACAGAATAGGTAATTTTGCAAACTATCAGAAAAACAACTGGCAACCACTTCCTGACCAGAACAATAGGCCTTTGCTCTAAACTATACAATTCTTTGCCCATTATCGTGTTTCAGAGAAAAAAACATTGTCTCCTCTCCTCTGTCTCTTACCCCAATGCTGAAGACAGAACTGACAGGCTTGTGGTCGCTGGTCTTCAGCTCCATATGGCTACGGTAGTGCAGCTGCTTGACGTTGCTTCCACGCCACAGCACCCGATCACACCAGGCTGGGACACGGCACTTGCCGCTGCAGAGGTGAGGAGGAGACACAGATACAACAGGGCAGATTCATATTATAGCTATCTGAATGACAAAGGCCATAGAGAGTGAGTTGTCATTTAAATAGCTGTCCATAGGTAAAGACTGCATAAGCCTGCAGACAGTGCAATCACCTGGAGTCCCAGTGATCAGTCTTGGGATCATATTTGTATGTGGGGATGAAGTTAATCTCTCCCTCCATGAAGTCAGTAAACACCTTCTTTGTTTGCCTCTGGATATTGAGCTGCAGGGACAGAGAGCATCAAAACATGTATGAGGAACTACAGTGTGACAGTAGGGAAATATTTATTACACTCATTGTTTCCCCGTTACAGTGTTTAGAAAAGAAATATGGCCTCTTTTCTATACACTGTAAAGGGGAAACAATGAGAGACTCTACTGACAAGGATGCAACCGGGGCTCCGGATTGCAAAACAGCCTGCAAAAATTGAGGAAATAAAAGTATTACACCTCTACACACAATACAAAACCATACAAATTACTTCCTTCCTCCGAGTGTCATTCGAAAACTTCTTTCAGTGAAAGTCATAACAAGGTAGGAGTCCACTTCATGTTTAAGAGTGTTGACATGCACAGGGATGGTACTAACACTATTAAAGGTGCTATATGTAAGAATTTGTGAGGCCCACATTTCCACTAAAGTTATCATGCTAACCAGCTAGTCCCGACCCATCTTCCCTCATAATACCACTCTGTACCTCAGGAGGCACTAGTGAGTCAATGCAGTGAGGAATGGTCAGGAATGGTGTTTTTAATTGCTATAATCCCATTTCAGAGGCTAAAATAATATATATATATATATATATGTAATACAGCCCGCTTTGCCTTTTATCATGTGTGGTCTCTACCTCAGCCATCCACACAAAAATCCAGTGTCAGTATTGCACCTTCCTCACCTGGTCATACTCCTGCAGTCTCCTCAGCTCGTTACTCTTGATGTACTTCTTCACCTCGCTCGAGTCCAGTGTGAAGAGACGGTAGTTCAGATCTCCCAGCCAGATCACAACACTGCAGACGAGAAGAAAAATTAGGTCAGACCCATGATGAACTCCACTCATAGTGAGAGGCATAGGTGCTTATTTTTGCCGCTGACAGGCTGATAATGTCATAATAAGTATTTGACAACATTGAGGTAAACAGACACAGGTCTATCTCTGTAGGAATCCTTTCCATGTAGTCAGACACTTCTAATTACTATGAGCCTGTTAGTGGAGGAAAAAGCAGTTTACTTTCAAGCGGATGCATGCCTCATGAGAGCTGTTTTGTGGACGCCGGTTATAGCATTCTTACTCAATACTGGATACATTTGTATTGTTAATTGTCCTTTTTTTGACCCAAAAAGATCTAAAAATAGGGCCCTGGTTGATAAAATCCCAAAGTTTTCCTTTAAGTCGACATCTTGTGTGTGGTTTTCTGTGTGGTTTGTGGAAAAGACTGTAAGCTGCGAGGTGTGGTGCTCACTCGTGCTTGACGATGCTGAGGGGAGGGTAGTCCGGCAGGTGGAAGCTCATGCGGGCGCAGATGTCCTTGTAGTCCTGGTTCCGCCGCTCAAAGTCATCTACGTGGGCCGCCAGGTGAGAGTTGACGAAGCAGAAGCTGGTGTTGTGGAACACGAAGCGCACGGCCACTCCACCCTTATTACCCTGCATTGGGGGGGGGGAGGGGGGAGAGAGAGAGACAGAAAGAGAGAGAGAGAAATATAATCTTTCGTAACAGATTTAATTTGCCTCACTGTGATCAGTTTTGAGGGGGTCCAGGCCAGAGCAGCCTAAACAAATAAAGGTGCTAAACATGTTTGGTTGCAAATCTAATCTAACATCTTATTTTGATGTAATAATGCATTTCAAAGTCTTTACCAGCTGTTTCAGATGTATTACAATAAAGCTCTATGTAGGCTCAGGGTCGAGGCAGGGCACATTTTACTATTAAAATAATACATCTTCCAGAAAAAACATGTCAGGAGAAAAAAGACAGACACAGCAGAATAGCACATACAAACTAAAACTACATATTGAGGCTGCAACAGTTTTCTGCTAAAAACTAAATACTTTCAACCCAACACAGTACAAAGCCTTCCAACACCACACAGCGCAAAAATAGGCTCCAGAATGAACTCTTGCGAGGATAGACCATGTATATTTAGGCAGAGCAGGGAGCAAAAATACACAGGGACAGATATGTCCTTCCCCTTTGGGTGACTCATACCATTTTGCCCATGATGCCAGTGCCCACAGTCTCCGCCGCCACCTCTCTGATGTGGTGCTTGTGTTCCTTGTTGACAAACACCACCAGCATCATGCCCACCAGACGAATCACGCGCACCTGAGGGGACACAGAGAACCAAACATGAGTGAAAGGTATGGCATAGTTTGTGCCCTGGCATGTGCTTTGTGTGTTTAATGAGCATAAAAAAAACACACAACTAAAATCGTTTGAGGGTCCAAGCTATTGTTTCTGATCCAACTGTTGGACATATATGTATAGGCCAAACTATTCATGCAACTACAGTCTGGGAATGCCCATACTCTGCACACCATCGCCTTAATCCAACCACAAAACATTCCTCTGGTCAATGCAGTATGATTCATCCTAAGAGTTCCAAGTCAAACTGTTAACTGAAGCACCAGACCCTCAGCATAATGAAAAAGCCACTCTCTAAGTCACAAGCAATTACTTTAAGAAAACGCCTGTCGGAGTACTTTGTACTGCAGATGCTCTTTTGGCTACTTATTTCGTAAGAATTAAGAAGACTTGCCCGTTTGTACTTGGTATTACGGTGCAGACTCCTCTCCACAATGTCCACCCACTGCTGCTCCTTGGAGGAGTCCTTGTAGAAGAAGGCCTCTGTGCTCAGGTCCAGCTCCTGGAACCTACCAGGTCAAACACACATCAGTATTACGTTGTGCTTCTGTTTCACAACAACACTGCTTTTAACATGCATGTGTTCCACCCTGCATTAGCTTTTTTCTTCTTTCTGAAACCATAAAGTGCACGTCATTTTTGCATTTTTTTCTAAAACTTCCATTAATTAATGAAATCATACTCTGATTATGAATAGCTTCTGGAAATGAGGGAGAGTTTTAATGTCACTCATCATTATAAACAGCCTCGGGAGAAGGAGGGGATTTTTTAATCTCTCATTACTGCGTGATCAGTGCACACACACCCCAGAGCGTAGACGTCAGGTGGGTCGGGGTCGCAGCACAGCCAGGCCTCCAGGGTGCTGTCTGGAGACTGTCCGTTCACATTCCACGTCCCGGTGAAGAACCTGGGGGGGAGCAGGAAAAAGCCCAGCAACGTCACAGAAACATCCACTTACGGGCACGCATTACACAGTATCCTGTTGTTGTGTTAAAGGGTAAGGGAAAGGGGATGGACCTGCCCACTACATTCATCAGTAAGTGTGTAAGGGTGACTTCACTAGATGCGCAAGTGTAGTGCAGTGAAGCTAATGCTAATGCATCTCAAATCATGAGTAATGAGACCCTCAGTAAGAGACCCTCACTAATGCTTAATACTTATGTAACCAACAGATCATTCTGACATGTTATCATGGTACTAATTGTGAGAGATCCTTTAACTCAATTGGTAGAGAGACTGGTAGATTTGACAACAAGGGAGAACATGCACCGTAAGCATAATTCACTCTAGATAAAAGATTCTGCTAAATGGAAACGTAATGCAGTGCGCGCTCACCTGAAGTTCTTTATGTCCACGTACTCCTTCTCCTTCTTGGCCATGCGGTGGCGGATGATGCCCTCCCTCTGGCCCTGGCTCTGCAGGGCCTGCCGCATGGTGTTGCTGGGGGGGGTGTCTGTCCAGCTGGCGTTCCTGTCCACCGGTCGGAAGCTGCCATCATTTACAAAAACACTCTGAGAATTCTGATCTTGCGACACTACTACCACAGGTTTGATTACCAGCTCCCATGTTGAGGTATTTCTCTACACAGCACATTATAAAGTAGTTAGGTTTTGCTCACTCTGCTCTCACTGGCGTCATGTTCTGCACTGGGGGGCCTCGATCTCTGGGCGGCGGGGTGGCGGGCAGGGGCGCAGAGGGGGTGTAGGAGCCCTTGCGGGGTGGCAGTGGTGGCGCTGGGAGGCGTTCTCTGGGGGGGGCGGTGGTGCTGCGGTTCTGCTGGTTCTTTTTCTCCTCCACCTTCAGCGCGTGGTTGAAAGTCTCCTCGAAGCCAAAGTCGGAGGCCAGCAAGAGAGCTGGGTCTGCAGAAGCCGAGCGGAGCGATAGGGATCATAAATCACATGGGCACACTGCACAACACATACATCACGGCACAGCCCGCCTCCCTTTACTGCGGCACTTGTTCCAATTTCAGCCTCTCCGTAGAAATCCAATGTCAAAGGTTATAAATGGGTGTGAAGCTGTTCTACATGCAAAAGCGATTAAAAAGAAATATCTCTGATAGAACAGCGATTGCGGTACATTCATCACGGAACGACAGTGCAACGAAGCGAGAGCAGGAGAGCAGCTAGGCACAGATTGTCTCACCACACCTGAGTTGGTCTGCTTCCCTAAAGAGTTGCTCTTGGGGCTGGCAGATACGGAGTTCCTGTGGAGGTTGGCAATGGGGTAGGCAGCGTTGACAGATTTGGAAATGCCTCTCTGTGGGGCGACGGGGACCGACCCCTTCCGAGGGGGAGGGACAATGGTTTCCTGGGGTTTCGGTAGGTTGCTTTTGGACTCCGCTGTAGAACAATAAAAATGGCATTAAATCAATGAAGCGCTCCTTTGTACCACAGCTGAACTGCCATGATGCTAATTAAAGTTGAAGGCAAACAATGATTCCCTGTAGAGCCAAGTAAACAGACTGTGGGGGAGGACAAATCCTATATCCAATGTAATATATAACAACTACATCTCATGTCTAGCATCTGGTCTATGAACAGGGCAGTTATATCTATGGAATAGTGGAAACAGCAATTTTCATAATCTAGACTGCATGTGGGCAATGCCTGTCTGCTGAGCATCTATCTATCCACCTGTTCGTTAGGCTGACTAACAAAATAGAGCACACAGACAAATACAGAGTCTAAGACAGACTGCTAGCTTCTTCATGACAAATAAATTACTCATCACACACACACACCCACACACACACCACCCACACCCACAGAGCACACGCGCACACAGAGAGAGAACACTCGCGCACATACACACACAAAAAAAAACAAGCTTCATGAGAAGAATATTTCTCCATATCTGATGCAGAAGTAAAGCAGATGCCATCTATGTCTTACAACATGCAGAGTTACATAAGACCTGCTCTCTATGGCCTGGCCATTATTTTCACCCTACTCCCCACCTGTCACTACTAAACCACTGCCAGGGCTTTTCTATGCTGCACACAACACGTCTAGGGGCAGGAAATGCTTGGGAAACAGGCCACAATGACAGGCCAGTGAGCGAGAGGCCTGGGCGGACACTGGCTAAGAGGTGACTTTCCCTGACGTCTGCGGCTTCTGCCTGCCTCCTGCCAGTAACCTCTGGCCAGCCCACTCACAAGTTAACTGTTAAAAGCAACACATGATAACTGACAGGAACCAGTGGGACGGGTTTCTGATGGGGACACATCAGCACTTTTCATCATGAGTCCTCAGGACAAGGAAGTGTCGCCTCGTCACGGCCCAAGCCCTTATTAGTAAAGTGCTGCTCAAATCAGCGACAGTGTAGGTGATATATGTGCGTGACCTCAGGATTGCCTGACTAAAACTGTATTTGTATTAGAACTAGTGTCCAGTGCCCTCTCACAAGCCACTAAAAGGATGAGCCAAGGAAAGCAATGCTCTGCTACAAACCAGCTGTCAAATACACATTTTCCTCCAGACCTCCAGAGAGGCGTTGTAGACAAATTCCTTAAGCGGGACCAGAAAATCTGCTGGCAATGACTGACTCTCTAAGGTTAATAAATAATGAAGGATGTAAATAAATAATGGATGATCTGGGGAAAGGGGAGGGAGAGAGAGAGAGAGATGGATACTCATACAGGCACACTGGAGAGACTATGTTGCAGTTGCACTCACCCTGTTGTTTGGCCTTCTTCACCTGCGAGAGGAAACTCTGGCTGCGCTCGTCGTTCTGCAGCTCCAGCAGCAGCTCCGGGGTTCGCTCACCCTTCAGCCGAACACGCAGGGAGGCTAGAGTACACACACACACACACACACACACACACACAAATAAATAAGCACACAAACAAATGCACATAGGTGCTTGCAGAGTCATCTATGAACCATAACATCCATACATCTGCAGACTCTCAAAACATCATATCAGTATTACCTAGAGATTAACTATGTCATACGTCTCTTGCACACCGTCTGCGTTGTGTGTGGGCGTGCTGGCTGCGTTACCTGAGTATTTTAATTTTGCCGCCCATGTGAACAGGTTAGAGCATGCACACTGCCTGCGCGAGACTGCCTGCTCAGAGTTTCAGTCTGGCGGTTATTTTTCACACGTGAGGTAGACCTAAGCGCTTCTCAGCAAACATAGGCAGTAAAATGGACAAATATAGACAGGCTGGCAGTAGACGTGCCGCAGCAGACACGCTGGGAGTGTGAATACACACACGCAACCGAGCCGAAGCAGTCATGCACACACAACGCAGGACGTGTGCATCGGGCCGTATATATCATCTATAATCTAGGTACCTTCTCATATCAATAGTTACCTCAATGTTATCCTGGAAGTGTAACAGAATGTGGGATAGATCAGGAGTTAGTAAATAGATTTAGTAGCTCCTGAGAGAATCTTTAACTTGGAACAACCTCATTATCAGTATGCAAAAGTGACACTATTGACACTGATTATCCACTCTGGCAGGCAGCGAATGCTTTCCATCACAGCATTACTATTGAGTTGCTTCAGCGTTTAGCTTGATAACCATCCTCAGTCTACAGCATGGTTTAAGATAAAAACCACATCAGAGAGCTTTGGCCCCAGTGTCAGAAAGGGTTTTATTAAAAAAATTAAAAATTAAAAAAAAAAGGCAACAAGCCTTCATCAAAATCATTTTGAAGGTGTAATACTTACCATTCAGGGGGATATCTATGAGAAGCGCCTCCTCAGCCTCTACAAGGAGAGAATGAAACAGAAGGTTAGGGAAAAAAGGCACAAAGGTCATGTTTGAAAAGTGCCCACAAACCAGGAAGCCTTTATCATAGGCTCATTTGGCAGTGTTTATTTTTAAAATCAGCACAGAGGAAGGACTAAGGGGGAGGATCAAATGCTAGCCTCCCCGTACACAAAGTACACAGAGGTCAACAACACTATTCAATCCTTACATGAAGAACTACATGAAGGTTCATTAATAGGTGGCTATCTTAAGTGACAGTAGGGTCTGAGAAATCATAAAAAATAAGAACAAACCAATTCTTACCTCGTACTATCTGAAAATGACTGTTGATGGGCACATACAGGTCAGGTTGAGGACTTGACACGACAGAATCAGGATTTGCCAAAACTCCCAACCTGTCAAAGATATACAGCCATCACTCTAAATGCAGTTATCCTTGCAGTACACCTCCTATGCAACAATGACAACATAAGATGAGTGATGCATCACAGAAATGATATCAAACAACCACAAAAGACAATGGACTCCCTAAGATTTAGCATGCACTGCACCTTGACAACCCAGAATGTTGACTCTCGTTTCCAAATATACTGCAAGGCACTTAAGCACTTAGACAACACCACACTGTGTTAACTGGCAGAAGATGGCCGTTTCCGAGAACACCTCTACTGCCAGTGATAGCTGGTTTTACACCTGTTCTTTCCCCTGCCACTTCCCTCATTAACCACTGCTGAGGGCATCCAGGAGCACTGCAGAGAAAAGTGTTTGGTTTTCTGCTTGACTCAATAAAGCTGATGTGGTTTTTCCTCCCCGTCCTTACCTTCATTTCTCCTCAAGGTACAAGCAGTTCAGTCCCCAGAGCTTATGCGGGTGAAATGATTAAAAATCGCATTAGATAATCATTTAAAATAGGATTTAAACTTTGATTTATGCCTAATCCTCAGACAAAGAATGATAACCTGCCTAAGTGTCTGTACTGATTAGCCATATGCTGAAAAACCTTACCAATTACCAATTTCAAATGTTGGGGCCCAAAACAGGGACCCTCTGATATGGTGATTTCTCAGTATTCACACCCCACACTTCTCAAAAAGTGTGTGCTTTTGCTTTTCTCGTGTGAGGTCAAAGCAATGCTATCTCATCAGCAAAAATGCTACGCAGTGCTACGTGGTCCGAGCTGGAAATGGAGACATAGTATTTAAGTGCGCAGTGACATATAAAACTATAGGGTTAACAGTTACATTTCAATCTCAAGTGGTGCTATGTTCTCCATTTCTCTTTCATGTTTACTGTTAACACTACCTCCAGTTCCCACGATCCCATCAGAGCATTAATGCAAAGCCCTGCAAGGGACCAATAGCAGTTGGTGGGCAGAGAGCTGGTTTGCATTTAAGAGATAGGCTAGACACTCTATTACTTATGTTGGTGTCCAGGTCACAAATTAGCCAACTCTTGTGTTCGAAATTTAAAGAGGGCAGAAAAGTAAGTGTGTGTGTGTGTGTGTGTGTGTGTGTGTGTGTGTGTGTGTACTCCTCCAGCTGACAGCACAGTGTAGTGTGTACACTGTTTATGCAGTTAAATGACTGCTGCACTCATGTGAGTCCTGTTAGGTATTAGCACAAGGAGACGGAATGCAGGTCCTAATGGGTAGCATGCTGGCTGGCACTAGGCCTGACACACACACACACACACACACACACACACACTCATAACATACACACATACTATGAGTAACAGTGAAAACATCACAGCAGCAAGGTCTAAGAATGCCATGGCATGACAATCAGGCTCACACACAATGCCACAAAATTGTCCCACAAATTCTGCAGTCCCTGTTATGCAACAACCAAAGACATAATCCTCACAGTAGTGACTGTTTGCTTGCACCCAAACTCAGATCAAATCTCTGACGCACATATCACATATTCATCATAAAATTATCATAATTATAAAAAATATTAAAGTTTAATCATGACATTTAATTTTCTATATGCCAACGTCATTGCTAATTTTCAAAAAAAAAGCACTAGGCCTAATATGACACAGTTGCCATGTTAATACATAACCATTTACTAATAAAACCAAGAAAACAAACAACACATACATTTATCAGTCAAAGCATCAGTGAAGTCACTTACTCAAACTCCCCAGCACGTTCGAGAAGAGAGAGAAGTCTTGGTTCCTTCTGTCCTGCTCGATGTTCAAAACCTTTTACCGTCTGCACATCACAGTCAAAGAATGAACTGCACTTACAGGGGGGCAACACAGATGTGGCCATACAGGCCAGAAATGACTGGAAATCGCGCAGTCAGGGCTTATCATCAAAGCAAGCAAATGGCTGGTTTAGAATGAACACCTTCTGAACATCACCTGGGTTGATAACAAGGCCTAAATCTACGTGTAGTGACTAATGATAAAATAACAAAAGGATGGTTAGTTAGCATTAACGGCACTAGGGTGCTGCGATATGCTTCACGAAAACCTAACTTAGCTGGCTAGATGTAACACTACTAACGTTATCAGCTGGGCACCGTTAGCTTGCAAGCCATCACATTCACAGTTTCTACAAATGTATATCATATCACACAGCACTTGAATAACGTAATTAAGTTATGCCTTAATGTACTTCAGGAAATTCCTTTAGGAAACCAGTTAGCAGTTCCCATCATGTTAACTTGCAATGCAACAAAATTTGAATTTGGTTTAGTTCAGTAAAGGCGGCTAGCTAGCAGTTTAAACATCCCAGCACGTCAAGTTAGGTTCATTAGCCCACGAAACACAACACAGAAATACCCGGCTAGTTAATGTTAGCTGGATAGCTATCTAACGATAACTACTTATGATGACAAAACTTTTAAAAGGATACTGCCAGAAATGTATCCTCACATAGTCCCAAAGACGACTCCATAATTAAATTGTAATGTCCTTTCCTCCGGTTAGTGTTTCTCCAGATGTTTTTTTCCGTGTGAACTCCTTGAAGTCCACACCCCTACACCGGCGGCCTTCCGGAAATATTTCTTCACAGCAAGGATAGTATCGCTAGGTTCGCTAGCGTTGTGAATCAACGTTGGTTTGCCCCGAAAACAATGCGGTGTAATATTGTGTTCTTCATAAGAAAAATGTGTTTGTTGGCAGATAAAAAGGAATACGTAGGTGCTTGCAGGGTAACTTTGCTAACTAGCTTAAAGTAGCTTGATGAGATGTCTTGCCAGCCAGCTATCTTACTAGCAAGTTGGGTAGCCAGCTAGATAACCGACCAGCTAGCTAACGTTGCCATAAGTGATTCAGCCCTGTAGGGCCAGGACGACAGCTAACGTTACGTTAGCTAAGCTGGTCGAAACTTGCCATTAATGACTGGCTATATTTTCTGGCCAGCTTAACATACTTTTCAACACATTAGTACCGTTTCCTTAATGTCAAGATATCCACGACGCTAGTTGGACCGCTAGCTGCAGCCAAGTAAGTTAGCTTGGTACGGAACATGCATCATTCCCTGATCATTCCACCGGGTCTGGTCTCAATTTGCACTTGCGCATGTTTGTCGAATGTTTGAGGAAAGGAATGTTGCCCCCAATTCTGCGCACACTTTGCGCATGTGTTCCAAAACTAACTACAATTTGTCTGGAGAAATTCTATGCAACTCATGGTATCTTCGTCATCTTTATGGTAATAGCACCGCTAATGTAAATTTTTTATTTATTTTATTCTAATATAGAGCCTTGCCCCTTTGTCATAGAGACACACATACGCAAGCACAGTTCTTTTCGAAGGATGAAATGAAAATGTAGGAAAGACAAAGGGTCAAAAATTGATTTATTAACGTGGATGTATGAATTGTCCATTAAAGAAATATGACAGAATGATGTTAATTGTTCAAACTTTATAGGGTATTTACTAGTTTAATTCTAATATTCCTCCCATTTAACTGTTGAAATTTGAGATTTCTGTTGAACAACTAATTTTGCCATACTCAAAACGTAAGTAGTCTACAGTTTTATTGTGTGGGTGACACTGAATCTTTTCACACATGAACATAGGCCTATGACTGGTGCACTATCCCCCACCACTCATTCCCACACACACTTCTACACACACCTCCCTCTAATGTTAAAGTGACAAAAAAAATCCATGGTCCAGTTGTTTATGTAGCGGAGGACTTTATGTTGTGTATGGCATAAGGACTGGAGTTAGGCCACATATCCCCATTCGTGGTGTCCTTCCCCCTCTCATCATCCCTGTCCACCATCTCCACAGTCATGATCATGTCTGGGCCGAACATGTCTGCCATACGATACGACTGGGTTAGCCGGCGGAAGGAGGAGTCAGAGATGACGTCCTCGTCGTCCTCAAAGTTGCCTCGGCGTCGTGTGGCCTTAAGCTCATCGCCTAGTTCAGAGAACAGCTCCTTGGCATCGCGCACAAGTGTGGATTTTAGACCAAACAAACATAGCAGGAAGACTAACCCAGCACAGATCCCAGAGACAAAATACAGGGCCACGGTCTCTGGAACACCTGTGGAGTAAAAAATACAGGGTAAAAAAGACTACAAACACCTGAAATGGCAACCTGGAAAAAAGTGAAGTAACATGAAGGCACTGATATGGAAGAATATCATGAACAATGCTAGACAAGTCACATGACAGCGCCAAGCTGAAAGTAAGCCTGACACCATCTGAAATAACCAGGCAGAGAGAACATTGAATTGTTCAAAATAATATAAAATGAAACTACATGAGGATGTTAGAGGTACTCTGCAAAGTAACTTTCTCATTGAGTTCTCATAGCCAAACAGCCACTGAACCACATACCCTGGATTTGGGAAAAGATTTCCAGAGAGTTGGTGAAAATGTTTTGAGGCCTGGACACGCCGGGGCCAGTGTACCAACCGCCTGTGTACGAGAGGTTCATCCGTTTGCTCATTTGCTCTTATTCATAGATATAGATTCATGAGAACACTAGTTTAGATTATTTGCCTGTGGTGATATCAGTTAGAAGTCCAATTGTTACCATAGATCAATCAGTGAAGGGTTGACAAACGTGGGGAACCATTTAATGATGTAATAAGACAACTAAAAAAGAGGTTGGCTGATATCATATTATTTGCATTTGTAATAGGGATGATTTACCATGAGTGTAGTCATTTAATAGAAATGGGTCCGTGGTTCCACGTCCAACATCTTCCAGGAGATACCTAGGAACTGATTGAACAGAAAACCATTTAAGTCAGTGGATATTTTTCCTATCCTATTGTCTCAAATCTAAAATATCTGGTGCACACCTGAAATATTTTTTACTTTGATTCTTTTCCTCACTCACCACATGTGTAGGACACTCGCAGATGCTTCCTGGTTCCAGGGAAACAGGGGTCACCAAAATTCTGAATGTCTGCCAGCACGGAGCAGTTGGTTCTGCCATGACACCGACGAGATACTCTCCTCAGTGCAGTGGCTGACAGACACTCTGAAAAACACATACATCGCACAGTCACACTGACTGTGGATCTGATCTTCTACTGGCAAAATATGTTTACATAAAAATTTTACATAAAAATTAACACTTCAGTTGATACAACTTATAAAAGCTATACAAAACATTTGCTAAAGGTCGGGTGAACCACATTGTCAATGAATAAGCACACTACAGCATTGCTCCACACGATGGCAGTATTGTAGCTATTAAGCACCAGACCCATGTCAGCCTCGATGTCAGTTTCCTGTGGGCAATCATGGTTCCAGTGCGGCTGGTGGCCAAACGAGGCAGAGTAGATTGCAAGGACTGTGTCGTTCTTGCATGCCAGCCGCAGCCTCTCGTTCTCACACACCATCTTAGTCCTATGGTGCTCTTTCAGGCAGACACACACACACAAAATATTTTTCATTCTCGTAAATACAAAGCTCAAAGCTGCTGTTTATTGTTTACTTGCTGAGTGACTCAATCAGACTTAATTAACTAATGTTTTGGATACCGCATTTTAATCACAATGTCATGATGATGAAATGTCATCAATGTTTCATATGGAAAGTTATGCGTGACGCCCTGTAGATCATTTTTATTGTGTGTCACACAGCCACAAATGATGAGAAGCAACGGCATTATGTCATGGTTATATATAGTGATGAACTAAGATACATCTTCCTGGTGTGTTGTGTCCCAACTAACCTGGGCGACACTTGTAAGACACAATCATGTACTTGCTGGTCTCAGGGCAGGGATCATGTCCAAACACTTGGCTGATGACTGGTATCTGACAACTTCTGTGGTCCTGGCACTCTGACGTCACTTTCTTTAAACAAACATGAATGACGTGAGGGAGGTTACTAGGCAGCAGTACATTTGATAGTGGGTGTCCAGACTAGTATAGTGAGACATTAGGATTTAGTTTGACAGTCTGTGTTCAGATTTGGTGCACTGAGGTATTAATCTATGTTACTACTCATAGACGTAGATAAATGTATGCCTTGTGACAACTGCAGTGACGTAAGGAGGTTTTGTAGCTAATACAAAGGTGTTTTTTTAATAGTATGAATTCACTCAACTGGACATTAAGTGTCAAGTTCAGTGGTAAAGACTTTGTCGTTTTTTAGAAGTTAGAGTAGTTGACTAATGCTTCTCAGACCTCATGATAAATAAAATGTGTGGGTTGTGAAACCGGCTCATGTGCTGTTCTGTTCCTGAGAACAGTACCTGATTGGCCACAGTGGACATGCACTCAGTGTTCTCTTCAAGAGTGATGTTTGGGTTTGTGGTTGGACACAAATACTGGCTCGGCACGCGGCGCCCGTAGAATGCAGAGATGATCGCAACGGTGGTTTTGGAGGGGCATCTGATTTCGAGAGTGCCTCCCTCGCACGCATGCGTTGTGTGGTTCCTGAGAATTCTGTGCAGGTAGACTGAGGGAACATTAAACAAAAATAAAAAAAACTGTACTTTCCAGACTAATCTCAAGTCAAGGTAAGTACCGTCAGGTATGACCACCTCTGTAAAACATTAAGGTGACCAACTCTAAACATAAGTGTTAGCATGTTTTGCATACAGCATGTAGTCAAGGAAATGAAGCATCACCAGGCCAATGCTTGGTAACAAGTAACAAGAATGACTGACATCAGAACTTTGCCCAAACAAACATACATCCATATCTAATCTTTTAGGCGGGGCACTATAATTGCAAAGCCAAATGCTATATTGTCTGTCATGCCAAAACAATGAATAGACTTTTCAGTGAGGATATTAAAAGCACATCAAACAAAGTATTTTGAGTTGGTATGGATATTTCAATGATGTAATAAAATTTTTTAAAAAAGACATTTCAAAGTGTTTGGACAATATAAGGCATATTAGAAACGTTAAAGGAGCATGGTTAGCATTTCATCTTAAAAACAACCTGGTGGTATAACCATGTCAGCTATTTTGTATGAAATACAAATCCTACAACAGACTTCCTCAGTGCAAAATAACAAGCAGCTGGCTAGCTTACAGCTGGACCTTCCTGTTTCCTGCTCTGTTATACCCTCCGTAGCAGAACTCCGTGAGCAGCGGTGGCTTTATCTAGGGTTTCTGTCCCTGCCCTGGAGATCGTCTGTAGTAAACAGGGGTATGTGATACGTGAGGCCATGTTAAAGGCCTGACTGCTGGCTCCAGGCCTCACTCTCTGTCAGAGCTGGCCTGCTATCCATCCCAGCCTGGCACATTCACAGAGACTCCAGGGAGGCAGTACCAGGCACAGTCACACAATGCGGTATTCTTAGCCGAAGACTCCCTCTCTCTCCGTTGAAGTATATTGTTTGGGTCAACTGCAGGGTATCAGGGGCTGACCTACCTCTGCATCTCAGGGTAGTGTTTCACACATTTTTCAGTAAAGAATTGGTCAAGAAACACAGCTTCGCAACTACACTGTTTTTTTTCTGCTTCATAGTTTATGAAAAATCCCTGAATTTCAATTATTCAATGACTACATATGTAGATTTGATTGTTCAAAAGCCTCCAGGGAACACAACGAGACTTCATGTCACCCTGACCCAGCCTATTTTCATGAATGAGTCTAACCCCAATCTGGGATTGGATTGCCTTGCCTTTGGAGAGGTTTGGGTTAACTCAGATGATTGTTCCCAAAACAGTGTTGAAAACAAAGAGGAGAGGACGGAATGAACGCACACACACACACACACACACACACACACACACACACACACACACACACACACACACACACACACACACACACACACAAACACACGCACGCACGCACGCACACACACACACACACACACACACACACACACACACACACACACACACACACACACACACACACACATGCACAATCCCTGTAACCCTGCCACGTCTTTCAGTGTGACACTGTGCAGCTGCCTGGTACAGGATGTGCAAGCGATAAATCAAAGAAATCTTCTCTTTTCAATACACGCGCGCACACACACACACACACACACACACACACACACACACACACACACACACACACACACACACACACACAAACACAAACACTCACACCCATCACCCTTCTGAAACCCATCCTGCTGACACGTACATTTCTGCCATAATTTGTCCCTCTATTACACTAGCCAAAAAAACAAATCCGGTGCAAACTGAGAACTCACCGGTGAAATCCGGCGCTGTCCGGGCACGATGGGTGAGCGCGGCCAGGAGGACACAGAGGGGCAGGAAGCACCAGGACCTGCTGAAGCTCCGCGGAGGAAGCATCGCGCCCATCTTGCAGAGGGATGCCAGCAGGGTGCCTGCTCTGCCAGGGGGTTGTTTACTGCAGGCAGACTTCTGCCCGTGAAGGAGACGGGTGGGGTGGGAGAGAAGGGAGGTGTTGGAGGTCAATGCTCCTATTGTGTGGATGATCCACTTCTCCTGTTGTCACAGTAATAGAGGCAGCTGTCTGTCTCTGGACAGACAGTAGCGTCATCTTGATGAGACTCAGCTAGGCCTTACTGAATGCCATTCCCATTCCCATTGGTATTGGCTGAAGTATTAGCATAGCATAAAGTGGAGGCCGGTGATTTAAGCAAAGCTGGAGCTGATTCTAAAATGGTTCCCTGGTATCTGGGGTGAGAGGCTATGCTACCATTGTTATTGACCGCAGCTACACTGGTGAAGGAAGCTGTGCAGTTTGTTTTGAAAGTGTTTTCGTGTGCACATTTGAACTGTGATGCCAGTATCAACAGTGCCTCTGCCTGTGCGGTTCCCACACAGAGTCCTGTGGGCGGGAAGATTAAGAGGACACTTCCAGGGTGAGCTCCAGCTGCTCTGTGTCCTTCAGGGCTTCCACATCTCCAGCAGATAAAGGCTTCCTTCCTCCTGGTTGGAAAGGGTGGAGGGTCAGTGGCAAGGTGTGGATTCCCAGCATATCTGTTTTTCAAAGAAAACACTTTCTATTTCTTCCCTCTCTTGCTATCCATCATTCACACACCAAGCAGTTGTGTGAATGAATGTTAAAAAGATTTTTTTTCTCAGTAGTTTCTTCCAAAGATCTTTATAGTTAACAGTTTTTAATACAGTGCCATGTTGCTATAACAACCAAACACTGAAAGGACAAACAACCCAGACCTTTGTGTGTTCTTAAGCCCGACCTCTGTAACGTCACTCACCACCTCTGCCCACTGTACAGTCATAGTGTGGGAGAGACCTTCTGCTCCTCCCCTATTGGCCAGTGAAGGTACTTTTATCCGGCC
>NC_045171.1:12756957-12763073 GCF_900700415.2 Clupea harengus
TGTTTGATGAACAAGTCCAATCTCTATTTACGCAAGCGACCGACGTGGAATGGAAATTATTTTATCTATGATTTATTTCTTCTTTTTTTTTTCACGGATCAGTTTCGACCAAACTTGAGTTGCCTTGATTACTTGGGAGGGGCACACCAAAAGCTGACCACAAAATTGACAAATTGTCCCTTGCAGTTCTAAGCAAACAGTTGTGTAATCAAGTCATTCTCTTAAGAGAAGAATTGGATTTGGCTATTACTTGCAAAGCAAATAAATTCAGGACGCTTTGAATGAAGGCCAAAAAAAATTAGGCGTCCAGATAAACACAGCATGCCATCCACCCTTTCACATGGCCAGCCTCTCCCATAGGCTTGTGATTACTTAATGAGTAAGTGTACTTTTATAGTCATCACTCAGGCCCTGTGGGCACTTCTGCAGATAACCACAGAGCTCAGTGCCTGTTGGCCAGTGAATAAGCTGGCATGTCTAAGGTCCACTCCTTGGTAGTCCATCAACACATCAATCCATCTCTCTCTCTCTCACACACACACACACACACACACACACACACACACACACACACACACACACACACACACACACACACACACACACACACACACACACACACACACACACACACACACACACACACACATACACACACACACACACACACACGTACACACATATACACACACACACACTCACTCTCACTCTTGTGTTTCTTATGGTCTTCAGGAAGCCCGAGGAACTGAAGGAATTAGCCCCAGGGACCAACCCTCCTTTCCTGCTCTATAATGGCACCCTGAAAACAGACTTCATCAAGATCGAGGAGTTTCTGGAACAGACTCTCGCCCCTCCAACGTGAGTACAAGCAGTTGTTGAGCTTTTAACGAATGTACTTTTGGTCATGATTTAATTTTTCTATTTCTCTTCCTCCCTCTCTTTTTCACCTCAGTTACCCACATCTAAGTCCCCTCAACAAAGAGTCTTTTGACGTGGGAGCGGACATCTTTGCCAAGTTCTCTGCTTATATAAAAAACAGCCCCTCCAACAGCTGTGAGTAAAGCTTAAGCGTTAGTCACATATAGAGTATGACGGGTATTTATGTGTGGTTACCTGTTGACGACCATTCTAAAATACCTCGGATAAGGATCGAGCGTGAACACTGCCTATTTTTCTACTTAAAATCAAATATTTGAGGACTCGCCATTCAAATAATCTCACCTATGCGTGCTGGGTTTATCTTGAATACAGTTCATGAGAAGAACCTACTGCGTGAGTTTAAGAGGCTGGATGTCTACCTCAATGGTCCCCTGCCTGAGGAGGTCAACCAAGACTCCAGGGAAAACATCATCGTCTCCAAGAGGAAGTATCTGGATGGCAACCGCCTCACACTGGCCGACTGCAACCTGCTGCCCAAATTACATATCATCAAGGTGAGTCACTATTGCAGCTCTATCATTCCAGCTCTATAAACAGCAGTAGGGAGCAGACAGAGTCTCAGAGATGTGAAAAGGGGTAGAATTTATCACAAAGGTATTTCCATTAAATGTCTTGGAATAGCTTAAAAAGAGACCAATTATGCTTATTTTCAATTTTATTTTTGAGGTCTACTACAATAGATTTACATGCTTTAGTGCTCCAAAAACACATTCTTTTTCTACTGTACATCTCTGTTCACCCTCTGTCTGAAACGCTCTGTTAGAGTTCCTGTGTCTTTAAGACCCCCTCTTGGTGAGCCCAGTGATCTGATTGGTCAGCTAGGTGGGCAATAAGGATTGTGTGATGAGATTGCGTCATCTTGTAACAATGGAAAAGGACTGGAATTCCAAATAGGCGTTTCAGGCAGCTAAGTAAAGTGGGTTCTGTAGGAGAAAGTTACTCCCTATATAACACACCTACATTAAAACCAGAAAAGCATAGTAGGTCCTCTTTAACAATAAGCCAGCTAATACTTGTATTAGTAGAGTACTACAAAAAATCTATGATTACTTGATTTAGAATCTAGAATTGAAATTGTAACATCTGGTTTTAAATGTTTTTCTACGATTTTGGTTCAGCATGTTAAAAGTTCTCATCTGAGCAATGGAGTTACAGAAAATTGGCTGTTTTTTTTTTTATCCCCCTGTCTTTTTATTTTGAAGGTCGCAGCTAAGAAGTACTGTGACTTTGAGATCCCGGTTCAGTTTACTGGAGTGTGGCGCTACCTGAAGAACGCTTACGAGAGGGAGGAGTTCACTCAGACCTGCCCTGCTGACATTGAAATTGAGAAAGCCTACCTGAGTGTGGCCAGCAAAGTGAAATAAACTTCCACCAGTCTTCCCCATATTCACACAATGTTACTTAAGATAGTTTTGGTTTTGCCACAGGCAAGGCCTAATTGTACATATGTGTTTTTAATGCTACATTTACATTAGGGTGCCCACATACAAGTCTTATAGGTTAAAAGAGAATAGTGATATGGAAGTGAAATGTCAGAATATGAAAGATTCATAGACAGAAGTCCAGAACCTTATTGGCTCAGCTTGGTGAAGTATGTTTTATCCACTTCATTAAGGAAAAAAATACTCTACAGAAGACATCTGCAAATATGGAATAGCTGCTACTGACTGAGTGCATTTATCAGCAAAAAATTCAGATATTCAATACTGCAAAACAGAATATATTACCACCCCACAGCAAAGGCCAACAGTGCAATTGACTGTATATCCACTTCAGAATTTTGTCAATATTGTAAATAAGTGTTAATACTTTTGTACTCTAAATGTGCTTGCATGTTTTTATTTTATTTAATCTTGTCAACTGTGCGATTGAAACGCATTGAATTAAATTACTTAATGAATTACAAGGTTGTGTTAGGTATAGCAGTACAATATTTTCCCATTAACACAGTTCACAGTGTTTTATTCAACAAATAAGACAAGCATAAGCAGCGCATAGGATAGAATGTTAAGTACCACAAATGACAGTGTTCGCACATAAATGGTTGTACTGTTTGAATCATCTGATATAGTATGACCTAGAATTAAATGTTTTAGTTTTAAACATAAAGAATAAAAGATTGAAATGATATGATCTATGTGTCCGTGTGAGTGAGACACAGAAACCCAGAGAGAACTCCCTCCTGTGGATACTTAAAACACATTCATGAGACATGCACAAACTGTTCATCTTTGCAGTGAAGAATCAGTAAACATTGTGATGACAACGCCATTTTGTTTAACACAGGGCTACTCATAAACACACACAGCTACATAATTTAACCTAAATAACCCAGGATTGTTTATTTATAATGTCAATGCTAGATCGCCCCCAACTTCATTAAAAATATATCCTTTATTTATAACACAACTTTTGAACACTATAAAACAGTCATTGTGTTAAGGATGTTTGATACCTATTTATTGGCTATGGCAAAAGATGAGTATGTGATGGGTTATTTTGTACAGACGGTCTCAGGAGGTTTTCTCTCCACTGAAGTCACGCTCCCTTCAGTTCGTCACACAGTACTTCCAGAAACAAGCTACATGAGAGAAGGGAGAACAAGAGAGTGAAATGTTTCAATTCAACGTGCAAAATACTTAAAAAAATAAAAAATACTGCAAAATATATTTTATTAGGGTCATTAGGGGTTTATTCTTATGTTTGCCTCTGCCGTGACATAGTGCATCAAATGATGCATTACATAATATCACATTCCCATTTTATTTCCGAAATACCGTGGTCAGATCTGTGAAAGGACTGTGATTGTTGAGATTCAACCAGGAAGTAAAGAAGTCAAATCATTATCATATGTGTTTGTTTATGTCAATATCAAGATTTTTTAAAGAGATTTGTGCAGGAATTGCACTCACCTCTTTTATTGTTTTTTGGCAAGCTCTGCTCAGATCGTACGAATCCTTGGGAGCGAAGTTTGTTTGCTGCCGCAAGCTTGAAGACCACTTCCTTCAGTCCATCCACCTGAGGTGACAACAAAATTGTTCATAATGTCTAAATTCCTTTCCTTGTCGTACAATTCCACACTACATTGAGTAAAGATTGATCATAAAGCTGATCATGAAAGAGCTTTACGAGTGGTTCTTACCATGTTACTGAGTTTCTCCTGTTCTAAAGATTGTTTGGCGCCTGCAAAATGGTGACAAATTGGTGACAATTCAATTTCTTTCATAGCGTTGGAATGGCATCTTTCCTTCGCATCTAAAATATATTCTCACCTTTCCCCAAACTCTCTCTGTCTTTGTCCAGAAGGAGGGGGTAGATGCTTTTGACTCCACCTGCCTCGCCCACATCTCTGCTCTGACTTTCCTCCACCTCCTCCACCAGTTTCTCCAGCAGGTCTGAGAGCATTGGACACAATGGCATCATTAAATCAGCCTGTATTTGCTTTCTCTAAAGCCCAATGGCTGCGCCACCAGTGGGCTGGTGATAAAATAAGCAAACAACCTGCATCCAGGATAACCCTGAGGTCGTTAAAACCATTATATGGCAGAATAGCAGTCTCCTAAATAGACTGAATACACCGCGGGCTGTCGTGGGTGTGGACTGCAGCATCACCCGTACAAATGAGCATTGATTCAGATTAAACAATAAAAGCTGCAAACTGCCAAAGGCTCGCAATGAGCCAAGAAATCTAACTCTGAGACCTTAAATATTGCAAGATAGTCCAGGTCTTGGTTTGCAGGATTGTAACAGTCTGCTAATTAGGCTGGGGTGGTGGGAAGATTCTAAATGATCAAGCATTATATTTTACCCTAGCATGGGAATTATCTCTCTTGAATGTCTTATCCATGAACTGTAAACACAGAGATATTAAACCGTTTTGCAGATGTTCCCGAAAAGCTGTTCTTTCCCCACAAACATTCAAGACATTCCTTTCACTATCTGGCATTAATGTAATCACCCCATCCAGTATGAAGTAGTTTACGATTGAAGACTTTAGACCATTTAAAGGAGCAGGAGACAACAACAGCACAACTACAGATACTAATACAATCCTAATAAAGTCCTAATAAAGACCTCAACACTTGTTTCAGACTGTCCGTAGATTGGTTTTATGCTTCATAATTATAAATAATATCACACAATACCACATAAACACAAAATACCATTCACAAAGGTAAACAAGCACAAAAGAAACGGTAACAGCTTACCTTCCTGTGCTGCCAGTGATGTATCTGAGTACAGTGGAAAGGCATCAGTGCTCCAGGTGGAGCACATCATAGCAAGGATGGACAAAACAGCCACAGATTTCATGATGAGAGCACCTCACGTCCCAAACTACCTTTCTGTCCGAAACAGGACTTGACTTTTATATCTTCCAAACCCATCTGTCCCGATGCGATCAATACATTCCATGTCATCCTATCCCAGCGTTAATGGTTTTGACGTGATAAGTCCCCCGTCATGGACGCAATTCAGGTTGCACCGCCAATTCACGGGCTCCCTATCTCTGCTTGCACAGAGAGACACCTAACAAATGTTTGCTTGCCACTGCCAGTCAGTGGTTGGTCAGCTAAATTTTTCATGTCTGACACCATTTTTTTCACCCACTGACTTTGGGTCTGATGTCAAATAGAAAGACTCACAGTGGTGTTGAAAGAGATCTGTCTCCTTCAAAGCAGTGCGGTGCTAATGAGATACATGGAGGGCCAAGGTCTACAACCGGAGGCTTTTGTCTTTGCCTATGTTCTAACTCATGATGAGTTTGATGTTCCCTTGGCCTGTGTGGTCATCTTTGTTTGTATTAGTTAAGGGACTACTATACTAAACTAGAGCCACTCAACTTTCAACATCTAAACAAATCAGCAATGAAGCCAAGTAATTTCATTTAATGTAGTTACTGGATATAGAAATCCCTATTTACTAGATATTGCATATGCCATTCAAAGCTTTGTTTTGGTATCCATATATCAATCAAGTAGATAGCAGAAGATACACAAAGACAGGTACTTCTGGCAAATACAAGTGTTTTTTGGAGAGTGGCAATGTTGCAGACTGTTCATCAAAGGTGAAAGATCTTTCATGAGGAGGAAAGGGAGCTTCACCAAAATCCAGGAGGCCGTGCAGTGATGGATCAGGCTGTCTGTGGGTGTCTGAAATTGCAGCTGAAAACGTCACGG
>NC_045171.1:12763272-12805772 GCF_900700415.2 Clupea harengus
GAAGATGTATGAGAGAAATGGACTTGGTTCTTCATTGTACTAGGAACACTTGTAAAATGTTAATTCACATTCAGGTCGTTAATTCAGATCACAGATTGGGACATGCAACATCCACATCCAAGAGGTGGACTTGGAAGTGGTAGATGCCTGCAGAGGGAGGGCCCTATGTTGTAGGCTCCAAAATTGATTATGTTACACTCTGTTTATGCAACAATGCATTGATCATGCAAGAGTGGGGATAGGGGGGATGGTAGAAGCCCCAGGGGAGGATACTGGTGTCGGCTCTCACACTGAAAGAGGGTGGCATTGTGGAGAGGCTTAAGGGTGCGGTGCAAAACACACAGCTTCTTTAAACTTCCCTAATCATTCACTAACCTCTCAGAGTTTACAAAACTAAGACTATGCTTGGAGGAACACATGTTTGTCTTTGAATTAGGCTACATAGAATGAAAAGGTCCACATTGAAATGGTGTAATCTATCAACAGTTCATAATAGGATGATAACACACATTTGCAGGAGAGAACATAAATAAAATGAGGATAATAAGCTATATCTTACACCAAAATATAACGCTCTCTACTCATTGATTTTAATATCAATGCAGATGTTGACATGTGTGTGTGTTAAAATGCACATAACAGCCTTCCACAAAGTATACATGTAAAATATGTTATAAACACAGTTGCGTGATTCCACACCTGTGTCACCCGTTGATCTAAACCAGACAACTGTTTAGCAGTAGGCTACTTTACAATCTGCGTGATAAAATGTGTCAGAGTAGCCCACGGAAGGATAACTCACTACAGTTAAAAGCAAGATCGATGAGACACGAAGCGTGGCTTGAACCCAAAGGTCCTGTTCCGGTGTTAGGTTCGATTTGTTCCAACATTGCCAACCCATGGGGACAGTTACACTTGTCAGTTGCTTCGATGTGACATCATTACGTCAGAATTAGATGTGTATTGGATGCTAGGGAGAGATGAGGTTAAGGGGAATATGTTACCATTACCACCACGCATACTGGATACTTTCACTGTGATTGTTTGGGCACAGAGAAAAAACTTAGTGTCAGAACCAGACGACTAGACTACGACAGAGAAACTTCAGAATAAGAGTTGGACTGCTCACAGCTGACCTGGATGCGTATGCGTTAAGAAATTCGATGATTTGCGCAAAATCCCATTCGCCTACGATAACTATGCAAAGTAGTAGGTCGAATTATAAATTATTGTATGTCAATGACAACAATTTTCTGCGATATTAGCTTAATTAAGAGTTCCAGACAGTTGGCATGTACATGTAAGTAATTTACTTTTCTCTGTGTTTGCTTTGGATACAAGCGTCTACCAAATGATTAAATGCGTGGCGCATCAATTGGATTCTGAAATTCGGAGTTGTAGATTCGGCTCACAGCAACTTAAACGTTAAGGGATTCGTTTCAGAAGTAGCTACTTTGAAGAGGTTTAAGTGACACTAAGGCCACCGCGTGCTTTGATTGCACTGGAGGAAGAAGAAAAAGAGGAAAAGAAGTAGTGATGGAGAAGTACTTCACACCAGTTCAAAAAAACTCTCAGGACGACGTAAAACTCGGGAAACATCATCACCACGGTGCCCATCATCACCACGATCATCATCACCGGTCACATGGAAAGACACCTCACAGGTAAGCTTTTTATTAAGTTCCCTATTTACAGTTTAAGCATCAGTTCTTACCACATAGAAAATGTGATTTTAGGTATTGATAATTGCTCTCTTCCAGAAACAGTCATTGTCATATATAAAAAAACACATCTGCTATTAAATAATAAAAAAACTACTCCTCTATTTTACCTTTCTTTTATTTTGTGATTTGGCTCTGGAAAGTGTTCCAGGATCTCATCAGAGAGGCCCTATTGACAGCCGTGTTCATCGCCGAGAACATCACCATGACCACAGTTTCCATGGGTACCATCACATAGACAACCAAAAAGCTGCTGATCCTCACACCCTGTCCAGGTCCTCTTCTTCATCCACCCTGTCCACTTCCTCCTCCTCGTCTTCGTCCTGGTCCTCAGAACCAAGTTTGGACAATGAGGCCTACTTGATGAACAAGCCCCAGCACTCCCTCTCCTGCTCCAACATAGCTGAACCTAGACGCAAGTCTCGTGACTGGGACTCTGAAGACGTGGAGTATAAGTTGAGATCCGCAACACCATTTCAGCAGCGTTCACCACACCACCAGTCTCACAATCAGCACAGCCACCCACATTCCCAGAGCCAACACTCTCGCCAGCACCCTCATGGCTCAGAGCATGGCCCCAGGTTCTCCAAGCTTCATCGCGGTCAAAGCAAGAGTGAGGAAGGGCTCCTCCAGGGCATCGACAGCGATGGTGAACAGGATGGATGGGACCGACACCCCCATATGGAGCACGGGAACCTGTACAAGACCGCAAGCCTGGGACGGAGCCTGGCTTTCAGCGATGATGCTAAGGTTGGAGCCAGAGTGCCACCCAAAAAGGCAGTGTCCACCATCCAGCTGCCAAGCAAAGGCATTCTTAAAAATAAGGATGGTGGGTCAGCAGCCAGACAACAGGCAAACTTTCGCAAGGCCAAATCGATGGAGGTTCTGTCTCACCGGGAGCAAGCAGCAAAACCAGGTGGTGTGGGGACTTTAGCCACCCCAAAACCAAATGATCCACAAGCTATGAAGAATAATTTTGTTAAAACTAAGCTTCAGTTCTCCGCATTTTTAGATGAAATAACGCGTCAAGTTATAAGCCCTTCCAGTCTCAATATACTCGGAGTCGCCCCTGGCTCCAGTCCAGCATCACCAAGATCTCCTCATCAGGAGCGTAAGGAGCCTCCTGGAGGTGTGAAGAAGGAAGAGGATGAGGGAACACAGCAACCTAAGCAGCACTCTGCAAAGACTGTAAATCAGAGTCCAGCAAAGTCTGGTGCTGTTTCACAGCCACAGTCACATTCACGCCGTGACTCCTATCCAGGCAAGCAGCACCCTAATCCCGGGAGCCCCACCAGGTCTGCAGGCCACCACCAGCATGGTAGCCACAAAAAACGCTATTCTATAGGGGAAGTACAGGGTGCCGCAGGGGACAAACAGCACCAGGGGAGGTACAATCAAATGGCCACTGATGGCACTAGCACTAGCTCAGAGACCATCCTGCAAGAGTCCAAACATCATCGCTCAAAGCAGCATGGCAATGGACGCCGCAGCAGCAGTCACAGCCAATCACAGCATCCTCATGGAGACCACAGGGGTTCCCCACCTCCGCCAGGTCACATCCTGGGACCTGACTACGAGTCTCCCTCCAGCAAGTCCTCCACTGCCAGTCAGAGTTCTGGTCATGGCGACATGCATACGCACCCTGACCACAGGAACCATGGCGACATGCATACGCACCCTGACCACAGGAACCATGGCGACATGCATACGCACCCTGACCACAGGAGACATTCCAAATCTCATCGGGTGAGTGTGTCACACTTATGTTTATGTACATATGCACATACCAACATGAGTGCATAGGCACCCACACTCAAACATAAACACTCCTACATTTACATGTACGTTAACTGGACAATAAAAATAGCCTGTACTGAAGCATGGTCTCTTTCTCTGCCTTACTCTTTCCCTCCCTCCCTCCCTCCCCTACCACAAGCCCTCTAATGATCTTTCTCTCTCCTCTCTTTGTCCTTTGTCTGTTCTTTCTCTCTGCAGGATTCAGTGAGCTCTGTCAACAGAGTTCAGTGAGTGTTATTTTCTCATCTATGTTATGTCATTGTTTATTGATTATGACCTTTTAGCCTAGAGTTTTCCTGTACTTTAAGCTGGCTGGTACTCTGCAATCTATTCAGCAAGCCTGAAGCTAATCAATACTCTATTTGCCTGCTATCTCATAATAAAGACAGGTTTATTGTCTATCGTGCCTTTCTGAACTATAGATTCTGCAATGTAATGCATTGCAATTAGTTAATCTGGTACTGTTATTATAGAATAGCAGAATACATTTGAATAGAGCATAGTGGAATAGAGCCTTTGTTGTCCTATATATATATATATATGTATGGATTAGCATCTGGTTGAACCCACACTGGTAAAATATGAGAAATAAGTACAAATTCTCTCATCATCTGCAGGCTGCTTGAACAATACAACAAAGAGCTACATGAGAACCTGCTACAGACTGTGGCATGTATAGAGAATATGGAGACCGAGCTTCAGTGCTCCAGGTCGGAGCTCGGAGCCTTCAAAGAGAAGTACAAAAGGTTGGTCATGCAAATAAAACATGCATTGAAAACCAAACATCAATTTACACAAATATGCCATTTATACCTCTGATATATGTCACCACAGATAACCATGTACACTATCGTATTACGACTAACATTGATGTGTGTCCTAAATAATGTCCTTGTCTGTCATCCTTAGACTACAGGAGAGTTATGCAAACCTCCAACATTCCAGCAGTGCTCTGGAGCTGAAGCTAGAGTCAGCTGTAAGACTTACTTCTATTTTTTAAACTGTCATCCATTGTCAGAAATTGTTACATTGTTTTACATGTTTTATGTTTTTTTTATGACATGTTTAATGTCCAGACTTCTGTAATACTTTCCTTGACTCTTACAATTTTCTATCATGTTGTGTTACGCCATGTTTTGATAGACGGAGAATATGAACTCAGAGAGGAAGTACCTCTTGCAGAGGATTCTAGAACAGACCAAACGGCTGGACACAGCAGAAAATACCATCAGCTCACTGGAGAACATCAATGTATGTGGAGAGTAGCAGTAGCTGCTAGTATTGTCAGTTAAGAACTAATAAATTCACAAATGATTGCTAATTGCCTTTTTATTCTGTACTCCAGGTTCCCGCTTTGATCAAGGAGCTCTTACAAAAGCACTTCAAATCTGAGGAGGGGGTTAGGAATTTCCTGCTCTCTACAACTATGAAGGACGGCAAGGACAACCAATCAGTTTTGGCAACAGTGGAGGTAGCATCGACTGATTGGCCCCAGTCTGGGCAGGGCAGCGCAGAGTCCGGGCCAGTCAGGATGACAGCCTTTATGCCATGGCAACAGGGCCAGAATGAGTGGTCAGGAGAGGAGGCGAGGGCTTGTGTAACTAGACGGGACATGGAGGCTGCTGGAAGCATTTCACAGCTCCCTTTCACTGTTGCTGATATCAGCATGGCCCTGTTTAAAAACGTGGCAGATGCTCAGGCCAAAGGCCACGAGCACCAGCATCCAACAGCTGTCCACCCAGAGTTTCACTCCTTGGGTCTATCCACCCAGAAGCCCATGGAGGTGCCCCCGAACCCTTATGAGGGGATGGGCACAGGCAGAGGGATGGGAGCTGGAGGAAGTGCAGGTGGAGGTGAGCCCGGGGATGATTTCACCTCTCTTACAGCACAAAGGATTTTGGACAATTTCATGAGACAGATGCCTCCTTCCTCCACCACCGAAGACCAAGAAGAGAGAGACAGTGGTGCTGTGGACTGGGGAGGGCAACCAACAGGGCAGCATTAACCAGTCGACTAGTAGCTCCATAGGTTAACTATCCAAAGAGCCCAAACACTTATACTTATACACTTATATGTATGCCCTCTGTGTATAATTGGTGGCTTAAGATGAAGTTGTCTGTAAACACCCATGAAAATACTCAATAGTAGATGTACAGAAGTGACATCTTCATTGACTTCACTGGACAATGAAGAAAGGTATTAGTTCATTATTTGAATCCAAAAGAGGTCTGTGATTTCAATGTAACTCACTAACTAATAAACATAGTAGCTTTGTTACAGAAATGTGTGATATTTGTGGTGAAATGATAGCCTAGCTCCACCCACCTTTTGCTCCTAGCTTCATTTTGGCGCGGATTATATGCATGTATTTATATGTTGTTGTCTATGATAATTATGAAAATTCCATATATTTTCCTCAGACCTTGTGATTATTTAGAAATGTGTAGTGGTGTATTCTGTTCAACCAGTTGTATTTTATGTATGTATTGTTTTTGTTGCACTGATGCTTTAGCTATTCTGAGGCCACTTTTGAAGAGTACTGAAGCAGTATGTATATATTATACAGTTATATTATACATGTAAGTGTTTCCTGGTCTCTGTTTAGGCAGAAGAGAATGCAGTGTGGGATATCTGGTCCCTTGTAGTTCTATTCACCTCTGTGTGCATATCTGAAGAAGTCAAACAATGTGTATGTCTGAATTTATCTACGATGCCAAATAATTCACCATCTGAAAAATCTATGTTGATGAATTTGTTTCATGCCTAGTTGCATTTGAAAATGTCCCTGTGGTGGAACATTCTTGCTGGTTCTGACATCGGACTTTGGTGGGACCTTACAACTACGAAATCGAAGGCAAATTCAGACATAGGCTATATTATGTCGCCCCTCCTAAACCCTGTTAATACTGTAAAAGTAAGTATGCTATAGGCTGAGATGTCTCCTTTAAATGTTGAAAATGGCTTTCAAATTATACACTGCAAAGTACTTTTCATGTTTTTTCGAAAATAAACATAGCTCAATAAATGGATCTACGTCCAACAAATGAATCTGTTTATTTGTTTTTTTGAGTGGATGCAGGCTCATTTTTGATTTTGCTACTCTGGATGGGACAGAATTCATTCTACCCTTACCCAATCTAAAACTGTTTGGCTTTTCACCATAAAAGAACATTGAAAAGTTCCACTCAGGACCTTCTCTTAAATGACGTGTTTGTACATGCTGTAGAACCCTGAATTGCCCTTTCTTTGTAACAGGGAAATCATGTACCATTTTAAAAGACAAAACGCTGTGGAGTATTCTTTCACTGCATGTTTCTCTCTCTCTCTCTCTCTCTGTCTGACCACTTACCTCTCTAACCACTCACCTCACCTCAAATCCTCCTTTTCAAGCTGCAGCCAAGTGCAGGTCTGCTGAATAGACAGTGGCCTGAATTGCCATTGGTCCCTGTGGTGGGACTAATATAATAGGATTCAATCCAGGGGAGGAGGGAATGGGATTACCTCCACGTTATCCTAGATATAATATTTTATGTCTACACTTTCTCTTTTACAAAATGGCCACGGAAATATAGGAGGACGGTGAGCCCACCCTCAGGAGCCTAAACAAATAAACACAACTTTGATACGTCACAGGGTGAGAGACCCCCACTATAATCTCAATTGTTAATTAGGATTAGAACAAAGTAGTTATTTTCCTAATTGTCTGGCAAACCGTGAAATATCGGAATATTGTTTTAGCAACTGAGTTGATTTAGTTAGTATAAACTTTCAGTAATATTGTATAACATTTGATTTGCCTATTGTTTACCCTTAAAGTTAGCAGCGTTTACTGTTTGAAATTCCTCCATTTTGACCTAAATCTCTACAATCCATCATCTCCTTCTTAGTCCCCTGTCTCACTCAGACTCCTCTCTTTCATGTACTCTCCTTCACCGGGTGCCTTCATCTCTCCGTGCCCGGCTCTGCTGTTACAGGCAAAATGACTGTGCTGAAGATAAAGTTCTCCTTCCAGCGGAGGGTGCGTTTGGCCCAGGGTCTGTGGCTGCTCTCCTGGGTAGCCATGTTCACTGGGGTGGTCATCTTCTCCTTGGGGGTATTCCTGAAGACGGAACTCCTTCGCAGATCTGAGGTACTGCACAAATATTCAATGATTTAAGTTGTACATACAGTTATGCACATATGGTGCAGTCACACCTTATGAAAAGGTTTAGAAAACCATTGCTATTGTTAATGTGAATATTATTATAATTAGGATTAATCTTATATCATTACAGAAAGAGTACTTACGCCTACACTCTCATATGAAATTGTTTAAACTAAATTTAACTGTAATATTTTCATATGAAATATCAGGAATTCATAATTGAATTTTTTCTTTTTGCTGCTAAAGTTATTGCGTCAATAGAAAGTTTCTATGAACTAGTGTACAATGTGGTGGATTATGAGGGTGACTCATGTCCTATATG
The DNA here is from genome assembly GCF_900700415.2 of Clupea harengus. Lineage (NCBI taxonomy): Eukaryota > Metazoa > Chordata > Actinopteri > Clupeiformes > Clupeidae > Clupea > Clupea harengus. The sequence continues at coordinate 12,771,257 of NC_045171.1, forward strand.
AGGCAGGTGCAGTCGGGGATAAGAAACAAGGTTTATATTATTACATCTTGACCCACTACGCAGAAGGTGTTTGTAGGGTTTATCATCCATAAGACATATACATTGTCCTTGTGGTATTTGACAAAAAAAAGAGGTGTTTTCTCATATGATGATTTGAAGATCCTTGTCTCATTTACATTTAGTCTAAAATGTATAAAAGACCGTATTCCTTGCTATTGAACAACTGTTGTATTACAACAACTGTTGTATTACCTTTCCTAGCCCCCCCACCCCCTCTTTTTGTATTCCCTTCGCTCTCTATATTATCTCTATATCTATATTATGGCACTTATCTGAGCTTGGCTTTAATTAGTAATGTTGTGCTTATACCAGGTAAGGTCTCCCAAGCTACTAAGCTTGGTTATTGTACCTCACTTGTAAGTTGCTTTGGATAAAAATGTCTGGCAAATGAATAAATAAATATGTATTTGTATTAGCTTTTTATATTTAAGTTCAAATAAGGCAATACACTAATTTCGCCCTTTTATCAGTTGCCAGTTATTCACTCTAAAAACTGTTGTTACTCAATCATGTTGTGGTTGTGGAAAAGATCGGCATGTACTTCAAGTGATAACACCAATATTCCTGTGTCACCTTCTATCTGTCTAGGTGATGCATACCATGGACATACACATGGTACCCAACATGCTAATGCTAGTGGGACTGGCATCTGTGGGTATTAACTTGTGCGCTGGCCGAATCTGCCAGGACTCCATGGACGTGGCCCGCTTCACGCGCTGGAAGAACTTCCTCACTCCTTTTTTCATGGTGTCCCTGCTGTTCACTTCCCTGTTGCTGGTTGCCATGTCATTGAGCTATGCCTTGCAACCTAGTCTGGAAGAGTCCCTGAAAATTGGGCTGAAGAATGGCATTCGGTTCTACAAGGTAGAGGCCTTTAATCAGTTTAATCCATGCATAATTAATTCAGTCGGTCCAGGGTTGTGCTCTATAAATGCAGTTTATGTGATAAAACGTGCTTAGATTATCACCTGTCTGAAATGATTAAATGATTGTGCATGTGTGTGAAACTGTAGGACACAGACACCCCAGGTCGATGCTTCCAGAAGCAGACCATTGACCGTCTGCAGATGGAGTTCCAATGTTGTGGTAACAGCAACTTCAAGGACTGGTTTGAGGTGCAGTGGATCAACAACCGTTATTTGGACTTCACCTCCAAGGAAGTGAAAGAGTGAGTGAATGATTCTTATAAAAGTGGAGATCAAGGAAAAGTATAAGGGGGTGGGTTGGGCGAGACCATTTAGTGGAAGCATTGCGGATGTGCTGACAGGTGTAGATTTTGTTTTATGAAATTCCATGTTCAAGTCTAAACAAAGCAATTAACGAACTGTACTGCATCAGGAGTTAGTATGCAGAGTGGATATGTAAGTACTATGGCAGGCGATACCTCTTGGTACAATACTACTAGTTTTGGAGCAGCTTTGTCACAGCTTTAACATGATCAGGGCAGTGCATGGCCTAACAGTCTTTTTACAACATTATCTAACACATGTAGACAGAGACAGGAGTTATGAGGACAGCTTCACCACAGAGGGGCATGATTGGATGAAAATGTTCCAGTAGTATTGACATGGCAAGGCCAAGAGGCCACTTTGTGTGACAGCTCTTCCTGAGTTGAATCAAAAGGTCATATGGTCACATTGATTACCATTGATTAACACTATTGCTCACATGTGCATCACAGCCTATGGAACATATACTATATCTGTGAAATGTTTGGATTGATCTGAGTCAACAGAAGGCAGGCTGTGACAGGCTGTGTGGGTACTGTGTTAATCCTAAACATTGATTTCTTTGTTTTCCGGCTGGTAGTCGCATGCGGAGCAATGTGGATGGCCGCTACCTGGTGGATGGTGTTCCATTCAGCTGTTGTAACCCAGCCTCCCCACGGCCCTGCATCCAGGAGCGTATCCTTGACAATTCGGCCCACCACAACTACGAGTACCACATCGAGGAACTGAACCTGCATAGCCGTGGCTGCCGCGAGGCCCTTCTCAGTTACTACATGGGTCTTATGAATACCATTGGCCCGGGTGTCCTGTCCGTATTCCTGGTTCAGGTACTGTGGACATCCGTTCCTCAATTTCCCTAGCAGAATATATTATTCAGTCAGTGCTGTTGGGAGGCTCTTGGGGCGGCTCTTGGCAGAAGCTGAAAACATGGTTAACGTTGATTTTTTTCTCCCCACCCCCTTTTCTTTGTGAAGGTCAAACACACAAAGATAGGATGTTTTAAAGGTCACTCATTAATGTTTTCTCTTCTGATGAACTCAAAAACAATTCAGTGAGACGTCAGGCGGATGCAATTTGACAGAAGAAGGGCAAAACATTTTATTTAGTGAACAGGGGATGAATATAAATCAAACTAATTAGGCACTGTTCTTCAGAAATCAGTGTTGGCATGTGAGGGGAAAACTCATTTGCAAGAAAGCATTGATCCGGCTGTTCATAAATGAAACATGACTATTGACCAGCGGGTGGACAATCCTGCACAAATGAACGGATACATGACAAGCTCTCATAGCTCTTAATAAAACCCACATCAAACATATCATAAGGGGAGTGACTTAGATGATCATGAGGATGCTCACTAATGTACACAGGAGCCAAATTATTCAAGTCAAGATAATGACTTCTGCTGTCCATCCTTGAGGCTTATTGATATTATATGAAAAGATGAATGGAGCCTCTTTGTATGCTATACTAATATATCATATGAAGATATATGTTTAAGCAGTAGAGGGACATATTCTCCTGCGATTTGTAATGTTTTTTCAGATGTCTGTGTTGGCGAGTCTTCGGTACCTGCAGACCGCCATGATCGGGGTGGAGGAGCAAGAGAACATGGAGGTGGAGACAGAGGGGTACATCCTGGAGAAAGGGGTGAAGGAGACACTGAACGAGGCCAAGGAGAATCTGAAGAACCTCGTGCCAGGCTGGAATGGAGGCCAGGTGGTGGACGAGGCCACGGAGGGAGACGCAGAGGCCGAGAAGGCAGCTTGACCAACCAGCTAAACAGAACCAGGAGCCACCAGAGCTGATGTGGGTGGACAGATGGGATCGATGGGACTCTACCAGGGAACTGGTCTGCAGGCGTTCCATCGGAGGGTTTTTCAAGCAGTTTTTTTAATGTGTTCTCATATGGCAGTGTTGGTATAATGTGTTCTCATATGGCAGTGTTGTTATACATAGAAAAGGAAGGCTCAGGCCTAGTCTTGTGAATCTGACTGCACACATAATATTTTTGCACACAGGTGTTGACAAACACAAACACACACACACACACACACGCAGATGCGCACACAGACAAAAACACAATGAAATTAGTGAAAATCTTCTCAAAACATGCACTGTTACTGATTAAAAGACATGAAATTCTCCCTTTGTATTATATGTGTACAGTTTGCTGATACATTTTTGTAGTTGGCCTCTGCTCTCTTTGCATTGCTGTGTAACCTAAAGTAAAAAGGATTGTCTGAAACAGAAACAAATATTGACTTGAAAACCGTGTAAAAAACGAGTAAATAAATTAATAAATACTTTAGAGTTTTTAACAGCGTTGTAGTCTGATGTCATATTGTTGTAACATATCACCTCAACCACAAAACACTCAGTTTACAACATTTAAAATGGTATCCTACTCTATCTTTTTCTTTAACCATGATCTTGGAAATTTCTTCTCTTTCCTTCATAGTCTTACTACGACAGTATAGCGGACATGTTTGAAGTGAGTGCATGTACAGTACATACTAGTAATTATCAGATGACAGACACAGAGCTAAAGGTGACTATTAATGGGAGGGTTACCACTGAGGTCATATTGCTGAGGGCTTAGTAGGGCAGGTCTGCGTCCTCTATTCTAACACCTTAGGAAATCCCCTTATCCTGTTGATGGAAGCTAATACTCAAACTGCTGATAAAGCACTCATGCACAAAGGACTTATAAATAGCTACAGGTGAATATGTGCAATGATCTCTGGGAAAGACTCACTCTATACCAGTGTAGAGGCCTAAGCCTAATAATATGTAGTTGCGAGCATGGATGTTTGGGGTGTTTTTATTTGTTATTATATTATAAATACACACAGAGAGGGCCAAATGTAACCTTCTGAGACCATCTCAAAGTCAAAAGTGAATCTGAAGGTTTCTGAAGTTAGGCTGAAGAGGATTTTAAAAGAGTTAAAAAGTAATGTTTGTCAGGATACATAGACGATTTCTCCCAAACCGGTGTTGAACTGTACCATCGCCTCTAGATGGCGGTGTTTTTCTAAGAAAGCCTGGTTTGTCAATGGAAAAGTTTTGGTAACTTATTACTCTGCCTTACTTTATCACGTTCTGAATGCACGAGTGATAGGTGACTTTTTCATCATAAGTCCATATTGAAAAAAAGCTCTGTTTTCCTTCAAACTCGTGGGTCAGGCACCGCATGTGATGTTGTGTGTGAAACACATGTCCCGCGGGTGTCATGTCAGTTCTACAGGAACAGAATTGATGCAATACACTTTGAAATTCCGGTGTGGTCTTCAAAGTTCTCAGTGACTCAGTGTGACAGAGGAAGAGCAACAGACAGTTATATAGATATGTGTACCGATTTTAAATGTTTTGTATTTATTTTAACAATGATTAAGTTGACAGTTTACTATTAAGGGGGACAATATGCCGACAACAGAGTTTGGGTAACGTTAGGTTAATTTATTTAATACATTTTTTTAGCAAAAGAAACACGAGGCACGAAGATGGACGCACATTTTACGGAAACGTTAGAAGACTTTATGGAAAGTGCGCTTGTTATGTGGGTATGTAGTGGAAACTACCGAAAGAGTATTTCTGTACATAGGCCATGCCGCATTTTTTACCTCAGTTATAACCAGGACGGCTTAATATATGTATGTTAACAATAGATGGGAGGCCACACATAGTATTCTGCTACTGTAATGTTATTCTCCAGAGATGTAACGTCAAGGGCTGCCTACTTTCAAATGTCTTCTTGACTGAAATTAGTATTGATCGGGGAAGGATGGGTGGCATTGGTGCGGAAGAGGAGGGGGTTGATGCATGACAGTTGGCATGATTATTACTCAGATAAACAGGTTAACCAGCACTCCTGACATAACTTCTGCATTTCCCTGCGTTACACTGTTCTTGCTCTCTACACGAATTAGGCGACAGACACTGTTAGGTTTAGTTAAAAGAGGCAATCAAACAGCTGTAGCCCTTGATTAATTTAGGCAGAGGCATACGTTTGAGGCGTATGTCTGCCGTTATTGATATGGATGAAATTTGACATGGAAATGTCAAAGTGAGGTGGATAGGCCAATAAATTGCCTAAATTGCAATAATGTGGCGTGATTGTGTAACAAAAATGTTCAAAAGCAACGTTTCTCCCAGGTGTGTCTCTTTGAGAATATGGTGGATGGGGAGCGGACTGACTCTTCACCACACCACTACATGGAAGTGACCACTAACTCGCAGAATGCACTCAAAATATATAAGAGACTCACAAATGGAATCTTTCTCAATGAAGTCATGAGGATCATGTAAGTCAGAAATTATCTGAAAAGCCTCTGCTTGTGACATGGATTTAATTATAGTTCAGTCTACGTCAGTCCTATTTTCATCCTGTGTGACAGTGTCTTATAAAATAAATATTGAAAACTGTAAAAATGTAGATTGTGTTAAGCACAAAGAACTAGCATACCTAGTCTTGTAATATTACTTTATATATGTACATTATTCTTTATATACAATCATTTGTAACTTTTTGAATGAGCTAGAAGCTCTTTATTTATTTGTGGGATATCTGCACTCCAGTTACACTAACAAAAATGGACTCACCACAAATATCACATTATAGTGACCCAAATCCCAAAGTGGAGCAGATCTACCGCAATGTGAATGAGGACCAGATTCAGAGAGTGCAGAATTTCTCTGTCCTGAACCGGCACCTGCGCTCCTACTACCAGGTGAGGCCAAGGAAAGAATGCTGTAGCTTTCTGACAAGAGGGCTTGTAAACTGAGCTTGTGTGAACTGTGAAGTACATTAGAGTATAACAGAAGGTATACATTGTAAGAATGATGCCCACACATGATATGATGTTTATCTCCTGTTTAATGAATGGAACTTTCAATGCATAGCATTTCAGTGTAGTCTAGCTCACAAAATGATTTAAATTGATAACATTTGTATATTTAAATGTGTAGGCAGTATGGTGGCATTTGTTGTTGTCACTTGTAAATGGGGATATTTGTGTTGCCTGCTGAGTACACAGAACTACTGTTATTCATGGTTGCTAACTGGTCTTTTTTGTGGTTTCACTTCTTGTTTTGAACTTCCGTGTTGGTAGGAGTGTGACTACATTTATCACAGTGGTTTTAAAAAGCGATATGCGATCAAGCTAAAAAGAACACACTTTGCCTTTCAATGCTGTGTGTGTGTATGAGGAACACTAAAATACACTTGATCAACCCTTCATTTACAGTCACTTTGTTAGAGGTAGAACTATGAAGCCACTTCCCCGGTGTCACCTATAATATTTGTACTCCAAACATGCATATGTGGGTGTGCTGTGTGTGGGCTCACTAGTATGCAGGAGAGGAGAGGAGAGTGGTTTTGCCGTGCGCAAATGGAAAATGCGTTTTATGGGCATTACTGTGTACAAATTGAACATGTGTATGGCCAGTCAGCAACCTGTGTGGTGGGGGTGGGGGATGGCCTTCGGAGATCATCTGGGCTCCTGGACCACAAATGGGAAATCTCTCCCTCTCTCTGCCTCTCTTTCGCAGGAGAATCTACAACAATTGATTCTGATGCCCCTTCCAAATATTGCCATTTTAGGACGAGATCCTCTCACAGGTGGGCTTCTACTCATCTAATTCGTTTCAGCTGGAGCACTGACAACGACTCTCTACAACACCTGTCTAGTAACAGACACATACTTAAACTTAAACATTAATAAACATAAATGGCAATAGAACACAACAGAAATGTGTCTTGGTCAGATCCCTTTGATTATAGACCATGTCATTTAGTCAATTACAGTCAGTTAGTCTGTAGCAATGATTAATTCTCTCTTTGTTTCCTGTGCTGTTCTGAGCTTTAACATTATCCCAGTGTATCTCCAGCAATGCTAATAACGTCTGTATGTTTTCATGCTGTTAGAGGGAGCTGTGGAAGAACTGAGGAGACTGCTTGTGCTGTTACTTGGCTGCGCTGTGCAGGTTCAGATCAGATGCACACACACACACACACACACATTAAAATAACTTAAATCATTTTTTTCAGTTTTCTCTCTGTCTCTGACATTGATGTATTATCTTCCCTGCAGTGTGAGAGAAAAGAAACCTTCATCCAGCATATCCAGTCTTTGGACATTGAAACTCAGACAGCTATTGCCGTTTGCATCCAGGAGGTCAGGACTACAGTTCATGGATTTACATTCAGAAATCTATTGCATATTTGTTTGGTTTCACAGTTGTAAATTCAATTCTGACTGAAAACTGCATCCAACTGCCACTTTGGTCCAGCTAGTATACTGGTGTATAGTATGTTAAGTAGCTTCAGAAGCATAACATGACAGGACATGAATGCACTGACAAGCGGTTCGTGTTTCCTATTTTCCGTTTTTCGTGTTTCCTATCAGAAACTGTCGACTGACTGAATTTCAAGTTGGCTGGTTGTCAGTGGTATAGATGCCTCCACTAGTATGTATGGATGTGGATGATGTCACTACTACATTCCACATGAGACTGCCTAATGCCCCTAACACATTTGATCTGCCTTTGGCCTGCAGGTGACCCAGGACCCGCGTGCTGTGCTGCCACTGCAATATGCAGAGCTGTGTGGGCTGCAGATGGAGGAGATCCAGAGCCTTTTCAGTGTCATGGCCAAACAGATCCAGGGCATGCTGTCTCAGAGAGACACCCACCTGGAGGTAAACAAGTGAACAAGACATTTTAACAGAAGTCTACACTCTCAATAGGGAACAAAGTGTGTGCTGTTCTATCTGTAAAGAGATTATGTAGTACGATATGGTGGTGTGGTACTGTTTTTATCAAGCCCTCTAACAGGGTTTTATCGTGCCACTGTATCTGTATCATGTACCAACAGTGCTTTAACCCTAGGGTTAAAATAGAGCTCAGTTCTGTGTGGTTTGGAGCTGCAGAAACAGTGAAGGACTTTGTGGCGTGCGTCAGTGTTTTTGGTAGTGTACTCACTCTGGTCGTGAGCATCTCTCTCTCTCTCTCTCTCTCCTCTCTCTCTCTCTCTCTCTCACACACACAGAGGATTGCAGAGCTGTGTCAGGAGTGTGAGTCCTCTCAGTCACACTCGGCGCCCCCTGCTGGTTTTGGGGATGGCCCACCAGAAGGACTGGCTGTGCAGCTGGCCGACTGCAAGGCCAAGTTGCGGCGTCTCAAACAGGAGCTGTGAGTGTGTGTGTGTGCGCGTGTGTGTGTGTATGTATGTGCGCGCAAGTGTGTATATGTGTGGGTGTGTGTCTGTGTGTGAAGCTGTAGAATACAGTGATGAATAGTATTATTTTGTCAGAGATTTTTATAATACTTAATCTTAATTAAAGACTGTAGAATGTAATTATTCAAGTGTCATGGTACCTTGCAGGGAAGACAAAGGTGATCAATTACTAGACTATAAGCTGGAGGTTCAAACTCTGGAGAGGGAGCTAAAGAAACTACAGCAAGAGGTAATGTAATTAGACTCGGGACTTCATCTGCTTTCTTCTCCTAGAATAATCTTTTCATAAGCTGTTTTGTAAAGAAATAATGCACATTGTCATGGGCTATAATTCAGTTATGCGTCTGAGTGATAGACCAATATATGAAGCGTTGATACACACACATACACAGTTCCTCTACCATTGGTGTGTTCTCTAACTAAGCAGCATATGACATGGGTAATTCATTCATGTGATATGTCTTTGTTTGGATCAGAACCGGACCTTGCAAGGGGAGGCTCGTGTCAGCCGAGCGCTCCGCGATGAGCTTGACTGTCTGCGGGACCGGGCCGCCAAGGCAGAGCAGCTGCAGACTGAGCTGCAGTCCTGTACACACCGACTGCGCAGCCTCGACCTCTGCCGCACACAGCTGAAGGTCAGAGGGCAGGGGTCACCAGATTATTGCAGCTGGAGATGAAATCCAACTAAAACAGTGCAAGATTTGTTTTAACCCACCATACCATAAATTACCTTTAAGAAAATGACATGAGTTTCCATCAGTAATGCAATATGAAGAGGCTTCACCAACAGAAGAAGTGATGTGGTTTAGGTTAATGTAGAATGGAATAGGCAGTAGGGAGGACTTAAAAGAATAGAGAAGAATTACATAATTCTCTAATGAATTATCTCCTTAGTGTGACTTTATTCAGACTTTCTCTTCCATCACAGGAGCAGCAGCAATATTGCACCACCCTGCAGGAGAACAAGGCTTTGCTAGATGAGCAGCTGGCTGATGCCCGGGCGCGATGCTCTGCTCTACGGGAGCTGGAGAGGGACAATTTTTTGCTCCGGCAGAAGCTGATGGATCTTGAAGGGGTAAGTACTGTGCACAGATATAGCATACAGTGTGTGATCGTGATGCTCTACGCCTAGAGATTTGTGGCCTTGTGACTCAGCTGATCTTGCTCAGTTCACTGGGGGGTTTTAAGAACACAGGAAGCACAGTGATGTCATAGAGGAAGTCAGCTTGTGGGAGTCAATGTTCAGTTTCTGTCGCAGTGACTTTCGAATAAAGCTTAATCCTCTCATGCCAAGTTTTATTTTCAGTTGAGACAAAGGGTATTAGAAACACAACTTAGTTAATGTATAGCCAGTCATCAGGTACAGAGTGATTCATGTGAAACATGGTTCATTACATTATATTACATTTGAGTCATCAGCAATACTGGCCCCACGTTATATACAAATTATATACAAGTCCTTAGCTATTACGCACTTGATAATTAATTCATTGATACGTTTATTTGTGCTTTTTATTTGTGCTTGTTCTATTAGTACATGTTGTTATGGGATGTAGTTGGGGTTATGGTTAGGGGGAGGTTTGGAGAAACGTAAAGTAATATGTACTTACATGAGAAATACATGTGCATGTCCTCTCTAATAAGAACACTTTATTTTACACTTTTTTAAGTGGGACTTGGAAAATGTACTGTAATTTGTAAAACATGGTCTGCATGGGCTTACTTTGGCATCATTTAGTCACTTGGATGATAGATTTTATGGGAACAAGTTTGTTCATCTGTCAGTACCCTACTTCTTCAAACTATTATTTAAATGAACGTAATGGATTAATGAGATTTATAATTTATCTGACAGTGTTGTAATTTACCCAGATCTTAAGAGTTATCACTAGGGACTTTATTTGTGTCTTTCTAGGAGCGAGACACCGAGAGACAGAGGGTTGATGAGCTCTTAGAAATGAACATGAGCCTGCAGTCGGAACTGAAGCACAGTCCTGTTGTCACCTCTCATTTCCACCAATCAGAGATGTGGAAGATGGAGTCTGAAGATGAAGACCAGACTCCAGAACCAGGTCAGCACCACAAGGCTTTTTCTCCCACAAGCTGTTTTGACATTAAAGCTGTCGCTGTAGCCAGACATACTGTATAAGCCTACCACATACAAGCCATGGAAGTAGATGGGAATGGGAATAGACATTTTACTGTCTCACACTTTTAAACTCTTAATCAACAACTGTCTCTCATAGTCTGCGTCCCTGTCTCTGTCTCTGTCTCTGCCCCTGCGCCGTCTGTCTCTCTCTTTCAGATTTGAAGCCACTGAGTGTGGAGGTGGACGAGGCCTCCAGCCTGCGGCTGCTGGGCGCTGAGAATGAGAACGCGGAGCTGAGGAGGCGGCTGGAACTCCTGCAGGCAGAACGGGAGGTCAGGGCTCGGGTCTTATGAGTTCAACTCTGCTGTAGAGGGATGAAAGGGAGAGGTCACGGTGCATGTGGGAGCACAAGGAAGGTTTCCTTGCCCTGCGGTGATCATGAACCGCTTAGTGTGAATGAGGAACAGTGAATGTTTCGCTCCCAGAGGCTTTGCTGTAAAGAGAACAAAGTAGAAGATGATTTGAGAGGATGTGGGACCATGTTATATATTCACAGAAAGGAGCAAAATACCGGAGGATTAGGTGGAAAATTGCAAAGGTTATGAAGGCTATTGCAAGCTCTGTTCACCTGTTGAAATTTCAATATGCTGTCATAATGTAAAACCCACTCTCTTACTCTGTGATGGCCTTTAATCAAAGACATTTTTCACTCTACCTTCAGTTCTACAATCAATGAGATTAGTTATTTCCAAGAATTATGAACGTGCCAGTCAGTCATAGTAGTGCACATTCAGGCATATTGAGTGAGGAAGGAGACGCTTTGGTGAAAAGACTGAAGGAAGGAGCGCTGAGCTCTTAGACACACGGCTGTGTAAAGCCTTTAGTTTGTACTGATTTCATCAGAATGCACCTTCACAAAATGAACTGTGGTAATTTGGAGTACAATTGTAATGGGCACTTAAGCTTCTAGATAGAGAGAGGGCGTGGTCACTTTAACAGTGAGTTTCTGTGAGCACTAGCTGAAGTAAGTGCCAGTACAGTGAGAACTGGATGCATTTCATCATGGCTGGCAGAGGGGAAATCTTTGTTGTGATGCAACATGCAATCTTATGAAAAGCTTTTTAGAAAGGGGAACTGTGTGATTTTATAACGAGAGGCCCATTTTCCTTTCTTTTTCTTTTTCAATCTATCATAAAAATATAACGAATTTTAAGGGTTATATTTTCAGGAAATTTCTTTACATGGCGAATATTTGTGACAACATACTTTTACATCTGATATAACACGTAGAATTTCAGTATAATTGACATTTGTGGGATTATTATGTTTAAAATGTTTTTTACGTTTCTGGGTGTAATTCACACCATCATGTCAGATAGACAACAAACAAATAAACAAACATGTTACGCCTCAGGCTAATGAATACCTTACGTTCCTTGTCTCTCCTCTAGTGGTGAAGATTTTTGAGAATTTAGAGGATGTTTGCATGCGCTCTATTGTGACTGAAGAAATAACTTGATGAGATTATTGCTTTGGAATGTTGCAGGACAGTGCAGGGGATATGAGGGAGGAGCTGGATCGACTCCGATGCCTGGAAGAGGAACATCAGAGCACCCTGAGAGAGGTGAGACATAGCGGACTGACAAACAAAACGAGTTCAAACAAACTCCACAAACAAACACTATCCCCCAGTGGAGCCTGCCATGTTATTCCCAGCAATTCGTGAAACCACCGTTTTATCTCTCAGTTTCAGAACATGAAGAATGAAAACGTCAGCTTGAAAAAATCTCTTGAACAACTGAAGACAAAACAAGAGCTTATCAATACTGAGGAGAAGACGAAATCCCCAACAGGAGAGAGAACAGCCACCCCGAGAGGAGAGGGGGAAGGAAAGGACACACGAAAAGAGGAGAAGCTGAGAGCGGATGAAGAAAGAAAAGAGGATGAGATAATCAGAGTGACGAGAGAAGACGGAGAAGGGGAAGAGGTCCTTTATCAGAAAGAAAAGAAGGATGAGGAAGGGGTGATGAAAGTCAAAACTAAAGACAGAGGAGAAGCTGAAGGGGAGAAGGAAATAGAAAAAGAGAGTGACCTCACCACCCAAAAGGAAATGAGGGAAGAGGAAGGGACCAGGAAAGAGCATGAAGCACTCAAACCAGAGAGGAAAGATGAAGACAAAAAAGAAGTGGATCACATACCAAGTATTGACACCAGCCATCTCACTGCCCAGCTCCAAGAGGCCCAGGAAGAGACTGACCGGCAGACGGCGATATCCCAAGACCTGCGCTCCAAGCTGGGGGAGCAGAGCAAGAAAGCCTGGGAGGCTGAGCAGAGGCTGGTGGTCCTTGAAGCCCAGACTCAGAGGCTCAGAAAATCTGCAGAGATGCTGATCGATGCCAGGAAACAAATAGAAGTAAGTATGACATGTCAATCAAAAATAACTAACTCGGAAATAGACTGGGGCTGCAGTGTCAACCAAATGAAGACCGGAATTGAGTGTTAGGGAGCTCTTCTGAACTGAATGGAAGGGAAGACTGTATGTGAAACCTGTCAGAGTACCTTTTATGGACAAATTGCTATGTACCAGTCCATCACAGAATCATATAGTATGACATGTTATTATTACATGTCAGTCAGACAGTTTCAGCAGCTTGTGAGAAGAATAGATGGAGTAGGGTGAGTTAGTTTTATCGCCCTGACATCACCTTACAGACTCAGCAGTTTCCTATTTGACCTCTTGACCTTTGCCGCAGGCCCTGCAGAGCGAGTCGCTGCAGGTGGAGGAGGAGCTGACGCGACTGCGCAGCCAGGTGGAGGTGCACAAGATGGAGGCGACGGTGATCGCGCAGCTGGAGGGCGAGCGGACGGCGATGGAGAAGGAGAGGGAGGCGCTGAAGGCCTCGGTGGAGACGCTCAGGGCTGCGGTGCGAAAGGTGAGAGGATGTCTCAACACCCCTAAAATGTTTCAATTATTTCAATAAATCAAATACAATCAATCAAAGACTCAATACTGGTTAACATGGTCAATGCAATTTAAGTTTGACATGTATTACTGTTTCCCAGAGCAATCACCTAGCTCAGTGAGAAGGGACTTTACTTAAATGTCCTTGCGTATTTATGAGAAAGCCATCTTTCTGTCATTGTTTATGAATTAATGTAACTCTATCTAGTTTGAGGTTTATTAGATGCTGTTTAGACAGTCTGGTTGTATCAGATTACATTTCTATGGCATAACTGACTGTTTGTTAACCTGATCACTGACCTCACAGAGTGACCAGCTGGAGCTGACCAACCAGACGCTGAAGGCCGAACTCGAGCGCCTGGGCCGTGGCCTGGACTCAGCCCGGCGGCGCGAGGAGGAGCTGGAGGCGGAGCTGCGAGAGTCCAGCCTAGAGGCAGAGTCTGCGGCGCGCGGGCGGGACCAGGCACTGCTGGAGGTGGCGCGGCTGGAGCAGGAGAAGGAGGCCCTCCAGGGCCAGTTGGACAGCCAGCGGCGCGAGCAGCGGCAGCGCGAGAGGGAGGTAGCGCGCCTCCGGCAGCAGCTGGAGAGCACCGCCTCTGCCCTGGAGCACAGCAACCAGAGGGCCTGCAGCCTGGAGGCAGAGCACAGGTCTGGCCAGCGTCTCGCACCGCCAAGCACCAGAGACAAACATAAACAACAACAAAATAGACAACAGCGCAACGAATGAATAGGTTTTTTAGCACATGGGATTTAAAATTTGCCTGTTATAGCACTTTTTGGGGGGATTAGGATTGTATTTCTTCAACATTCATTGATTGGGCTGTAGGGTGGTCCTCGGAGGCGTGAATCGTTTGTCTTTTTAATGGTGGTGCAACCAAATTTGAAAATAGCCCAGTTTGCAGTTCTAAACTGTGTAATGCTATTTAACAGGGCCTTTGTTTCTTTAGACCTTGACATGAGGCCATTTGTAAGTCCCCGACTCATCTGTCTCTTGCACGCTTTCTTTTCCTCTCTCTCTCCCTCTGTAAAGACGGGCTTGCCAGGAGCTTTCCCATCTGAAAGAGCTCAGCTCGAAACTGCAGGACCTCGAGCGAGAAATTCAGAGCCTTACTGTGCTAAACACAGAAGGGAAACAACAGATCAGCTCCCTCACTCAGGTCCGTGGTGTGCTGAGATCAAAATGTGCGATTGTGTCCATTGTGTCGTTTATAACCTACCAAGAAAATTGTCCTTGTGCTTCCAAATGCAGGAGCTGGCCAATGAGAAGATTCGGTCTCAGGAGCTGTCCAATCAGGCAGATGAGCTGACCCAGAAGCTGGAGAAGTCGGAGTCCAATCAGAAATTGTCCTTGAGCTTCCAAATGCAGGAGCTGGCCAATGAGAAGATTCGGTCTCGGGAGCTGTTCAAACAGGCAGATGAGCTGACCCAGAAGCTGGAGCAGTCGGACTCCAATCTCAAACTGGCCATCGCGTCAGCCCAGAAACAGTCAGAGCAGTCTGCGGTGGAACCAAAGCCAAGTGCCAGGGTGACGGAAGCCTCTGAACCAGACGCCCAGACCTTACCACACGCAGTGGCCCAGCATGTCTCAGCGCAGAGCAGGCAGCCTAGTGTGGACGTCCCGGAGGTGGGCCCTCAGATCTCCAGAGAGGCTGAGTTGGCGGGGGGCAGACTGTCCAGAGACCACAGCCCATGCAGCACAGAGCTGAACGAGAGGTTGATCGATGTGGAGAGAGAGGTGTGCATGTGCATAAACATGAAAACTAAACAGAAGCTGATGTTCAATTTCTCTTCTCTGAATGAATGCACGCTTTGTTAATGTAAAGTCAGCAGTTGTTGGAATGACAGCAACAATGACAATGACAAGCAACAAAGCAATCAGAGCCAAAGAAAGTACAAAAGAGAAATTCCCTTTTTGTTTTCATTTTTTACCATTAATGGAATGACACATCCCGATAGGTTTTCCTTTCTGACCTTGTCTCTAACCCTATCCCAGAATGCCTCACTTCAGAAGGAGCGGGAGGCCCTGCAGGCCCAGCTGTCCCAGTGTCAGTCGTCCTGCGCTGGTTTGAAGGAGCAGCTGGACACCTTGCAGCGCCACTCCATTTCCCTACAGGAGAACTGTGCCAAACTACAGGCCCTCAACACCAAACTACAGGTGTGAAGCTTAATGCAGATTCTCAACATATTATCCTTATACACAATACAGTCACGGACAGCACTTAAGGTAATAATCAGTACAGACATTGCAACAATTTGCCACTTTGTTATAGGCAAGTTTTTATGGTATGTGGTCATGTGAAGAACAGATAAACATACATGTCATTCTAACTAGTTGCCGAGGATATGCACTAAGCAGTTCTGTGGGTCTGGTTGGTACAATGTTCACAGCACGACATTGCCCAATATATCACTAAAAGACATGAGTTAGCATGCTAGCCAGCCTTGTATCAATGCCAGCTGT
Source organism: Clupea harengus (assembly GCF_900700415.2). Classification (NCBI taxonomy): domain Eukaryota; kingdom Metazoa; phylum Chordata; class Actinopteri; order Clupeiformes; family Clupeidae; genus Clupea; species Clupea harengus. The sequence continues at coordinate 12,787,295 of NC_045171.1, forward strand.
GCTGTTGTCGATGTTGCTTGTTGCATTCGTTGTTAGATTGCTAATTCTCAACCAAAACTGCTGCTTTAAATACCAAGGAGCAGTACTAAATGTAAAACTACAGGCAATCCATGGTGTTAGAAGTTGCTGAGGTGAGGAGAGTTGGACTAACCCTTGTTTGAACTCACAGGTGGAACAGGCCACCCTGAGTACCCAGCATGCCTCGGTGGTGGCCCGCTGCAGCGAGAACGAGGCTCGCTGCACCGCCCTGGAAGCGGAGTCGAAGGTGTGGGTGAAGGAGAGGGCGGAGGCCACGCTACGGATGGAGGCCCTGAGACGAGACCACGACAGATTGACAGCTCTGCAGGAGCGCCAGGAGGTGGAGCTGGAGGAGCTGCTGGCCAAACACCGCCAATTAAAAAGCAGCAGCCGCACCCAGGAGGCCCAGTTCAAAGAACTGGAAGCAAGGTAGAACAAACTGTTCTTTTCAAAGACAGAAGAAATGTCCATAATGCCTCTGTTTAGTCTTTTTAAGCATGCAGTGAGCATCTGTTTTTTGTTTGTTTTAGAACTAGCTTGCATGATTAGCACTAAATATGCGTTAGTGAGTGCCCCTTCTGGATCGCAGAATTCCGGCCGGTGGGAAGGAGGAGAAGTGGTGTTAACATGACAGGACACCTGCGCTTCTTTTCCAGATATCAGGAGCTGCTGGAGCGTAAGACGCAGCTGGAGCGCGGAGAGGAGGCCATACAAGCGGAGCGAGAGAGGATGGGCAGGAGTGCCCAGGAGCAGATGGGGAGAGAGAAGGAGCTGGAGAGACTCAGAGCGGACAATGACAGGTCAGTGAGACAGACTCAGCCAGGAATAGACCGGGTGTGCCACTGCCACATCACAGCAGGGGAGGAATGGCCCGACCATATCGTCAATCCCATTATCTGCTTCATCTTCTTCAATATCCACTTCCTCCATCATCGCATTTGATCCCTTTTTTTCTTCTCTCTGTCTTCGTTCATCATTGATCATCAAAATCTGTGCTTCTTCCCAGTCATCCACCCATCCATCTGTCCATCCATCCACCCATCCATCTGTCCATCCATCCACCCATCCACACATCCATTCATAATGTTAATCACATGATCCACTTTCCATCCTGTCTGTACCTTTTCTCTACCGCCATCCAGCCTGTCATTCAAACCTGTCTGTATCATCTTGTATGTATCTTCCCATCAATCTGTCTAACCATCCATCCATCCATCCATCCATCCATCCCTCTTTCCTGCCCTCCCTGTCCATTGTTAGGTTCCAGGCCCAGCAGAGGGAGTGGGTTCAGGTGCAGTCGGAGCTTCTGGCCCAGGGTTCGGTTCTGCGTTCAGAACTGAACTCAGCCCAGTTGGAGCGCACCCGTCTGGAGGGGGAGCTCAGCACACTCAAGGAGCAGAACCAAAACCTGGACCTCAACTATAACCGCCTGCATAGCCAGTACCAGGTCTGTGTGCGTGTTGGTGTGTGTGTATGGGTGTGTGTGTGTGTGTGTGGAGAGAGAGAGCGAGAGAGAGAAAGAGAGAGACAGGGAGGCAGGAGGTGGGGGATTCTCATCAGCATTCTGAGAACATTTCACACACACACACACACACACACACACACACACACACACCACACACACACACACACACACCCACACACACACACAGACATCCATGCACACACACATGCCAAATGGGCTTCTATTCATAAGAGATTCCCTATCAGCTGTTGCCTAGTGACCGCAGGGTGGCATTGGGTGCATGGAAACAAACACAAAATGCAAAGCAACTGTCTCTGGGATGAGAGCTGGAGAGAGCTCACTGCGGGAATCAAAGGGCATTTTCACTGAAGATTCTCCATTAAACATAATTTCATGTGAAAATAATAGGCTTAGTCTGAACTTAATAAACCTTCTGCTGAAGTTAGAAATGGCATATTAGGGCAGTAAAAGATAAAGCGTGTGGAATATTGATTGCGGAGCTCCTCTGTGACTGTGTGGTCAGACGTTTTGCAATTCCAATCATGTACCCCTCTGGTGATGAAAATTTAAGAAACATTTAAGGCGCATTTTAATATAAAATGACGACAGAGAACACTTTTGTAGCATGTGCAGTCTTTCAAATTCCCATTAGGTGGAACAAATGAATCAAATAATTGTTCTCTGAGAAATACATTTCATCTTAATGACAGTATACTGTTGGAGTGTGTGCTGTTTTTCATAATCCTCTCTCTATAGTAGTCAGGTGTGTCTGTGTGAGAGAGAGAGTGTGCATGCTGTATCTGTTTCTTATAATTCCCTCTTTCATGTGTGTGTGTGTGTGTGTGTGTGTGTGTGTGTGTGTGTGTGTGTGTGCGTGCGTGCGTGCGTGCGTGCGTGCGTGCGTGCGTGCGTGCGTGCGTGCGTGCGTGCGTGCGTGCGTGTGTGTGTGTATTGCAGCTTCTGACCCAGCTGAAGGGGAACATGGAGGAGGAGAACCGGCACCTAGTGGAGCAGAACCTTAGTCTGTCTCAGGAGAACAGAGCTCTAATGGAGCGGAACCTGGAAAAAAGAGAAGAGCACCACACGCAACAGAGAGAGAACCTGTACGTGATCTGTGCACACACACCTACATACATACATACACACACACACACACACACACACTCATAAACATACAGACAAATACATAGACACACTCAGTAGAGAGAGTGCTTTTATGTGAACAGAGTATGTACACATAGAGACGAACATATTCAAGAGAGATAGCACCTGTATCAACTACGTAGACACTGGACACAAACACAAGAGAATTTCTGCTTTAAAACGGTATATCATATAGTTGTATATACACAATCACATACACTACACTACACTACACTACACTACACACACACACACACACACACACACACACACACACACACACACACACACACACACACACACACACACACACACACACACACACACACACACATTTACAACCCATATACACATATTCAGACAGAACACCTGGATGACACTCCAGACATATTCGCAGAATAGAAAATAGCTGTATTATAGTCACACCATCATACCTCACACGTGCCTACTGTGCACACCTTCTCCAACTATTATCCCATCCAGACATTCACTCTCTGCCTCTTTTCTCTTGTGTTCAGAGACAAGCTGAACGAGCTGCGCCGAGAGAAACAGAAGCTGGTGGAGAAGATTATGGACCAGTACCGGGTCCTGGAGCCTACCATGCCCACCCCCACCAAGGCCAAGTCAGTGTGGCTATCATCGCCCATGTCCTCCATCGTTTTTTCCTCCCCCATTTGCAGTGCATCTCTGCCTCCTCTCACAGCACTCCTTCGCCACAATCCCTTTCTTGTTATTGCCTCTCTGTTGCTCCCTACCCTCTCATGTCTGCGTCTATTTATCGCAATCGGCTCGCTGTCTTACATCTCATCGGCTGTAATTGTGCATACTCCCGGGGACTGAAGTGCAGGTTGTCAATCTCTAAATTAGATCATCTTGTTTAATTATGAAAGGGGGGTAAAAAAAATCAGCACTTTCTCTGACTTCAAAGATCAATGTCTTCATGGTCCTCTGCCACTGGCTAAAAGGCAATAAACAATGGACCGAATGTTGTAAATGTCATCCTTTTTCAAGGCTGAACCTCTCCTATTATCTTTCACCTTTTCTTTCACATTGTCATTGCTTCTGTGTTTTTTCTTTTTCTTTCAAATTTGAAGGTTTCTCTCGTTGTCCTTAGCCCTGTCAATCTGTTTTCTCGTTCTTTCCCTCCAATTTGTCACTCCTGTTCATTCTCTCACTTCTGTTCGCCATCTCCTCTCACTCACTTTCTCTGGCCGTGTTCACCTTTATCCTGCTCTCTCTTTCATCCATTCTCTCACTCTTACACTTGTCGTTTCATGCTCTTGCTCTACCTTCCTCCTCCTCCTCCTGTGCCCCGCAGGAAGTCCAATTGGATAGCTGACCGGATGATGAAGCTGATAAAGCCGCGTGCTGGCAGAGAGGGCAGAGCTCAGTTTATCGCTGCCGGGAGCATCGAGAACCTTGCCGAGACGGGAGACATCATACACCACTCACCTCCCCTGCAAGGTAGCGCTGTCTCGCTTCACCCATCTCCCTCTTTTTCTCTCTCTCTCTGACACACACCTTTTCATCACCTTTTCCATCGCCTATTTATTTCAGAGGTACACATGCACACATATACACCCATTTCTGTCTTTTACCTTCCCCCTTTACACACACACATTTTTCCTCTTTCCATCTCCCATAAATTGCAGTAAAACATGCAAGATACATACACACTACATATTCTTTTTTAACTCCATCCCACACATGCACACACACATACACACATACACACACACACACACACACACACACACACACACTGATAGAGAAAAATAAAATGGAAAATATCTTGGAGGTCAGAGAGCAGAGCTTGTTGTTGGTCAAAGAGTGTGTGTCTGTAGAAATGTGTGTGTGCATGGTGTCATGGTGACCTTTTCTGTTTTGTTGCAGCATTACTTTTTATATTCATCATGAATATGTATTTTGCCACTATATGATGTGTTTTAGGTATGATAGGACTTCACATATTTACATATGTAGGACTAGATATATATCTATCATGATAGCAAGCACTCATGTATAATCCAACGACCCAGCATTTGTTTTCAAGTCTGGTCCTCATTATGTTGCAGCTTGCTACATTCTTGGAAAAAATTTAAATACTCTTGAACGAGAGGAGTTTGGACGGTTTTTCACTGTTTTTGGGCATTGCTTCCTCATTTTCTTCTTCTTAAGAAATCATTTTGCTGATATTCATGTTTGTGCTCTGTTTTGTACACACTCAAGAGATCATACCTTACAAGAGGTAATTCTCTTATGAATGTTATTCTGCTGCTCTGGCTCTTCTTAGCCAAGGCGTCTCACTTTCTATAAATAAGAGGAAGATTCTTAGTGTCTGTAAATTGTAGACTTTATTAATATATGTTTTGATAGAAAATATGACTTGGAGATTTTAAATCAACCCAAATCTCCCTGGTTTTGACCATGTCACCTCAGCCTCACCAGACCCTCGCAGTGCACCCGGCTCCCCCAACCCCCTGCGCAGAATCAAGTCGTCAGAGTCAGAGGAGCCCTCAAAACCTGGGCAGCGTTCGGGCCGCCGCAAGCTGGGGTCCCGTCACGGCTGGGCCTTGGGCAGGGGTGGCCGGGGAGGGAGCATCTCACAGTCCTTCAGCCCTGGGGATCAGCGTGGCCACCCCCGCGACCGCTGGCGCAACTCGGAGGCCGTGTGGGAGGCCGAGAGCAGCCCCAGCCCCAGCCGGGACAGCCTGAGCGAGGAGGGCAAGGGTGAGCAGGGCATGGAGGAGAACACGCCAGACTCTGGATGGAGCTGGTGGAGCATAATCGATTTTTAAGCATAATAGAGAATTAACATCATCCAGCCAGAACAGTCCATTATGTTAAAATTTGTGTCGGAGTGTTGATGGTGAAGCTAAATGTCACATACACAATCCAAAGTATAATGCTGATAATGGTGGTATTTCTGCTACTAAGCACTAAACATTGTGCTTGTGCATAATGTATTATTTAAAACCTATAGTACATAGTGTATTTGACACATTTTTAATTATGAACAACTTGTGTGTGTGTGTGTGTGTGTGTTTTAGCTGAGAGTGAGGACAGTCTCAGTAGAGACCTGACCCCAGACCGCCAGAACTTGTCCTCAGGAGCCGAAGGTGGGTGGAAGCACTGAAGAGGAGTCTTTTATAAAGACCCAGGGGCCAACAAACTAAGCGCTCTTTTTTTAAACAATTACAGCACATAGTGCTTAAATGGAAAACACGCTGTTTTGAGAGGCTCAGATCTCTAGAGTCGACCTTGGTGTGATAATTTTCTACAGCACCTCTTTATGCACATAAATGGATTTTACAACCTGAATTCTGAGGAGACCTCCTATAACGATCTGCTGTTCCTCTCTCTTTCAGATGCCCTTTCAAACAATGAGAAATCCCTGGACTAGGGCAGATCAGCTGTCAGTATGCCACCACCGGCCCAATACAGCCTTTATGTCAGCTTAAAACAAATTTACTGAATGCTGCTTTTTTAATATGATGGGTTTGTGTGGGTCAACATGAATGAAAACTTCATGTTGCGAATATGTCTGGAGTGTTTTTTTTACCGCGGTTCTAAAAGAACGTCTGTATGTGTGTATTAAAAGCAATACACGCTTGATTTGATTGAGTGTCTTAGTTAGGATTTGCTGATTGCAAAATATGCATATATCTTTTGCTGGGGTGTACTTGCTGCTTGTAACCATTGAGGGGCAGTGTGACAATAGAGTGTCCCATCAAACTGCTTAGACAATGACCGTGTCTTTACGGAAGAGATGTCTACTCTGTATTTATATGTACAGGATCGCTGAACGGGTCTTTTGGGCTGGACTCGGAGAACTCAGATGACGTTGTTTGGCCTTGACTGTGGTAATCTGGAGAAGAGTGCAGGAGCTAAAACATTTTGGGAGAGGAGTTTTGACAACCCTCCCTATAGGTGAATCATAATTCAGACACGACAAATGGGAACGCTAATACATCTAATGAATTATGCTGCTGTCATGGTGTGTCCTCAATCAAAACACGTCAGCTGGCTAAACCATTTGTTTATGAAAGTTTGATATACTGAGGGTAAACCATCAGGACATGTCAATCAATGGACCGGCACAGTGACAAAAAAAACCTCATATCTTGCCTGAACATAGGAAACTTTAAGTTCCTCTAAATCTTTAATACAAAGAATGAAGTCCACTAAAAGTTTACTCAATAATTTATTGGGTTGTCCCCTTTGCTCACATATAGCCTGTTCAGATGGCCAATAATGTTTAGCCTATAAAACCAATGGAACGTGGAAAAGTGATCCCCTGTTCCCTTTCCCTCTCTGTACGGTTTCTGAATTATTAAGAGCCGTGCGGTCTGAGTGAGGCTCTGCGTGAAGAGCAAAGATATCCCTTTGTTCTCTCTAACTGTTTCTTACAACTGCGATAAACCCCAGTGTGACCTGTCTATAAAGCAAGGACCAAGAACTTTACATAAATGGTCTTATTCAGTCATTTTTATTTCTCCGGCAGAAGAGCGAGGTAGCAGGGCAGTTGAGCTGATGTGTGCTCACAAAGATATTAGCCTTACCCAAACACAGCAGTCTTGATTTGAGATAATGTATAATTGCAATTATTTAAGTGTGGCCTTGGGACAATTGCTGATATAAGGTGCTCTTGACAAAAACGTCTTATGTGATGGATGGTGATCGCACTCTTCCTCATTCCCTTGAACATGAAGTGACCTCTTGGCCTTCCACATAAATGCTCATGAATGCTGTTAAGGGCATGTTCTATAATGTGGCGACCGCAAATATTTCCTGCAAGGGCCCACACTCATTCATCCTCTCTCATTCTTTCTCCCTCTCACCCTCCCATCTCTGCTGTCCACCCTCCCTCTCCCTCCTTTTCTGCCTCCCTCCCTCCCTCATTCTCTCCCTCCCTCTCTTCCCTAGTGTATTAAAGGCTTTGACGCTCTCAGTAAAAAGCTGATTTATTTTGTGGAGATATCGATCGGTCCCTGCATTAAAGATTATAATTCATTACCCCAGCCCTTTTAATACATTAAACACTCAAAATAAAAATAAAATAAAACAAAATCGAGGTGGGTGCGAGTGGCGTCCGCTCGCGCAAGCACTAACACACATATATACACACACACACACACACACACCTCCCCTGTTCATCTCAATCACTTTCGGACCCACAAACACTCATATACAAACACACCCTTCAGCAATATAGCCACACATAAATATTCAGTAATACTCAACAGCATAAAGCCAGACACCCAGCTGGCCTGACATGAAAATAGAAGGCACATGCACACAAACACAGTATAACTCAATGATAAAACATGCAGACATGCATACACAGACAGACAGATTGTAAATCTATGGCCCTACTGTCACAGCATATACTCAGTGTGTGAGTTATACAGTGACATTAAAGGGATCTTTGTTGTTGGAGAGGGTCTCTTGTAATCCTTTTCATTCCTCGGGGTGGTTAGGAGAGGAGTCTTGTTTTGTAATTTGCACACTAGTAAGGCCTATATCAAGAAATTAATGAACAGCCTTGGGGAAATAATTATGATTCACTATACACTTGCAGCGAGTAAGAGCAAACCTCCACAACCACACACAACACACGCCTGACCTTCCCTCTTTATGAACCAGAGGCATTTCATTTTCAGCCGCTTAGCAAAGTAAGCCTACGCACACGTTGTAATGAAATCCTGGATTGAAGCGACCATATGGAGACAGACTTGAATAATTACTAAGTGCAAACTTCGATGCTGATGCACTGATCATTCATGTACCATGGGGAGGGATTAAGTGAAGGGGTTTCTGGTAGTGTTGAAATAGCACAGTAGGTTTCCATCCAACTTTTTATTGCGAATTTTGACCATTCGAATAGGAAATCCTGAGTGGAAACACTTGACATTCGCAAAGAAGTCGAATAAGAAATCGATTCACTAGAGGGGGGTTGGCTTACTGGCTGATTTACATAGGATATAATGCAACTAAGGTTGATGAAAACGGGTTTATTCACATAAATATATGTTGCCATTTTATTAGGTGTTTCTGTTAAAAGTTGCTCTTGCAACCTATGCTTTTGATCTTACAACTGTTCACAACTGCTGCCTTAGGAGACTGTACATTTTTAATAAACATTACACAGCGGATGGAAACGCGAACAGACTCACATCGTCTTTAGCCAAATTTTTACGATTGCGCTTAAAATATGCCAAAGAGTTGGATGGAAACCCAACAAGTGAGACATTGATGAGCTTTAGGGAACTCGGCTAATATCATAATGCAGGTGTTTTAGCCTGGCGCATGGTAGTCTGGCAGTCTTGTTGACGCTTGGACCCAATGCCTTCAATATTTTAGTAGTCAGTTCTGTGAAAAGCAAGAAAAGACTCCCAAAAACATCCCCAACCAAAACAAAAACACGTTGCTGCCTGTGGTAACCTAGGGTTACCCCCTCTCCACTAGCTTCTACACAATGCAGCGAAATGCTTTACTTATGAAAAGTAACAAGGAGTGAGTAAAGACCAACACCCTGGATTAGGTGAGGCCACGGAGAATGGCCATGAGTTTGCCAGATATCTGTGTTGATTTAAACACACACCCCTTCTCCCATCCATAAATAATGTCCAAAACTGATACAGGTTTATGTTTTGGTCAAGAATCTCTTGGTTCTATTAACCTCAGTTCCAGAGGACAGAAACCATGACCTCCTACAATGTCCTGACCTCCTACAATGTCCTCCAATTATTTCTCTAACCCACCATCCCCTTCACCCACACACACACACACACACACACACACACACACACACACACACAATTTTCTACCTTTTTCTGCTGCCTTTTGCACTCCCCTCTTTGTACACCCAACTCATGAGCTCATCCCCCCACCTCCAACCCACCCTCGCCCAGGTTTATGCGCCCCTCCTTCTGAATGGTGTTTCCGAGCCCTGACAGGCTTTCAGGTTGTAAATCACACAATTGATCCTATGGGGCAGCGGAGTGTCCTGGGTTCTGCTAAGGAGCCATTTTCATTTCACAAGCAGTTTACCACCATCCCCTCACTCCCTCTCTCCCCGGCATCCATAAACATCACCCTCCCCAACCCACCACACACACACATTCACACACACACATTCACACACACACACACACACACACACACACACACACACACACACACACACACACACACACACACACACACACACACACACACACACACACACACACACACACACACACACACACTCTCGCTGTAGTTTTGACCCCTCACTCTTGTCCGTAACACTCAATCTCCCCCACTCTCCCTGCCACTTCTGTAATCTGTTGAAAGGCCACTTTTTATCAGATCGCACTGGGGACTCTCAGTTGACGCAGCTGGTGACACAAGGAGACGTAACTGGCGAACACAGAGAAAGTAGACAGATGCTCTGGTTGACACTCGGCAGGAGATACCGATACCTCAGAAATAGAAAAGCATTCATAAAGGGCGAGAAAGCGTGCGCGAGAGAAAGACAGAGAGTGAGTGAGAGAGAGAGACGGGGAGTGAAAGGGTGAGAAAAGAAAACATCTCCCTTCGATGATGTTGAGATGAGGTGAAGAGAGGAGAAAACGAGTGAGAGCGTGTGAGCCAGCCGAGAAAGCGAGGGTGTTAAAAACAAGTGCGGCTAATCTGCCTCAATAGGACAGTTAGGGCCTTTTAGGAGACACATCTCTGTAATCTTCACTCGAGAGTTACCAAATCAGGGAGGATAAATGATGCGTGTTTGTGATGCAAATAGTGGGAATTGAATTAAACGGAGAGGAACGAGGGAAGCTTGAGAGGAACGAGGGATTCAGAGAGGAGAGAGAGAGAGAGAGAGAGAGAGAGAGGTACTAGACGAGAAGAGAGGGCAGCGGCTAGGCGGAGGAATAAATGGAGGGAGAAGAGGAGAAAAAGAGCGCTGATGGGCCGGGGATGAAGAGCGCCCGTGGGATAATTACTGTGAGCTCTGCTGTCCTTTTCATTCCATCCGTACTTCACTCTCTCCCTCCCCTTGTCTGCTTTATGCATGTACATCTCTCATACCTCCATGTTAAACCCCCCTCTTTTGGGGACTCAAACTGCCCTCCCCTCCCTCCCTCCCCCTCCCTCTCTATGCCCCTTTTCTTCTCTTACACTCTTTTTTCCCCCCTTCTCCATCTCTTGCCGTGTACAATTGCAACACTTCTGTCTTCCCTCTTCTTCTTTCTTTCTTTCTTTCTTTCTCCCTCCTGTTCACCCTCTCCTCCCTGCTCTCTCTCCCTCCTCATTATTCTGAGAGGATCCTGTGATGACAGTATCTGGGCTGTCCGCTGCTTATTAAAAAATGAAAATGACTTCAGATGAGTTCATCAAGCGTTCCCTCTCTTCTCTCTCCTCCCATCAGGAAAGAACAGAGAGGGAAGACTAACAGACTTGCTGGAGATTACTCTCTCTCTCTCTCTCTCTCTGTGTGTGTGTGTGTGTGTGTGTGTGTGTGTGTTTTTCTCCTTCAGACGGCAGAAATAAAAACCAACCCAAGAATAAATGGAGCAATAACTTCATTTGAAACAACATCCAGTATGTCTCAGAACAGTTTATCTTTTGCTGCGTTGTAAGCGTATCACTTAAAGACTACACCCCCTTCACCCCATAGAGCAATTAGTACAGTCAAAAAAATTGCCTTGGACAGCCATTAGTTTTCCAAAAGAATTGACTTTAATGAGATTCTTTCATCAGGCTTGCAGACATACAGTGAAATGGTAGAGAGGAAAAAAACAATTATTTAATTGTAGGCTAAGTGTTGAGATCATGGGCCTACATTACAGAGGCTTCCATTTCCACGGGCCTAATAGGTTCAATAACTTATATGTGCCCATAAGGCAACCCTTCTCTGTGTGGTGCCAAATGTTTATTTAGCCAGAGTAGAAACAGATTAGAAAGTACAAATCACATCTTTGGCTATTAATATTACAAACATCATTTCAAATCCACTCAAATGCATCCCTCCTATTAAAGAATATGTTTTAATAAGAATCTCATGAATTAAACAAACTGCAGGCTCACAGAGTGATCAGTAGAAAACGAGCTATAATGAAAATGTCCATGATGGCTCACTGTGGTGTGAACCATGTCAGACAGCACTTATCAAAAGCAGTCAAACGTCAACATTAATATTCCACCTATTTCGACGCTTCTTTCCACCTCATTAACACTTACATTATTAGATGAAATCACAAGCTGCATAAATACCAGGAGCACCTGATATCTAGGTTAAAACCAATGCTAGAATTCTACCCAACACAAAGGTACAATTGTATAATCTCCACATTAGCTAGTTTTACTCTAAGCTGCAGCCAGAAGTGCTACACTTGACACTGTGTGCCTAATAGCAGTTATTGACCCTACGTGGTATTTTGCGAACATGTCTTGCTTAGGAAGGTGGCGGGTGGTGTTGTGCCTGGGCTGAGCCCTCCGTCTGGAAGTGTTTCCCTGCGGTACCGCAGTAATTACACATGTACGTGTGATTTTCTACAGAGGGGAGAGCGAATAAAAATAATAAAGCAAGCAGAGAGCAGGAGGAGGAGAAGAAGAAGAGGAGCAGGAGGAGGAGGTCAGGCAAAACCATGATGGGTGGTGTAGCGTATCCACGGCAACCGTGACAGGCAATCATAGCTTGCTTTTCACAGAGGATCCTGCCGAGAGAAGAGGAACAGAGATTTAAAGCACACAGATTAATCGTCCCTTTTCATCTAATTATCATCCCTGCCAGTGCCATTATCGTCACGACCATCAGCTCAGGTGAGAATCTCAGGTACGCCCTCACTCCCCCCCTTAAGAATGGCAGCATTAGGATTTCTAAGCCTTCTGAGGACTGGTTAATGGACGCGTCTATTGGTCCAGAAGAATTACAAAAATTACAGTGTTATTATGACAATTATTAGTCTACATTTACAGATAGGAATTAGTCCAACATTCACAGATGGACAAATCAGTTTTATGGTGTAATTAGACACAGTGCATTGCAGTGCTAATATGTCGACACAGAGGGTAGATTGTTAGATGGGAAGACGGATTTTGACAGATGACGTGCTGTCGTTCTAACACAGGTTAGAGTCAAGTAAGACTAACTACGAGCACTATGCTTTTGAACAAACAGGACAAAACAACACAGAAGCACTAGAGCACGCCATGCCTTTTACCTGTCCATCAGTGGGGCTCTCTGATTGGTCAGCAGACTGAGCTGATAGGGGGTGGGGATGGACATGAGGGTTTTGGGGGGAAAACAAGCATAGATTGTCCAAAAGAATCCAGCACATTTAGTGATGTAAATGCATGGTTTTATATGACATTACTCGGAGTGAAGGCTATTCCGGAAAAGGCCATTCAGGAAATAAAAATGACTTCTGTGGGTGATTTGCTACTTGAAATGGCTGTAAATGACACTACAGGTTGTGCTGTATGTTGATGCTGGCTGTGACTGATGTTGGCAACAATGACAGCAAGACAAAACCAAAAGAGCCACAGAGAATTACAGTACATCTCCACGGAGCCCTGTTTGTCTTGGTAGATGGTGGTGTATTTGAAGGGGCTTAAATTAAAAGAAGTACCCTGCTGTCTGTGATCCTACAGGCATTAGGTTCTCAGACATGCGGTGGAAACCCTCCAGTAAGTCGCTACATACTGTTCCAGAGTACCTTTCTGAATAACTGAGCAAGGGTGCAAAACCGTGCTAAATTCTTAACAGGCCAGACATAATTACATTATAAGTCAGCCTGTCTGAATGGTTGGTAAAATGACCCAGGGTGTACAGTACGCGTCTGCTGATATTGCTGGGCGTGTGAGTGGTACTCACCCTGAGGGAAATAGAGAGGGAGATTGCGCTGATAGAGATCCGCGTCCGACTTCAGAAAGACACAGAAGATGATCCGGTCCAGCTTTGAAGAGAAACAACAACATTGAGATGACTCAGAAACACTCCCCATTAGTCCATTTGTGCACCTTAGTTTAGGTACGCATACAGCTGCAGCAGGGAGAAGCAGTGTTATTTCCTTTTACATCTCCTTGGTGAGTAATTTCCTGTGATGCTGCACAGCAGGTTTCAGTGAACCAGCTGAAAACATTAAAAGATGTTGCCTCCTTGCGCATTGGCATTCAATAAAGTATAGTGGTTAGACACCTTATGAATTATCCTCATCAAACAGCAGTTCAACATTCTCTCCACCCCACCCCAAATAGACTCTATTAGACTCAATTACACTCGTGCTTCTGTGCAGAATGTTCTGGAAAGTCAGTCATGCCCATGTGTAGCAGATAATACAAAGTGCTGCTACAACCCGTCGGATATTTGACTGGTTTCTTACAGTATATTGTATCTGCATGTAGATTACTATGGAGTTTTGAGGGTTTATCCTGGGCTTAATAGAAAGCAATGGTGGAAAAGGTAATGGGGTAATCACTAGTGATTTCCAGCACTGCTGGAGGTCACAGCATAGAGTGCAGTAAAGGGATCAACAGTAAACAGCAGCAGCTGTGTGCTCTCCTTCAATGGAAACAATGGTCTCAAATGTTTTGGATGCTATACATCATTCACCTGATGGGTGCACTGTGTCACCCCCTTCTATCTCACCAGTCTCCAGGTCTATTCCAACAAACCCTCCCACTGCGGGCAAAAAGAGCCCAAACTGGCACAACATGAACTGACAAAATGTGACAGAGGCTGTTGCCAAGTTTAGAATTTTCAATTTGTTTATTTGTCTCTTCGCTGTCTGGACGTGCCTGTGCTTATTCCCCATCAAACGACTCTCTCCCTGTCTCTACCCTCCCCGGGAATTATCCCCCTTTTTCTTGCCCCTGCTTCTCACCGCCCCACCCCACCCCACCCCACCCCTACTCTCTCCTCCTCTGGGTCTGTGAGGTGGGGATGGGGATGGGGATGGGGATGGGGGGGATTAGGACTGGTTGAGAGAAGCTGGTGGAGAAGAGAAGCACTGGGTTTAATTAGGATGCCCTAATTAGGCTGTCTTTGTCACACCACACATCAGTGGCGCTCGGGAAGCGCAAACCAGCTCAGCGAAAAGGCGACTGATGAGTAGAGGACGAACGGCGGAGGATAGAGAGGGAGTGGAGGGATGAGTGTTGTTGAAAGAAGAGAGAGAGAAAAAAAGTGATGAGAGGAAGTAATGGGCATGGTGTAGGAGAAAGGCCGTGGGGGAATAGTGTGAAGGTTGGAGTGAAAGGTGGTGAGAGAGAGGGATAGAGCGAGAATGAAAAGAGGAGACACAGATCTATGTGGAAGTGAAAGTTTAGCTTTTCTTGTTTAGTCTCAGTATTTCACTGGTATTCTTTCCATTACCATCTAAGGGATTAGTGTGTGTGTGTGTGTGTGTGTGTGTGTGTGTGTGTACATCTTTGTGCCCAAGTGTGTTTGTATACTACTATGACAGCAGTTCAGTTATGATCCAATTAAATAAAGCTACGCTCTGTGTGTTTACAGTGTATGGGCATATCAAGAGTACAGTAAAAGTGTGTGTGTGTGTGTGTGTGTGTGTGTGTGTGTGTGTGTGTGTGTGTGTGTACGTGAGTGCGCTTGTGTGTGTGTTGTGATTACATCTGTGGGTGTGAGTATTGTGAGTACATCTGTGCGGTTTGAAAAACACAGTCCCACAGTGAGTACTCTCTCCCTTGTGTTCATAGGGAACCATGCCAGCAGCAGCAGCAGTGACAAAACACACACCTAGAGGGAACAGAGGGATGAGAAGAAAAGAAAGAGAGAGAGAGAGAAAAAAACATGACGACATACACACAGACATAAAGACACATACACACACACACACACACACACACACACACACACACACACACACACACACACACATAGATATAAAGAGACAGACACACATAGATATAAAGAGACATACACACATGTACACACACACATAGACATAAAGAGACAGACACACATGTACACACACACATAGACATAAAAAGACAGACACACATAGACATAAAAAGACAGACACACATAGATAAAAAGAGACAGACACACATAGATATAAAGAGACATAGACACATGTACACACATAAAGAGACAGAGAGAGGGAAAGAGAGATAGAGGGAGGGAGAGAGAGGGAAAGAGAGAGAGAGGGAGGGAGAGAGAGAGAACACACCTGTTCATGATGCTCATCCAGGTATTCTCTCACTGTGGCCAACGCCACTTCCACTGCCTCCTCTGGTGGATACCCTACAGACACAAGCACAGTTACAGGCAGCAACCCACAAAGACACAAAATGATGGTTATCACACACGCAGAGCATTCCCCATTAACATCACACAAGCACCACATTCAAGAGGGAGCATAGCATCCTTCAAAAGGGCCGATGCAAATGCAGCCAGGATGATAGGATGCAAACACATGCACTGATACACATGGGCACTGCTGGTGTGACCAGTTGCTGTAAACAGCACTTGGTGCTCACAATAGCTCCATGATCCAGCTGCGTGTGACTCACTGAGGCCAACACATCAGTGTAAATAGAGAGCAGTGGAGGTGGGTTACGTTCGCATTGCAGTCGAACACAAAGGAGACAGCGCAGACTGAACCTTAAAGGCAGGCTACGCGCGCCGGAATACAAGAGCGTTTTATTTAGATTCAGCCAGATCACAGTTGCCGCCTCTCCCCACGCACGTCCTCTCAGATCTCGACCCAAATGCACACTGAAGGCGGTCTTCCTGTCCAGCCAATAACACAGGGCTCAAACTTGAAGAAGAAAGTTGTTTCAGTTTTTTTAACACTGATCCTCAATGATTTATTTGACAGACTTTTACATGTGGATTTTATATGTATGCATGTATGTATGGGGGAATCTGTCCATATTCCTATGTATGTATAGATGTCTAGAAGAAAATAAACAGCAAAGGTATGGTTGGAGAAGAGAGACTGCTGTTAAGCAAATGCTGACAGAGGGAGTGTCTGGGTCAGTGTGTGTGTGTGTGTGTGTGTGTGTGTGTGTGTGTGTGTGTGTGTGTGTGTGTGTGTGTGTGTGTGTGTCAGAATCATGATGACCTCTTTTCTCTTTTTAATGTATCTGAGCAATATGCAATACTAGTCTATGTATTCATAAATATATACTGGGCCTCTATGAAGGACTTTTGGGTATATTCTGACTAATTATCACATATATGTATCATGATAGTAGACACTGTATAACCTACAAATGACCCTATGCATGTGTGTGTGTTCAGTCTTGGGACCAGGTGTTGAAGCATCTAACAATGCAGTTGAAGGAATATCTGGGGAATTGTTTTCTTAAGAGATCATTTGGCTTCATGTTCATGTTGTTCTCTATCTTGGATACAGTCAAGACAGTATGCCATATGATGTCATCCCATAAAAGGTGTTGGTTGCTTGCCTCCCATACAACCCATCTATGGCATTACGGTAGATTCTATATATAAAGTTTGCCATCGGAGATCACCAATTAATCTGTCACACCATCCATCGATTTATTTAACCAGGTACGTAAAATAAAATCTAAATTCTTATTTAAAAGATGCCTTAAATCACACCGTGAATGGACCAGAGTGGACAAGCACACAGGTAGATGGTTGAAACCATTTCTAAATTTCACTTAAATACTTAAATACTGTATCTTTCTTTTGATTTCCTTTTAATAAGGACATTTTAATTATGCCAAATAAATCACATTATGATGAACTGTTACATGTACAAGAACTTTTTAGTTATTTGACACCATCCCTAGAGTAGAGTTTTTCAAAGACGAAAAACTGTCAGCTCCAGGAGTCCTTCTCAACTCTAATCACCACACGAAGCGCTAAGAAAGGGGGATTACAAAATCAGAGGGACATGGTCTCACTTGTAATCTCTTTTAATCGTGCTGTCTAATCTCACCCTTAAACCAAAAAAAAATAAAAATCCCTTCCGCATCGCCGACTGATATCTGACCGTATCCCTGCGCAAACACTCAAGCATAAGTGAGGCTTCTGCGTGTGAAAGCCACCAGCGGAAGACTTGAACGCCCCCCCGAAGAGCAAACATTTTTCACTCTTTCTCTCTCTCTCTCTCTCTCACTCTCTCTATCTTTCCTTTTGTTCTCCAGCTTCAGCCTCAGCAATCTGTGTCAGGCTGTCCCACTGTTTCACTGTGTGCCATTAATATGGCTGCTGCTCGCTGTTGCTTTCTCTTTCTCCCTCTTTCCATATTCTTCCATTCACGTCATGTCTGCTCTAGTATATGTGACCCATGCTTTTGTGCATACATTACCCAATGTGCAATGATGCAAGTGTGCATGTCAAGGTGATGGCACGAGATAAACACCATGGTCATAATAACATGGAGATTGCGTTTGTGTACTCACCATAGACTCCAGTGGAGATACAAGGGAAAGCCTGCATAAGAGAAGCAATAGAGGACGAGAGGACATCATCAGAGGCTCTCCACTTCAAAGAAACAGATATGACGGCCTTGTGACTAAACCAATCGGAAAGCCCTTTCAGTCTCAGCCTCTCCTAACTAGTCCACTGAGACATTGGGGCAGATTGACCCTGCAGCCGTGAACATTGAAATACAGCCTTGCTGTTTAGAATGTTGATGCTGCTGCAACAGGTGCACCGATAACATGTGCTCATGTGCTGTGGACTTGTGACTTGTGCTTAAACGGCATACATATAACTGTTTGGCATAACGCCACTTCATTTCTGTGTAAATATATACATACATATGTGTTTAAAAACATTTAACATACCAGTGAATGTACACCTACAGAAAGGTATCACCTGCTGGTTCCCCACCTGTGTCTATGGTGTATGTGTGTGTGTGTGTGTGT
>NC_045171.1:12810772-12855666 GCF_900700415.2 Clupea harengus
AACACATGGCACGGGATCTGAGACCATTCCTACATACAGTATCTCTCCAGATCCTTCAGATTCTTAGATCAACGCTTGTATACTCGGCTTCCGCTCTTCCCACAGATTTTCTATGGGGTTTAGGTCGGGGGACTGTGATGGCCATGGCAAAACCTTTATTCCGTGGTCGGTGAACAATTTTTGTGTTGATTTTGAGGTGTGCTTCGGATCATTGTCCTGCTGGAAGGTCCAACCACGGCCCATTTTAAGCTTCCTAGAGGGG
Source organism: Clupea harengus (assembly GCF_900700415.2). Lineage (NCBI taxonomy): Eukaryota > Metazoa > Chordata > Actinopteri > Clupeiformes > Clupeidae > Clupea > Clupea harengus. The sequence goes on from NC_045171.1 coordinate 12,811,035, forward strand.
GCTGTTTTCATTTAATATCTGCTGGTCCATGATACCATGTGTCCTAACAAGATGTCGAGGGCCTTTGGAAGAAAAACAGCCCCACAACATCAAAGATCCGCCACCATACTTCACATTGGGTATGGGGGTCTCTTCTGTATGGCCAAACCCACCTTTGATGTTTGTTGCCAAAAAGCTTTATTTTGGTCTCATCTGACCATATAACTCGGTCCCATTGAAAGTCTGACTTACATTTGGCAAACTGTAGGCGCTTTAGTTTGTTGTTGATTGACAGCAGAGGCTTTTTTCTGGCAACCCTCCAAAACAATCTGTGGTGATGGAGGTGGCGTCTGATGGTAGTTCTGGAGACTTTCTGAACCCAAGACTCAATTTACCTCTGCAATTCTCCAGCTGTGATCCTTGGAGATTCTTTTGCCAGTCGAACCATCCTCCTCACGGTGCGTGGGGTCAATTTACAGATAGGTCCTCTTCCAGGCTCATTCTTAACATCTCCTGTCGCTTTAAACTACTTCATTATTTCCATGATAGTGGAAATAGGTATTTTCAACTCTTTAGAGATTTACTTGTGTCCATTTCTTGATTTGTGCAGCTCCACAACTTTCCGTCGCACATTGTCACTGTGTTCTTGGGTCTTTCCCATAGTGATGAATGACTAATGGAATTTGGCCTGTGTCACCTCATATTTGTTCGCCAGTGGAACAGGAAGTCATGGTTGACCTCTTAAGAGTTCCTTATCAAACAGGTGAACTTAAAAATGTAAAACATGACTGGAAATATACTTCAGTTAGATTTTAATTATAAGATTTTTCTAGGGGTGCCAATAATTGTGGCACACATGTTTTGGGGAAAAATATTTATTTAATGTCAACAGTTTTTTTTTCTTTCAATAATTTTGCTTCAATGAAAAGGTAAGATTTTTGTGAATATTTTGAGTGAAAGACCAAGAGGATAAACAGCAAAGACATATTTTTTTATAGCCTGTTTTGCTCATATTCACTAGGGGTGCCAATAATTGTGGAGGGCACTGTATGTGGGGAGTCTAATAGCACCTCTTCACAACCGGCTGCTTAATGACATACACACACATGCACACACGTGCAGACACTGGAAGAGGGAGAAGCACTCATGCAAACAGGGCACGCTGGCACGCTGGCACACAGATGCACACACTCGGTGGAAGACATGTACGCTGCCAGAAGTCAGAAAAATCAACTATGAATTTCAATTCTGGAGTTCTTCTGCACACGGCGCCTCTAACAGCAATTTGCGCATGACCCCAATCTCAGACATCTCACATGAAACGCACAAAATCACTTTTTTCAGATTACTGCAACTTACACACTCACTCACTCGCTCACTCACTCACTCACAGCATGGAACCTAGAGATTTAAATATGATAGAGATGAGTCCCACTGGCAGACCATTTAGCAAAAACCTGTTTACATGCCGCTCGTGGCCCACATCCTTTTGTGGACTCTTCTCGATGACTTTAGACACTGCCCTGGCCCAACAACTGTAGATAAACAGCAAAATGGACAAGAGACTCAAATGACTGAACTAACTGGTCACATTACATTATCGATACAGAGTCGATACTGTAAGTGCATCTCATCGCTCTTTCTCCCTCTTTCATTCGCTTTGCAGGGCTAGGTAAGGAGGGGTCATAAATTAGGTAGGGAAATTACTGCTAAGTGTGGGAATAAATTAAAGTGCACTTGCATCTGTAAACACTGTCTGACTACATAATTACTGCACACTCCCACTAAGACAGAAGAGGAGGGGGTGAGGGAGAGGGAGGGAAGGAGAGAGAAGGGGGGGTGGGGGGGGTCTAAGCTGATGGCTCAGCTCTCGTTTGGCCTGCGGTCAGAGCTGCAGGGTGGCCTGCAGTCCAGTTTGCTGTGAATAAACACACAACATCTCTGTCAGGAGATTAGCAAGGCCCACCTCACCTGCAAGGTCAAAAAAGGGCAGTGGAGAACACACAGAGACATACACGCAGGCACACACAGACAGATACACACAGACACACACACGCACACAGACACACACAGACACAGACACACACACACACACACACAGACACAGACACAGACACAAACACACGCACCGACACACACAGACACACGCGCACAGACACACACACACACAGAGACATACACCCAGGCACGCACAGACAGATACACACAGACACACACTCACACAGACACACATAGACACAGACACAGACACAGACACACGCACAGACACAGACACAGACACACACACACGACACAGACCCACACACGCACACAGACACACAGACACACAGACACACACACACACACAGAGACAGATAGACGGACAGACAGACAAACGGACCGGAATGGACCGGACCGGACCGAGCGAGAGAGAGACAGACAGACAGACAGACAGACACAGCAAGAAGTGAGAGGATGTCCACCCTCAGCTCCCTGTTCAAAGGTCGTAGCAGATTCCCATTTCTTCCTCCTTTCCCACATGCAGCAGAGGGGGATGACCACCACCACCCAGAGCACACCAGGGGGGTTTACACCTCTGCTGGCCAGCACACCTCCAGGACTATCTACACGAGTACCACTAATACACTGTGCCAAAGCTGACCAAAAGATCTCTTTATGCATTTCCTATGAGGGGACTGGGATGTTTTGAGATGTGATAAACAAGAGAATAATGACTGAGCTCAGGTCAGTCTGATTTTTTGGGGAAGTTGGGCTAATATGAAATATATTTTTTTGTATAAATTACCTTTACATAATTGTAATAATTACATAATAACATAAATATTAACATAATTACATAATTTTGTATTCATACTGAGCATGTATTGTTGCAGTATAATATATTCATCTAACATATATCATAAGACAGAAATCCTCTTCTTTCTGTTACCATAATTCTGTTACCCCTCTGCCCCCTCTTTCCTTGCCGCATAATGGTCTTGCCAGGAGTTCACGGAAAAGCTGCCACTGGATGTCTGATGTGGCACACGCCTGTCTGTACCTATATACGTGCTCTTACTTATGAAACACACCTGTGTCCTCCTGACCACATATTCACATCGTGTTTATCATGTCGGCCTAAGAGGTTCGATTCGGTTTCTTTTAATATGATAACCATGCCAACAATGGTCTCTTTGTAACTCGCCCTCTCAAATATAAGTTAAATGAGTGATCACTGGTAATCAGTGCTCAAGAGCTCTTTGCTGGATAGAGGGCTTTGACAAGGGCCAAGCCAAGGGGTGGCCCTTGGTTACCACAGCCACTGTACACTAAAGCCTTGTGGCACCGTAACGAGTTTCAACTGTCAAACTGTCCTGCTCAGAAACCATAGACGTGAAAACTGAAATTCAGCCGGTTTTGCAACTGTGAAAGCAACGGATGACTACTGATTTGGGCCTTTAGAGACATATTATTATAATTATTTTTTGCAAGCATTTGAGATAGTAGGACCACATTAGGGCATTTACTGTTGCTAGGTTGCATATCACCCTATAGGCTCAAGTAACAGCCAACGACTAAAAAAGATTATCAGCAAACCAATGGCACTTTGACTAGATAAATGCTATATAGCACATTCTCTTTTATTTGGACTAGCAAACTGAACTAAAATTGCAATAATAGCGGTACTTAAATACCAGGAAGCCAGGAAGACATAATCATTCAACAGAAAAGCATCCATTTAAAATAGACGGCTGACATGATGCACTAGCACGAAGGGCTGGCTGGGCGTCATCTAAGAATAGCTTCAATTCAAATCATCTATCAATTGGTGATTAAGCACTTTGTCTAAGAAGCCTTCTAGTCATTGTAGTGATGTTTTATTTTTAGTTGTCAAAAGTGGTGGACAAAATTGGTGAATGCAAAAAGTGGTGGGGACGCAAGCATCCCCAGCGTAAATGACGCTTATACGTACAAACCCGGAGAAGGTCTTGGCTATGTTTCCGATAGATTATGCATACCCTTGTAGAAATAAAACAGAACTTCAACTAACTGCACACTGAATCCGAGATTCATTACATTGACAACTGTTCTAATTCAAGATGATGAAAACCACCTGCCCCCTCAAAAATAAACTATCAGTCTCAGTCATCAAGTATTGCAGCAGCAGTTTTCAGCACAGTTTGAAGCCTCTATTTGGCTGCAGCACCTTCAAAGCACCAGGGAGACTGTATTTCCAGTGTCTACTTTAGATGGAATTGAAAAGAAATTGTGCTTTACAATCAATTGTCGAAAACTGTCATAACAAAACAAAACCACATTTAGATTAATTAGATACAGGACGCGGTACTTTTGCAAGGGGGGAAATGCTCTCCGTGAGGCTTCAGTCTGAGCTCCACCCTCCTAAGCCTTCACCATATCCTCAGTAGTGTTTATGTATAGAAAATGTAGTCCTCAGAATTTTGGTTGTCAGACACATCATGGCGATCAGCCAATCAAATTTGTATTTCTCCGAGGAGGGCTTAATCTATCACAAACATCAGCTTCTCTAGGTTTGTTTGATATAACCAGAGCCGCCGCTATGTACCTGTACCACGTGCTGTTCATAGGGCCCCAGGTGGCATCACCCTGTATCCGCTGATTTGGTAACTATGGTTGCAGTTATCCACGGTTTACCGCAGCCCGAAGATATTAAGTGAAAAATTCCAAAAATAAATGGTTCATAAGTTTCGGCAGTTTTCTGCACCGTTGCTCTTAATGCGTGCCTCATGTCTTAAAACTAAAACTAAAACTAAAACTGAAACTGAACTGAACTAAATCACTCATTTCTCATGTATGTCTGTCTTTGATTTCTCCATCCTCTTTGCATTCCGTCCTCGTTTCTTTCATGTTTTTATCAAAGGGATGCAATGAAAGGAAGGAAGGAGGGAGGGAAGGGAAAAAGTAAAAATGTTGTGTAAAAGATATTTTTCATTACTCCATCGTCCATTGAGGTTTAAGCAAAATATCTGTGATGGACATTAGGAGGATGGAGCTGATCTTAGTTTTTTGGCCCATCCAAATATAATCAGTTGAAAGGGAGAACATGGGGCAGGAACCACCAAAGAAAAAACTAGGCAGGTGACTCACGTTTAGCTGGCAGGCCGTAGGCTCCGGTGATCTTGGCCTCCCCCGTTTCACAGCCTCCAAGAGTGATGCATTCCTTCCTCAGCAGAGGCCCAGCCCCGCGATGGATGGCTCCATCCACTGTGTGTGTGTGTGTGTGTGGGGGGGGGGGGGGGGGGGGGGGGGGGGGGGGGGCAGAGGGGAGAGGGGGGGCAGAGGATTCATGTTCATGTTAATTTCCAACTTCAACAGAAAAATCATGTGAATAGACCAGAGAAAACAAAGAGTAAAAGGAAAGGGGGCGACATAAGATGTAAAATTACCAAATGAGTTTCCATAAAGGACAGACGCTGAAAACCCTGAAGGGAGCTCCTTCAACCACATTCACAACCGTGCCTGGCAATTTTCCCCTAATTATGCCATTATTGTGTTGCACAGTAGATCTCCTTTTCATCGTCTGTTATTGTTATTATGCACGTAGAGAGGCTGCTTAACTAAAAGTGTGACATTTCTTGCAAGTTCACAGTAATCTTTATTTCTATACCTCTGCTCCTCTGATACTCGTGATTACATGCAGACAGACCTTCACCTCATTGTGTAAATGCAATGCAGTGTTTAGTGGAGTCTGGTTGTTGGTGTTTTTTTTTAGATGTAACATATGACATTACATGCTTCCCAGGGGTAATAACATGATGGTGATTTGAAGCCTGTGGTTGATGGTGTGGCTGTTTAACGGAGACCGTGCAATCAAAACTGCCAAGGGTGATAAGAAGCCCAGAACTTGCCTCTCACGAGGTGATAAAAAATGGCGTGAAAGAACATAAAGGAGGGGAAAGGGTGAGTTGACTTAGCATACATGAATATATTTAGCATACATGGAAATAGATGGAATGGAGAGAAGCAGAAGAAAAAGAAATTAGAGAGAGGATGAGCGTGTGTCTTGACAGAGCAGAACAAGAAAGAACGCGATTGGGCCAGAGAGTGAATGGGCCAGAGCTCGAGAGAGAGGGAGAGAGATAAAAGACGGAGTGATTAAGTGAAAGAGTAAGAGACTTGTGTGACATGTGTTCAGGCTTTGGAAGTGTTGGTATTGTGTGTGTGGAGGGTAGGGGAGACAAAGGGAATAGGGTGAGAGGAGCGAGGGGAGAAGGAGGAGAGAAGACAGGAGTGAGTGCAGCTCACCACCAGCTGTGGGGACCACTCTACCTCGTGCCGCCATCAACCTACGCACACCTTTCCATGGTTACATGCACGCATATCTTTGGCAATTGCTAATTGGCACCACGTTATACCTGGGCTTGGGATGCGTTTGAAAGCATAAACTGGAGGCGTTCTTCGCACATAGCTAACGAACACAAAGAGGTATTTAAGCATGTGTGCATTCCTCTATAAGCGCGCGCGCGCACACACACACACACACACACACACACACACACACACACACACACACACACACACACACACACACACACACACAGCACCACCATCATAAATAAACATACCAGCAACTACAAATTGCAATCAGTTAAACACAACCACACTTCTGCTGGAGTGAAGACTGTTAGTGCAGATTTACACTACTTGGAGGAAATTCCATCCTTTTATTGGCCAAGGCTGGTCACCATAGCAACCATTAGCGAGGGGTGTCCAGAAGGCTGCAGCAACATCTGTTTGGCCTCTCCCAAAGTCCCTGCGAGGGAGCCGGGATCGCTTGCTTTGGTCTGGTCCAGTTGGCCAATCGGTTTAGTCTCTAACTGGATGTCATCCACAGTCCAGATTTGGCCAAACTCAAGGACAGAATGAAAGTGTGCATGCACACAAACACAAACAAACAAACACACACAAACACACACACACATACATACACACACTCTTTTGTAGTCCCACTCCCTATCATTTGTGCCTCCTTCCTTTTTTGTGGCCCTTTCATCTTTGTGTGTTTTGAGTTTTCACCACACAAGGACATCTCTAATAAAGAGAAGGCTTTAAAACAGGGGACACAGCTGCCACTGTGCAAGTTTATCGCATTAATGCAGCATTTTCACAGCAATGAGAGAGAAATGTCACAGTGCACTCGTAACGAGCTAGGTGCTCGGCAGCTGAATTTAGAACACTAGGCTTTTGGAGTTGCAAGAGCACAAGACGCAGTTCTTTTTTAATGTCCTCCATGATTTCAGAGGTGGATTAATTGAGAACACCCCAGAGTTTGTGCTGAGCACTTAATTGCAGGCAAATGTGAAGTGCTATTTGAAACAATATGGGGTCTAAGAGTGGGGTTGAAATAGTGTCATTTCAGTTTCTGTTTAGCTGAACTGGATTTTTCATCCACAGGATTTTTTTAAAAGTCCTTTCCCCGCTCTGTCCCCCGCTTGACATTGACATGTCATTGGAAACTGACATTTTGTTCAATGTGCTCATGAATGTGTTCAAAAATATCAGTCGGGTCAATTTAACATTCTGAGCAGCCCGAGCCTCCACTCCCCCACACACACACCTTATTTAACGGTCCACCTTCCCCCTCCGTACCTTCCTCACACTCTGCTCTCCATCTATCTCTCTTTCTCTCACTCTCCACCTTGCCCTCTCTTCCCTCAGCCCCTTCCTCACATCTCCTCTCTCCATCTGCTTCACTGTCAATTTTTCATTTCCAATTCTCCATTCATTACTCTTGTACATACATGTACATTCATGAACACTCTCACACCTCACACACACACACACACACACACAAATGCATTTGCCTGTGGTTTTCTCTGTCTTTTATTCTCCTTATGCAGAAATGGTCTGTCTTCCCTGATGCACTTCCAGTCCCTGCCCAATTATCACCCAGGTTTTCCAGGCCTTAACAAACCTCTTGAGGCCAGCATAGGTGAAAGAACCAGTATGTAAAAAAACTAAGTGAGACAAAGATGAGGAGAAGCAAGTGAGAGCAGAAGAAAGAAAGAAAGAAAGAAAGAAAGAAGAAGAGAGCAAGATAGTGGAAGGATGAGGGAGAGAGGGATGAGGGAGAGAGCAAAGGAAAACAAAACAGATCAACAGATAATGAACACACACACAGACACAAACACGGACGCAGACAAACACACAGGCAAACACACAGACAAACACACAGACAAGCACACAGACACGCACACACACACAAAACAGGTAGAGCTGGTTAGTGAGCGAGAGTGACAGGGAGAGAGTGAGTGATGAACATACGAGGAGACAGATGAAGAGAGGGCAGGCAGAAAGAGAGTGCAGGAGGAGTAAGTCAGAGACATAGACAGAGAGAGAGAGGGAGAGAGACAGAGACAGAGAGAGAGAGAGAGTGACAGAGACAGAGAGAGAGAGAGAGGGAGAGAGTGACAGTGACAGAGACAGAGAGAGAGAGGGAGAGAGTGCAGGGAGTAAGGAAGTGACGGGTGAGATGCAGAGGCACGCTCGGACAGAGTGGGTTTAAAATGACAAGGCGAAGGTCACAACTAAATCAATCCCATTTGCCTGGCTGCTAGGCTTTGAATTGGAGAGCGCGCATAAAGCCCACGCCACTGCAGGCAGACGGGCATATGCAGCTGAGTATGCGTTGCCGACCAGGAAGGATTTGAAGCAGAGATTTGTCACGCGTATTGATTTGCTCATGGCTAGCCACTTAACACTAACATGCATGCGGCCATGAACACATGCATAAAAAGACACACACGTAAGGATGTGCACACACACAAACACACAGGGTCACACACGCATATATACACTTTTTCTAACACACAGAGCATCACACACAGCGTGAGAAACCTATGTCCCCAATTTCCCTGCTGCTGACTGACTACAATGCACAATTATTCGGCCTCCCGACATGACAAAAGACTGACTGGCTACAGCAGACCAAGGTGGAATCGGCTGAGGAGGAATTATTTAAGAACAGCCACCTACGAACGCCAGACTCCTCCACCTGACTCCACTCTACACTCAATGACTCAACTCCACAAGGACCTACACACTGCTGGAGGTATTTACAAAGAGCAAGAATAGCCGGTACCGTGCTGTATTGCTACTTGACAGCAACGGAGAGAAGCATTTCCTTAAAAGCCATTACATTAATTTCTTCTTGGATCCATCATGTAATGCTATCATTGAGATCTTGTTTCTGATCTTGCATTTCACCAAGCTTTTCTGTTTCTGATGTCATCATGCCTCACGAGTCCTACACAGTCAATTGAATATCTCTTAAGGGGAATAGTCTACCAAAAAAGTAAATAGTGGTCCTATATTAGATCAATTATTAGATCAGCTGCAAACCCACTGCTAATGAACTGTATGTTTGTACTGGAAGCACGGGTGTGACCAGTAACTTAACATGATGTTCAGTCAAATTAAAGCCAGGGACACACCAAACTGACATCAAAGAACTAGAAGTGATGAAAACCGACTGGTACGTTGTCTCATGTTACCTGTGTCGGGCCAAAAAGTTGCACTTGAACGTACTGCAAAGACTACAGCCAACTACCAACTAGTTCTGTGCTTGTGTGAGAAGAAATAACTCTCCACACCAAACCATAAACAAAGCGGTGTTTGCTTGCCATTTTCAGACCAATCTCGCTCACCACAGACAGACAAAAAATGTAACTTAACCGTCAATTAGAGTGATCTCTCACCGATGGGCTCCGCCGCAGATTCAACATGCTCAACTGGCCGTAAAGCTGCCGACGGGGATCCAACTAGTGCCAACGGTGCGGGACACACCACAAAGACTAGGGCTGCAGACGCTCACCGATGGCCCGACATTGGCCGACGGCCGCCTTGGTGTGCCATGGGCTTAACATCATGCAAGCATTACACTTACACACATCACACACTTCAGCACAAGCAGTGTTGTTTGTCCGCATAATACTGTTTGTCAATAAACAATTTCAGAAATGATCAGAATAAGCATGTATTTAAAAAAAAAATAAGACATCTAGAATTTAGACATCATCTTTACTTTTTCATTCATTTGTACAAACGCAATCATATTATACAGTGACAAAACACATTGTGCCCTGGTTTGAGAGCAAAAACAGCTGGAGGAAACAGCAGTACATGTGTACTGTTGCACAAAAAAACAAACAGATGATTCAGAGAGAGCGGTAAAGGTGTGATTAGATGCACTAAGAGGACAAAGTCAAGCCAAAGGTAATTATTGAAAGGTTTGGTTAAAGCCAACCAATAGCATTGCCAAGAGATCCTTTTAAACTGAATGTGTCAGACGAGCTTACAATGTAAGATAACGGCAATATTGCTGCGGGTTCTGGACAGTGTTCGCTAGGAGCGCTTTTAAAAGGAATAAACCGTAGTGCTTCTTCTGCTGTTCAAAACCATTAAATGTGTTGATACATTACTGTAGCTTGTCAGACATGTTTTAAAATGCCCTAGCCACATCCCTTTGAACTGCTACATTGTTAATCAGGGTTTGTGATTTTGAGCCTGTTCATTTTGTTTTATATATTTATATATTCGTAGCTAAGTACTGAAACGAAAAATGTATAGCTTATACCTTTGCTTTAATGTTTTAGTAGGCAGCCTGGCACTCCCTGCGGTGCAACTTCTGGAGGAGGTTAGCTATATTTTCTACGTAAGTAAAAGTTTTCAGATGGAAACCAGGGTTATCTTAGTACTTTTTTCTCCAACAGGATATGTACCGTGTGGTAAAGCGAAAGAATGGTCTTAAGCATTTACTGCAGCAAGAAATTAGGTTCGTCTCAGGCAACTATGTTTTTTTTACTGTGCTTATGGCATTCAAAAAGATTGAAATTGTACTGTTTACATGTCTTTTTTTACTTCAAACAATTCTGGGAACAAACGACTATTTCGATGTTATCGCTGCATCAAGAACCCCAGCAGAACCGAAGAGGTGAGTGACAGCCTGAGCACTAGGTCATCGGAAGAGAGATTGGACATATAAATGTATTCATTGGCATGACTCGGAGCTAGGGGTGACTGTATGCGTGTGTAGAGAGACTAAAGCCCTCTCTCCCAGAGACAGTGCCCAGGGGTGTAAGGAATGCAAAGAGCAGTGGTGACCATTAGCCTACATGAATGGGGAGTGCATTAAATATGGAAGATCGTGAGCTATGTTTATGGTGATGAATTTGAACACCCAAATTAATCTAAATACAGTCTCTCTCTCTCTCTCTGCATTTCGTTGCTGCCAGGCCAAAAAGAGACCTTTTGTGGCGGTGTGGCATTTCTTCGTCTGGCGTAGTCTAATTATACTACGATATATGAATAGACAGAACAAGAAAAGAAAAGTTAAGAAAAGTCATGCTGTGTTTTTACCTCATGGATGACATTTGTTTAATTAAAGTTGAAAAAATTGAACCACCACTTTGCAGACACTGAAGTCTTTAAAGGGGTTTAAACTTTTCTATTTCTTTTTTAAAGCCTGCCAGGATATGTGATATCCAATATAGATTATTTGCATAAATCCACAACTCCTTTGCTCCTGCTTTCTTGCTAATACAGAAATACATCGGTTTAGGCATAATCTCCATTTCCATACATTTCCACAAACCAATCCAATGGAATTACCCAGGTGTCATGGAGGCTGCTCAGTATGCAGAACTCAAGTGAGACTCTAGTCAAACACAAGTATGTGCAGATACTTTTGATTGCCATGATGGCATTATCATGATCAGACCACTGTCCTTATTGTAAGGATCAATTCAAGACTAAACATGAATATGTTACATTCATATACATTTACACATCGTCATAGATGTCCCATTCATCCTAAGGTGTGCCTAAGTGACGAATGATGAATCACCGATGTGGGAACTGTCTTATCAGTTGATTCTCTCACAACTGATATGTGAAGCTCGTTGTGGGGGTTGTTGTTACAGTATACAATGCAAGTCCTTTGTCCTGAGAACATCAGACAGAGGTCCTCTGATAAAATGACATTATGACCCTCTCGCCAAGGAATCAGAAATCTGCATTCATTGAAAAGATTCACAGTGTTTCCTGCCTTACAGCGCATCCAAATTGTTTCCTGTCAGAAAAGAACGCGTCGCCATGCCTCTTTCCAAAACCCATGCCTCGGTGGAATTCTTTATTTATTGCTGGAGTGTAAGACAATCCGTCTAGGCAGAATAGGCCTGTTTTCGCCTAGTTTGGGCTTCCAAAACAAGGGCCCATTAACTTTAACTGAGACTGTGTAAATTAGGAGTCAGTGCACAGTGAATCGGATGTGATAGCATTTGGGTGTCTGCAATGCACTGCACAGCAGTGAACATAAGGTTCCATCAGTAATGAGTCTCACCTCCGGTCTGAACCTACAAAAACAAAATCTGGAACCACATATGCCTCGTCTGATCATCTTCTCTGAAAGTAGGTGAACATTTTTAGGATTTTCCTGGCTTTGATATCACCCTATCAGCTTGAAAAACCAGCGTTGACAAACCAGGTTAGTACTGGAGAGCCACCTAATTAAGAGACAACTTAAGTAACTGAAAACGGATGGATGCACAGACTGTTGACTTCAGTGAACCTTTAGCGTAGCACAGGCCTGCACATTCACAGTGTGAGAGGCCATAAGCGGGCGGCCTAGCCTTGCAATGAGGCTGAGGGGATAATTGGAACCCTGGGTGGAAGAGCTGTTCTCTTTTTCCGAGGCCTCTCACCACGCTTGTTCAGCGGCAACAAGTGGCGGCGTCAGAGATAAAGCGCCTCTTTTGTTTGTGTGGCTCGGAGGGGTGTTGGGGGCTGGTGAGCTGCGCTTCTCTCACACTCCTCAAATTGGTGGCCTGTGTTCGCCAGAACCTGACAACCATCAGAGGCACAGCAGTGAGATTCCAGGCCTCCGGCAGCCTAACATGTCCCATCTGCACAATATCTCCCTCTCTGGCTCCCTCATTCTGTACTTCCCCCTCTCCTGCTTCTGGTATTCTCTCTCTCTCTCTCTCTCACTACGGTCTTCTCTCTCTCAGATCCCTTCCTCTCTTTCTCTCAATTTTTTCCCTCATGCCCCCTTGCTGATCCTTACTTTTTGCTCCGGCTCACCACCGGCTAATTTGTCTCACCTCCACGCCTCTCTATCTCTGTCTGTCTGTCTCTCTCTCTCTCTCTTTCTCTCTCCTCAGCTCGCTTCTCTTTCATCACATTCTGCCGTTCGTGCTCTCCTCCTTCTCACAGACCCCACTGACTGAGAGTAAGAGGCAAAGGCAAAAAGATGAAAAAGGATGACATGAATGTAAATAAGAAAAGGCTTACCTCCACCACCACCCAGCAATGTTTTGTTTGCTGAAAAGAGAGGGGGGAAAAGGACACATTTTAGATCTCTTGCATAGAAACGTCTCATTTTGTAAACAAGATGCAGCTATTGACAAGTCAATCAACAAAGACGTCTGACATTAACCCTGAATACCCTCTACCAAAACATCTGACCATTAGAGCATGGGGTCAAATGTATCGAACATTACATAGTCACGGCTCACTAAAATCAATGCCCTTTTCATCAATGCAGTCATGAATATGGTCAAGGACCTATTGTACTATACAATGCACACATCTTTTTAAGTTATGCTCAATTTTCTCTTGGACATTAGGAGATGAGTACACCTAATTGAAGTCATGTTTTAAACAACAGCAGAAAAGACAAAAATAATCCATTCAGATATTGGGGTTGAGATATAATTTCTTGTGACAAGTGGCTTCTAGTATCAATGAACATTGCATTGTGTTTTTGCCCGGGATAAATTGGAGAAACAACAAGTAATTAATTTTGACATAAAGCTTTCAGCCACAAGAGAGCTGTTTGGAATGTGAAGGTTTATGATCGGCGACTGAGCGAATAAATTATGAACGAGCAATTTGATAGCTGATTAACAGTCCCACATTAGAAATTCATTGGATCTGCTGAAGACGAACATAAAAATGGCGACACGAATTTGCTCCACTGTGCCAGCCATAAAGCCAAACCTCATCCAGGAAGAGCTGTTTAGCCAAACTGCTCATGCCCATATGTGCAATTATACATGTGCACACACACACACACACACACACACACACACACACACACACAAACACAGATACACAGAGAGACACACGACTATGGATGGAGGGGTAACCATGGCAACCCAAAGCTCAAAGGTTTGTTACTGAAACCTTGTTAATTACACAAAGTGTCTGGGAAAGACAAGCAGAAAGACACATTTAAAGAGAGGGAGGGAGAGAGATATATATATATAGAGAGAGAGAGAGAGAGAGAGAGAAAGAGAGTGAGAGAAAGAGAGCGAGAGGACAAGGGAAGAGGGAAGAGCGAAAGAGTAGATACATTTTGCCTCTGGAAGTGCCTCTCTCCCCATCTGCCTGTCAGAGTGAAAACGGCATGAGGAGAGATAACGAGGAGAGAGGGGAGAATCAGAGGATGCCAACGAAAGAGCAGAACAAACAGGAACTGGGGATAGAGAGAGAGAGTGAGAGAGAGAGTGAGAAAGCGGGGGAGAGAGAGAGACAGACAACAAATGACAACAACGCAAGGCAGTTAACTGTTGATACCCCAGGGAAAGGGATTTGCCATCTGTCAAACCCCTTCCATGTGCTCTACCCCCCCCCCCCCCCCCCCCCCCCGGATATGGGTGGAAGATAGTTACACAGAATGCCCAGAGGGCCAGTAACATGACATGATAACAGTGTCAGGTGAGGGGTGAGTTCACTAACCACTCCATCTCTAATGACTTAAACTGAGACAGATTGCAAAGCCAATCCTCACATTCACTGGGGACTAAGCTGCTAGGTTGTAAAAGTTCCATATTTGACAATATTCCCTGAAGATCCTCAAAAATGAGGAGAAATTTATACTCGCTGGCTATTTTCTTCCCCAAGAACAGTAATTAGAACCTCGTTAGGATCAGCTAGATTATAAATGGGGAATTGAAAATACGCAAACCACATGGGAAGGCAAAGAAAGTTGTGTGCTACACACACACACACACCACACACTGTACTTCCAGACACTCTGTGACGCAACCACACACTGAATGGAAAGAGGTAAGAGGTAAGGTAGGAGAACACCAATGGGACTGAGAAAGAGACACAGAGAAAGAGAGAGACAGAGGGAAAGGAAGAGACAGAGAGAAAGAGAGAGAAAGAGAGAAAGGGAAAGAGAATGCTTGATTTCTGGGGCCATCACTAAAGGAGGAGAATAACACAGACGCTCCTCGCTGCATCACTGAGGTAGGAAAAGCAAACGATTTTCAAGTTCAGACAGAGCGAACGAGAGAGAGAGAGAGAGAGTGAGTGACAAAGGTATTGAGAGAATGTGAAAGAGTGAGTGACTGAGACTACTTTTTTGTGAAAGCTTTTCTTTGAAAGGAATCAAGATAGGAAAAAAAGTGAAAAGCAAACTGATGAATGTAGGGGGGTAAAAAAAATGAAATGTCAGATGGCCACTGGTGCGAGAGAGACAAAGAGGCAGGCAGTGGGAGCAGGAGCAGGAGAATGTTAAAGGGAAAGATCTGGAGCTTCAGAGATTTACAAGATCATGAAATAGAAATGGTGAAACAGCAATGCTAATGGCAACCACTATAGTGCATGATATTGGACATGTTTTTTTTTCTGGACTAAAGCAGAGACCAATCATACTCGTGCTATAATATTACCCTACACCTACACAACTATGTACACATTAGGGAAATTAAACGTACAGTACATATTGAGTAAGGCAGTTACTCCCACCCTTCCCTACTGCCCCCCCCCCATCCCCATCTTATTTTCTTTCTCTCTAGCTTGCCTCCAAATCCCTGAGCCCCAGCGCAACCTGTTTGTTTGTCTCTTCTCTTTCCTACCCCTTTTCAGTTTGCCATCCAAAACAATCCTCTTTCACCTATTCTGGCTGTTCATCCCGGCAGAAAAAAATCTCTAGTTTTTTATTAGCTTAATAGGATGAGATAGTGTGAACTGTTTCTGAACAATCACAATGTATGTTAAAACAGTATATAATATGGCAATGGAAGATAATGATATAAGCATGTATTTCACATAATGTTTATGTGGGCAGTATTTGTTTCTCTCTCTCCTAGATACATGTGCATTCCTCATTCATATTTTCAAGCAGCAGTTCAAATTAACCTGTGAAAATAAATATAACACTGGACAGTGGACAGTAAATAATGTCTGAGCGAAACCGAGATAGCGAGAATTACAAATGAGCTATTAGCAAAAATAACAAGATGGTAGAGGAAGTGAGCGAAGCAGGGAATGTTTGAACAGTGTGTGTCCAGGGTGTGTGTGTGTGTATGTGTGTGTCCATGTTGTGTGTAAGAGAGTGTGTAAGTGTGTGTGTGAACAGATGCCTCCAATGTCTGACACACTCCACTATCCTGCTGGCCCATTGGCACACTGACACCTCCTGCTACCACACACACACACACACACACACACACACACACACACACACACACACACACACACACACACACACACACACACACACACACACACACACACACACACACACACACACACACACACACGTACCCACAAACAAATACAAACACACACACACAAAGCACTACCTTGGAGTACATCCATAATCTGTATAGTCAGTTAAACCATTTCAAAACAAGAGTACATACCAAACCTCTCTAAAATATTTGTGTTACAGCCAAGCAACCATGTTATACTTTAAAGCTTTACATTGAAGTGCAACTGTAGGACTAATAATGGAGTCACATAAGGTGAGAGTTACCACACACACATCCAGCTACTACTGAAGCAATGGGTTCTGCACTGAATTAACAGTAACCGTAATTTAGCCAAAACACAAAACACCCAGGGCTCCATGTGTCCGATATGCTGGATAATTAAATGTGGGGATATGGCAGAGAGAGAGAGAGAGTGAGAGAGAAAGAGACAAGAGAGAGATGCTCAAAGTCGCATATTTTAATAGTACAAGAAAAGTGCTACCAGCACAAAGAGTAAAATGAAAAATAAATAAACTAAGTCCTTATTCGGCGTCAGTGTCGCGTTTTGCTAACCAAATGGGCTTTCCAAGAGGGCAGAGGAGAGGGTGGAGGCGAGGGCGCATCGCTCTGAGACTGGGGGAGTGACACGGAGTCGCTGGAGCGCTGTAGCTACCTTCATTCGGAATTCGAGTCCTGTGCGAGCGGTCCAGCGTCTTTCTGACGGGCACGTCAATTTCTGAGGAGCTACCAGACCAGACGGGGTAACGACTCCTCATGCAACAGCCAAAGCAAAAACATACACACCAGGGAGAAGAACGAAAAAGAAATAAGCAGCATTAAAAGGTACGCGGTTGTAATTTTTTTCTTTTACCCAACCACTTTCAGCGTTTAAAGCGCCACTTGTTTCTTCATGGATAACACTGAGCCGTCAGTGCTGGCTATAGAGAGGCATTGTTTGATTTGCCCTGGATCATCCATGGACTGTGCGTCGGGGATATAAGACTAGAATGCCAAGTGCAGATTTAAGGACAGGGAACAGCGTTTTGGAATCTATTTGGAGCCATTAAAGGAAATGATCGCAGTGCATGTTTAAATCGGTTATCGATATATTATACTGATATTATTATGCCACACTTACTGACAGGGGGACGGGTGAATAGTTCTCCTTGGAATGATGTTGAATTGTAAGGTGTCTGGCGCGCACATAGACCATTGGATGTACAGTATGTATGGGACATTAGCGCGCGACTCGGTATGCATGTGTGGGCGTGAGTGCGCGTGTGCTCAACACGTACTGATTCAGAACCGGGAGCAGGTTTGCGGGGCTGGATGTCTGTGCATGTGCGTGTGTGTGTGTGTATGAGTGAGCGAGCCAAAGGGAGTGCGTGTTTGTCTGTACTGTTAGAGAAGGGTTAGGGGTCTGTTATAACAGCGTTACCCCGTTTGTACGTATGCCAATGAGAATTCTAAGCACCCGATTATTTCCCAAAGTACAGGTGTCCATTAGGTATAATACAGAACACTTAAACTTAATGGTCATCAGCCATGCCTTCACCTCCACTCTCCAGATTATTCTTTCCTACCCAAAGCATTTATGAGAAATCCCAAAAGTGAGAATAGACTGGCTGATAAGCAGTAATTCCCTCCTTTTTTCATCAGCCATTGCTTTAATGCTTCATTCAAGCCCTCCCTCTCCCATCTCATCGCCTCCCCATTGAATACTCCACACTTCTCCTGAATTTATGGTGCCAGAAAAACATCAACTAGGATATTACCCAGTAAAGGAACAAGGAGGAGAGTTAATATATAAAGAATTAAATGGTACAGGAACACTAGGCCCCCCTCTCCTAGCGCTCTAATATTTCTTGTATGTCACTCACAGTAGTCCTGACAAATATCTTTGGGAAGGGGGGAACTGCCAGAAATTAAGAAGAAAAATTCAACAAAACTAGGGCAGCTGTTGCTTATGTAATAAGACAAAGTAAGAGCGAGGGGCGCAGAAAAAGAAAATAATTTTCACATTGTGGTATGTGTGGGAGAGGGAGAGGGGGCAGAGTGAGCGAGAACAAGAGAAAAATATAGAAAAGTTAGGAGTATTCAGATGTGACCTTGTGTATTCACGATCTCCTCTCATGATGACGTCCCCTTCCTGGCATTGTTTGTAAAAACACACATGTACACACACACTCTCACAAGCACATATGAACATCTTTCCACTATCTTTTGCTCTTGTGGGCGACAGCCAGCACACAGTGGGAAGTTTGTAGATTGGCCAGTGTAAGACCATAATCATGCCAAGTGAGTGAAGCCACCACATATCTGTCACACACACACACTTAACTGCAGGGCACACAAATGCACTGCCACCCACCATCACCTTAGCACGTGCTGGTACCACACAAACAGCATGGGAGCTAGCAGTTTCTCTCTCACTCAAACCCTTTCTCACAGATGTACACATTGAGACACACACACACACACACACACACACACACACACACACACACACACACAAGATGCCATGCTGTAGCTCATGAAAAAAAAACGGTTCAATTGTTATTGTTCGATGCTCCAGACAACGCTTTCATTTTTTGATGTGCACAGAAAATAGAAGTCACATCAGGGCTGTGCACAGACCCTAGACCCAGGAGATCTAGAGGATCCAACACATCCAGCGCAGTGGCAGGGATTAGCAAGGAGAAACACACACTCACACACGCACTCACACACACACACACACACACAAACACACAGTAACACGCACACACACACACACACACAGTAACACAGACACACACACAGGCCTCAGATTACACAAGCTCACAGGGGCCTTACAGTAAGAGACTTCAGATTAAAATGTTAGTCACACAGCACAGTCAGAGAGATAGGGGAGATGGGGAAAGAGAGAGAAATAAGAGTAAGAAAAAAGACAGAGAAATAAGAGTAAGAAAAAAGACAGAGGAGGGATTGAAAAAGAGAGGAGGGATTGAAGGACAAATAGGAGAAAAAGACAGTAACAGAGACCATCAGAATGAAAGGAACAGGAAGAATGGCAGAGTGAGTGAGGGAGTGAGAGATCGAGTGAGAGAGAGAGGGAGAGAGAGATAGATAGAGAAAGAGAGAGAGAGAGGATGAGAGAGGGTGCTAGTCAGATTAGGGCTTCCAACCATCCCAGATCAGTGGCATTTAGCATGGAGGCTAAATCTCTATCCCCAAAATACCACGGGGTGGGGGAAAACACAGCTCACATTCGAAACATTTGGCATGAATGTCATTGTCCCTATTTATTTATTTATTTACTTATTTATTTAGCCCATGGAGTATACTTCTATTTTAATCTGCTTCAGAGTATCAGACAGAATGGGGGAAATGCACAGCGTGCGTGTGCGCTCTTGGCCAGCCCCAGCCCTGTGTATATGTCTGAAAGCCGTGTGTGGAGCTGTGTGGAGCTGGGTGCTCAGTGTGGTAGGGCTAACGGGGACATGGTTTGCCTGCTTTCCCCCTGCCGTTCCCCCCTCCGAGTGGCCCTCATGTCAGCCAGGGCCAAAGGCTCCACGGGGCTGCTGGTGGTAAAAGCTCCACCGCTGATGAGGAGCGACACAACAGAGGAGAGATTACCCATGATGCACATGAAGCGATGCCACACGTGATGAATAGACATCCTCCTGCATTTCCATGAGAAAGGACCCAGCAAATGCAGGCACTCAATGTATAGCCCTGTCTGAGGGCATATACTGTAAACACTTTAACTTTAATCCATACCCAGATGGGATGAGTGCACATATACACACACACTTTAAATCACACATAAACACACACAAACAGTAGGGGAGATTTTAATAAGGACAGGTGATATTCACTCTTGGTTTGGCAAAGTGGGCAAAGCCAGATCAACTAAAAACGGCTATGGCGATGAAAATATTAAGGTTGACAATTGCAATACGAATGGCTGTTTTGTGCATGTGTGTGTCCTTCAAGAAACAGCACTCTGAGGCAGGCTGCAGAAAACAGGGATACTGCTAGCTTTTGTCGAATTTCAAGAGCTCACTCAAGGAAATGAAATTCAAAAAGATTGTTTTTTTTGCATGTGCCTTTGTCTATTTTGGTTAGCAGTAACATTATGGGCATGATATTATCATACCAGAAATTTAGAAAATACTCATTAAATGAGGAAATGGAGTTAAAGTGCACCTTTGAAAGAAACTACAGCCATTATAAAATCAGGTTTATGCACAGGTTGGAGTGATGGATTCTAAGGCAACAGACTCAAGTTTTTTAAACAAAGGAATTGTCTTAATTAGCAAACCAAACCAAATGAAAGGTTTGAGCATTCTATGGTCAGGTTTGAGCATTCTATGGTCAGATTTTAGTATTCTAATCTAGGGCCAGATTTGCATCAGTTTGAGCATTCTATGGTCAGATTTGCATCAGTTTGCCAAAAAGCTCCAGACGCAAGACCTCTAAAAATGTAGCATCTGGCATTTCTATTAGCTGGCTAAACTGCTAGAATACAACAGCCCTTACCTGAAAAGAGAACGGAAGAAAAACATTCTGGTTTGACCTGTTTTTATTTATCTGCTGAATGCTCTGCTGCTGAGTATCATCATAAAGTAACCTGTATATTATGTAACACTGTATCCTTGTCCATACATGAACCACTATTCCTTTGTTAGGGTCACTGAGTTCCAAAGGCCCTATGCCCTGCAAGGATGCACGGATTACTTCAGCTAGATTTCAGCCTTTGCTTTTAATAATTGCTCTACCCAGTATATTGTGCTTTTAGATAAACACCAATATATATGCATCTACAATTAAGTAAAAGCACTAAAAAATTACTGTTAATTAATCTAATTACTGGTACTGTTAGCCCAATATGATGAGAAATTAACAGAAGCAGTTGTAGCTCAACCTGGTAAGTCCGATGTCTAATAACGCTAGCAGTTAGCTTGTCAGCCTGCTCAAACGTTCAAGTGCTTTACTGAAGATCTCCATGGGTCTGTTTGCCTCAACTAAGTTAATGTAACATAGAAACAACAATCAGTGTTGAATAATTAAGTTGGTCTGATAAAACATTTTCAGGACAGCAAATGCTGTGAAAAAAAAAGACTTGATGCTGACTAAATGCTGTGAAAGCCAATGCAATATTAATGCAACATATTTAAAAGCACAGACACAATATAAATTGTGGAAAACGGATAAATTGTGGAAATAAAATATTGACGCTTTTTTGTTAGTTCTGACCCTCTAGAAAAAAACACCCTTCACAGACACGAAGTAAAGTTACAAAAGATCACATAGATTTCATGTGCATAGCATTGAGAATTTACCAATTCCTATCTGTTTTTGACTGTAATGTGAATAAACTACAGATTGAATAAAACAGATATATCCTATATGTCCAAAGACTACAAACGTTTTAATGTATAAAACAGGTGAAATTTGTCATTTTTCAATGACATCCTGATAATGTTTGTTAGTGACCACTGAACAGTCTCTGGAGCCCCCCCTTGTGGTACTTACCAGTGGTCAGTGCAATGTGCTAGAGGCACTAACGAGTAAGTAACCAGTGCTTGGAGCTCCTTCTAGTGGTACTAACCAGTAATAGGTATTACCAGTGCCCACAAGAATGACCAGTGTGAGCTACAACCCTCCTTCTCGATATTAACTCACAACAGTCACTCCTAAGGCCAGAAATGTGATGGCACAAAATGAAGAACTGGCTGCAACTGACAACATTTTGTCCCCATTTTTTACAGATAACAGCACAGACACCAAACTACACACCACATGCTTTACCATTCACTTATTATTTCTTGCCAGATTATCAAATTATTGCCAAGAAAAGAGGGCTTTGACAAAGAGGGACAAAGAGATCGAAACAAATGGTGTATTGGAGTGATGAGGAAACAAGTGAACATCACAGACGTTCCTGTTTTCCTGGGCTCTGCACACACACCCCTACATTTCACCCCAACAAAGATCCCTCTCACAAAAAGCACACACTAAAAAAATTAAATTGGCTTGGCTTATTAGAGCCAAAATGGGGGGAAAAGAGAAAGACAGGGAGAACACAAATAAAAGAGGTATCTGAAGTAATTTTTCCCCCTTTGTAAATAGTGAAGAAAAAGCACACACACACATGGGGATTGCAGGATACAATCTCTGCACAACACTACGCATCTCCTTCACATCTTGAGCCAGGACCAGGTTGTCGTAGGCACGGTGCAGCAAGTCATCGCCATGATGCTGCCAAAATGAACCGGAGCAGACGTTGGATACGTTGGCAGTAAATAATCATTAAATCTGAACGCTCCGCAGCTCCTCTGATGACTGGAGAGGCGTGGGACGACCTCACAGCTGTCCCCCTTAACCGCGCAAGGGTAGCGCTGAGGGAGGGATGGGGGGTTGGGGGGGAGCAGGGTGGGATGGCCTGGTGCAGCGTCTTTGGGATGATGAGGACTTTCAGCAGCGTAATGGAGTCTAAGCTGCACCCTGCATGGAAACTCATCCATGCGTTCTATTGCCGTCCCGCATGTCAACCTATATTCGCTGAGCACAAAAAAAACGGGAGGCGAGGCGAGGTCCGCATTTAGGTGGCTGGAGCAGAAGCGATGCACTGGCGAAGGATGGAGGGAGGGTGTGATGTTTGGAGGCTTAATGGTCAGACCTGACCCCCGGGTCAGCGTTGCATGCAGTGGGAGGATTTTCTCCTTTTTTTAATGGGCTTGGCAGAGCGAATATTTCTTTTCTCCTCAGGTATGAAATTTGATCAGGACCGAGCTCACATTTTACAAAAAAAAAAAATTCTGTGTCTCTTAGAGCGTGTGTGCGTGTGCCTATTTGGAGTGATATTGGGCAAGTGAAAATGGAAAAGCCTGCTTGTTGACAAGAGGGAGGGGAAGAGAAAATTAGGCAGCCTGACCCGGCAAAATGTCGACTGAAGGTTGAGAACGGTCGCCTCAGAGACCATGCCCACCGTCTGGAAACACATAACCTGTGAATTCATGACAAACTGTGAGGGGCTAATATTCTCTCTGAGAGTGTGTTTGTGCCCACACAGTCAGGACACACAGGCTCTTTTGCTCTCACTTACACACATACAGGCACACATACAGGTTAAGACACTAGATGTGCAGTTCTAATTCAGCAACAGAGGCTCTGTAAGCCACGTGTACACACACTGCACTTAGAGGTGGAGATGGAGAGTGCTTGCTGCAACACACCCAGTTTTGCTGTCATGTGACCTTAGCTGTTTGAACGCATTCGGGACCATCTTGTTCACTGACCCGAATGGCTAATAAGATGAAAAACATAGCATTATGTTTGTGTGTAATGTAACAGACTGACACAATGCATATAATGACCTTTCTTTATACATTTTAGCTACTGTACATATTACAGATTACCACAGGGTAGTGAGAAAGAGAGATGGCTGTAATATGGCAAAACACCTCATTATTTTCAATTTCTCCCTCCATTCTCTTCTTCAAAATAGCATATTTGTTTGATGTGTGTCTGTGCATGAGTGTGTGTGTGTGTGTGTGTGTGTGTGTGTGTGTGTGTGTGTGTGGGCTAGAGGCCAGATGTGTGTGTGTGTGTGTGTGTGTGTGTGTGTGTGTGTGTGTGTGTGTGTGTGTGTGTGTGTACGCATGTGATGCCAACAAAGAGCTGAAAAGAGAGAGGGAGCGAGACAGAGAAAAGGAAGGTACCCGGCACATAAATTGCCTGTTTATTTCCAGCCACTGCAACATTTACAAAGAGACAGAGAGTGACTGAAAGAGAGAAAGAGAGAAAAAGAGAGAGAGAGAGATCTAGGGAGGGAGAAATAAAGGCAAAGAGAAATAAGGAAATAGAGCAAAAGAAAGTGACTGAGAAAGGAGCGCGATAAAAGACAAAGGAAGTGGAGGGCCTAGCGAGCTACAGGAAGAAGAGACAAGGTGAGAAGGGAAGGGTGCGATTACGAGGAAGGCTAAAAGGAAGCTTCCAGAAAAGCTAAATTGAGAGAGAAAAGAAGCCAGATAAGTGAGACAGGTGTGTGAGTGTGTGTAGCGCAGTGATTACAAGGCAGTGATTGGGGCAAGGTGGGTGTGCTCTTAAGGGTTGCAAAAACACCACTTCGGCAGAAATAAAGGAACAGATTATACTCGCCAGGTAGATGGACTGATGAAGTGGAAGAGAGAGAGGAAGTAATGAAGAGAGGTGGACAGAAGAGACAAAAAATATCGAACAGCAGCGAAAGTAGTTGTTGATGCAGAAACCAACACATTCTTAAAAGAAAAAAAAATCTTCAAACCACAAGGAAAAATAACAAAAAGATTTTAGACGTGTATTGGGAGAGCAAAAAAAATTGAAAGGCTGAAAATCAGCACGTATTTGTTTGTTGTGTTTGTTAAGGGTAGAGAGAACTAGAACATGGAGGCAGAGAGGAAGCGAGAAAAAGGGAGAGTGTAGGGAGGAAAAGATAAATTATTTCAGATGCAAAACACTGCATCAATTTTAATGGGCTGTGTTTATCCAGCCCTTCTGTCAGGTGTGTGTATCAGACAGAGCGAGCCTGACAATGTGACAATTATTCCAGGCCGAGCCTAAACGTGTTTATTCTAGCTTCAACTCGGTGACACTATTGCTATCCGAGAGATTTGATTTCTTTACGTGCAAAAGACATTAAAAATAGACACAGGAGAGGTACTTCATCCCATGGCACAAGGAGTCTTACGTTGAATGTGACGAGAAACACTGTCAAGCACGAGATCAAAAGGCATCTGTATGCAGAAACATGTTCAGGTGACTGCACAGCACAATAATTATGATGGCAGATTGGAATTAAACTACACTGACAAATCTCTACTGGATTTCTGAGTATTAGCCTATTGTGTGGTTTCTTAAGGCGTAGCCTTACCTTGCCCACATACAAAAGGCTCAGAAGGGCGACTAGCTTTATGTCACACACACATACTCACACACACAAACAGAGAGAGATACACACACACACACACACACACACACACACACACACACACACACTCACACACACACACAAACAGAGAGTGATACGCACACACACACACAGCACAGCACAGCGCCTCTTGTGCCTCTGTAATTTAAGTCGTTTTTTGTGTTATGTATAGAAGGTTTTAAAAAGAAAAGTAAGGCTTTGTGTTTGCTTAGTAGGCTATGTCTTGAGTTAGGATCTTAAGATTCAAATGCTCACTAGCATACCTGGTGGCCTTTTTTATTCATTTCTAGTTGTGTTACTGTACCCTATGTCTTCAGGCCAATGTGTACACACAGAAACAGTCACTAGAGCCAAGCTTTTCAGTCAGAGAAAGACTGTTTGTGTGTGAGTGTGAGAGTGAGTGTGAGTGTGAGTGAGAGTGAGAGAGAGACTGTGTGTGCGTGTGTGTGTGTGTGTGTGTGTGTGTGTGTGTGTGTGTGTGTGAGAATGAGGGTGAGCTGAGGCAAATGTTACGCTGTGTTTACGGAGGGAAATTCTGATATTATAAAATGGGTGACTGTTTATGCACCTCTCTGGTGCATGCAAATGAGAAAAATAATGACGATGTTGCTGTCTGCAATCACCGTGAGACTTGATGAAAAAAAAAAAAAAGGAAAACTGAAAGGAGAGAGGGGGGGGGGGTGTTAGTGACAAAGAGGAGAGACAGAAAGAGAGAGAAGACGAGAGACGGGAATGGAGGAAGACAACAAGAAAGAGTTCAGGTATGAGGACTAGAGAGATACAGAAAAAGGAGAGATTTGAAGAGAGAGAAGAGAAGTAGGCGAGACAGGAAAATAAACTGTGGTGTCTCCCTCCTTCCCTCCTGTATTTCCACCATCTCTTCCCCTCATTGCTCCTGGTCTCCGTCAGTGTCTCTCCCCTCTGGTTGCTCATGCTAAATGGCCGCTGTGTGTGTGAGGGAGTTAAAAGGCCAGTCACATCCTCCCCCAGAGTCCCTGCGAGCCTAAAACCACTTTCCCCAAAGCTGAATTACCCCTGATTACCTTTGGATAATTACCATCAGAACACAGGGAAGGAGAGAATGAAAGCGACAGAGAGAGGGAGAGGAAGAGAGATGAAGGGAGGGGGGGGGGGAGAGAGATGTTGACAATAGCACTTAAATTACTATTCAAGACTTACAACCCCTGTGCGCGCGTTTGTTTATTTTTAAAATCAAAATCTGAGCTGTTGGTTTGTTAAAGTAATACCAAATAAGATACGTCCTCTGGGCAGAGGCTCGTCGATATGTTTGTTTTAAAGCTGTCAAAGCTCTCAAGAATGGCACATTACACTGCCTTGATGTCAGTGCGCTGTCACAAATTACACCAAGGATGAAGACGGAACACGTTTCCAAACACGATATGCGATGAGTGAAGATGAGAGGAAGCAGCTTCTACTGCACAGGAATAAAACTGTATTTTTCATGCCGACTGGTTGAAACCTTGGGGGCTAAAACGCTCTCAAGGCTACAAAATCATGGGGCCGAGTCTGGGTCTATACAACCTGGGCTAAATCATACTCGTAGGTACCTCTGGCCTGGCCTTAACCACAGATGGGAACAGCCGGTGAAATAGAATTCTTATTCCCATAGCTCTCTGACGCGAACAGTCGCATTGTGGACTTGGAGTGAGTGATTTTACCAAGGCTGCGCAGGCTTGCGGTCAGGCCTATAAAGTCCGGTCTGTGCCAGCAGAAGGCCGTATGTTGTTCTTGGACAAAGAAAAAAAGTATTAAAATAAAATCATTCCATGTTCAGACTGCACCAAATTGGCTTTGACGCTTTGGAGTGAAAGCACTGGGACACTTCGTAAAATTAAAACAGACTTTGTTGGGCCACACAGCTCATTGAGCTGATTCCCTAAATTGATTCCTTGTGGGAGTCCTCAAACCACAAGCCTGGAGGTCTGTGATTTGGTTATAACGACGGGCACTTTAAAATGAAAGCGGCATGGAGAAATTGGCATGGCCACAGGACCACCAGCTGGGGCTCTGAAGTTGCGTAACACGCAACAGGCCCAAGACTTCTCTTTCCATACTGCCATTGTTCTCCGTCCACCAAGTCGCACACAACAGGGACCCACGTCCATCTGAACTACAATACGGAACAGGGACGTCGCGGCTCCTCTTGTTCCGTCACACACACCTGCCGACAGCCAACAGCCGACAGCCCAAACTCGCCCCTTCTCCTTTCCCTCCTCTTCCTCACGTCCCCCCACTGAGGCACCCAAGGAATAGCGCAGCGCTCCCTCTGCTCCTGCTGAAGTCCACGCTAGACATCGGAGCGATGTTCATGCCTGCAGGCGAGCGCTGTAGTTTCTCTCTTTCTCTCTCTTCCCACACCCCCAGAGAGCCCCCATCCTGATCTGGGGCCCTGATAAATACCCCTGACACACAGGCGTACCCGCCAGGCATTACTGTGCCATTACTCCGTCCACAGCCGCGGTAGGCATGGCGAGACATTTACACGGCCCGCTTCAGAAAGCACTCCAGTGCAGTACCGGCATGCCTGGAGGCTACGCACCAATCTCAGAATATTAACCACCCACTATATTACACTCCTTACGCAAGGCCGTCTAAATAGAGTCGCTGTTCGCCTCATGCACTCGGTTTGTACACACAGCTATCCCTGTTTTAATACGACAAAGCAATTCATCAAGCGCTGTACTGAATTAATAATGAATTTGATTTGCTGGTAAATAATTATTTCATGGAGTACTCTAGCAATATTTTATGACAAAGCTGTGTGTGAGATGAGATCAGCCATTAAGTTTTCATGCTCTCTTATGATCTAAGACAAAGGAGCCTGCTTATGGCTGTATGTGTGTGTTTTTCTTTCTGCTGAGTGTGACAGAGAGAGAGAGAGAGAGAGAGAGAAAGAGAGAGAGAAAGAGAGAGAGAGAGTGTGTGTGTGTGTGTGTGTGTGTGTGTGTGTGTGTAGCATTGTGCAAGGATGTTTTTCACAGAATGCATGTGATTTTTGGTGCTCAATTTTGAAATATCTGTGGAGCTATTATGTGTGTGTGTGTGTGTGCGTGTATGTGTGTATTTGTGCACACATGTGTTTCGATATGTGAAATCAGGCTCTGTTAGGTTTAAACCCTTCTTGGCCTGACAGTAATTTCTGCCTCCAAATTTCATTCCAATGGGTTCATCAATCTTCCTCCCTCCCTTTTCTCCTCCATCTGCCTTTCCCTCTCTCCCTCGCTCTTTCATTCTCTCACTCCTTCACTCAGTAAATGAGAAATTGAAAGGCATAGATGGGGAGGTTACGTGCGCTGGATGGTTAAGCAGTCTGACACAGAGAAAGAGTGCATGCACACACACACACACGCACATGCAAACACACAAACACAAAATGGTACTTCACACACCACCACACTGAGAAATACACCTCAATCATTGTGAGAAAGGGAATGAAAAGTCCCCCACACACACCCTGTTCTTCATATTAGACTCTTTCCATCACACAATATCGACACATGACACATGACACATTCAAATTAAATATTCAGAGAACTCCCATGACTTTACTAATGTTCTGGAACAAACCCCACAGGCCACCCGAAGGCTCCAGCAGCAGCAGTATCATCATTAAGAGAACATTAAATTGTCTGTAATTATCATTAATGTACAGGACAATTTTACAGTGCATCTAAAGACGGAAAGTCGAACAGTTGGGAAAACAGCGACCTGTGCACATGGCGGCATGGCGTGGTGTGTAACAAATGATGCTTTACAACAAGAGTAAAGGGAGGGGGGAGGGAGGGAGAGGAGGACACAACGAGAGGAAGAGGTCAAGAGACAGACCCTTGCCATTAGAATTGATTGGCTTGTAAGCCTACAATACTTTCATTGATTTTAATCGCTTTATCATTACTCCTTGTCGTGCGCACAGTCCTTTCAGATGGCTCTGAACGTTTAATGCATCCCCTCTTACAGAGCTGAATGATCCCTTATGATCCATCTTCATGCATCTCTGCCTCCGCTCACTGACTTTAGCATCAGCAATATTGTTTTGGGAAATGTTCCTGCACTCTGATTCTGCTCTGCAAGTGATATTACATGTTGTGCGTGTGTATGTGTGTGTGTGTGTGTGTGTGTGTGTGTGTGTATGTGTGTGTGTGTGTGTGTGTGTGTGTGTGTGTGTGTCTTGGGGTGGGGGTGACTGTTCAGAGGACACTTCAAACATTGCCCACCGATACATCAGTGTTTTTTTTGTTTTGCAAGGGCAGGGCAAAAATATATAGTGTGCTCACTGAACAACAATGAGTGCTAATAGCTGTGTCTGTGAAATCTTAAAGACCATAACCATAACAATAACCCTCCCGGCGCGTGGACTCTCGTGCACACACACACACACACACACACACACACACACACACACACACACACACACACCGTTATACACACAGGGAGTGTGTCATACAGACATACTGTATAGACATCCACACAGACAAACACTGCAAATGACAGGCACACACACACGTGATTTAACAAATGTGCACACTAACTCAAACACATGAAAGCCCTTCAAATGATTTAATGGTCGTACACACATATTCAAGTTAATTAGGCATGCTAAGCAACCCGCACACACATTCTCCCCAAGACAATAATGCCGGGAAATGCTTCTCCTCTCTCCAGCACTCAATCATATCAGTATTACACACCAAGGAGCCACATCCTCTCCTTTGCATGCATTTCAATTGGTCTACGCGCGATATCTGACAAATGATGCTGACCCCTCTGTTCTCGCTCGCCCATGAATGGCTCTCTGTTGGAATTAACGGCTGGTATTAACAAACAGAAAGCGATATGCCTCCGACCGATAACACAAATCCGCCGGCTGCTGCGTGCGTGCTGCAGCACATCCTCCATACACATGCAATCTGTGCTGTTCCTAAAGACAAGGAGGAGAAAAAAAAACCCTTTCAACCTTTCTTGATGAAATGAATAATGGATTAACACGGGTTATCTGTACCTAAATCTGCGCTTTTTCTGCTTCCTCCACAGATAGTGCCATTTCCAGGCATCAGGCTTAGAGGAGGCCAAACCAATTATGGCGTTCTGAGGAGACCCCCGCTCACTGCATGCTTGGATGTGAAGCTGTACCACTGTATCAAGATGGTGGCTGCCCTGCCAGACTCGAGGCTTAGCATTGGAATTCTGGCTTTCAAGACTGGCAGTCTCCACAGTATCAAGCCAAGGGCAATTACTTTGATTGGTTAGGACTGGAATAACAGCACCTATATATATATATATACATACATATATTTATATAAAACTTTACAGGGGGCTTCTGGCTGAAGCCATGCGGGTTTCAGAGTGTCGATTTCCCATGAATCTTTGGAGTAAGGGCTGCTTGCATCATCTTCGCCTGACATCAAAAGGAATATAGAGCCTGGGGAGAGGCCTGTGCGAAAAAAACACAACTCTATAACGAACAGGTGGCCATTTTGATTTTGGACACATCTCCGCAAAGTGCGCTACAGCATAGAGGATTCAACACTCCATCTAGGTGAGACCTGACTCGCACACCCACATCTGTTCCAATATCTGTATCCAAAAAAAAGATTTCTTTCTAAAGGCAAAATGAGTGAAAAGGATGATAAACGAAGTGCAAGTGACAGGCAAAGAAATTACATAATGACAAAACGAAAAGGAACTTCACCTCTACACAAACACACACAATTTATAAGAGGTTGATAAAAAAACTATGAGACAGTAAAACTGACTCATCGGTGCTCGTACAGAGACCGACGCAAGACGGGGAAAAAACAGCGGGCTGAGATGAAAGACAAAGGGTGAAAAATAGATAAAAACAATAGTAAAGAAAACCCACATCTGAAGGCCTTGAAGAGATAAGAGTAGATTACAGGAAGGAAGGACCTGAAAAATTGGTCAACAAGTTACAAAACGTGTCGTGGACTTCTGCAGCTGTGTTTAAAGGGAAGGCCGGGGGAAGTGGGCGAGCAGTCTGATGTGAGCTGGTCGGAACATCACTGACTCATTAACTTGGGTGTTCAGGAGCGGCACACATTTGGGGCGGAGTATCGGAGCTGTTTCACAGCAGTGATAGCCAGAGATTGCTCTTACAGTGAGTGCTTTCACATACACACGAATGCACACGCGCACACACACGCACACACACGCACACGCACGCACGCACGCACGCACGCACGCACGCACACACACACGCACGCACACACGCACACACCGTCTCTTGAAGAAAAGAAAAACGACCCACACATATATATCAGCACTCATATGACTGCATACACAGACTCATGAAAATACACAAAAGCAATCCATTTCTGTCTCGCACACAAATGCACATGAATACACCACACACACACACACACACGCACACACACACACACACACACACGCACACACACACAAACACTCACTCACTCACTCACATAAGCTCCTGCACACAAACAATTCAGTTTTTATTTTGTTGGCTTAGCCTAAATGGATTAGGATGAAACGGGACAACTATGGCAGGGAGGCACGTTAAATTAGATGTTCAAAGATGTGGGTTTTTCCAAATGGTTGTTTTTAATTCCACACATTCTCTCACTGCTCTCTATCAGTCTGCCATTAATAAAAATGCTGTGAGACCCTTTGCAGACTTTATAAAAAGAAAAGTATTTATTTTAAATGCTGCATTTATTCCCTTTATGTAAGCAAATTCTCTCTTCAGGGGTGACATTTACCCAACTGCTCATTTTCACAGCCGAGAGCAAATTTACTTTTCAAATGGACAAGAAATTGCCAAACTGTCGACCACCAGGTGTGTCTTCGAACTCAAATGGCACGCCATTAAAGAGCATTTAAATGTTATTTGGAGAAACGCATGCACACCACACACACACACACACACACACGCATGCACATTTGCCTTGCAAAACAGCACTCACATACAGAGAGCTCTCCTTATACTTCATGCAGTAACAATACGTGCCACATCCACTGTATTCACAGTCTTCCTCTGACCTCCATCTCACTAGACTCTTGTTCCAATCTATAAAAAAAAAAAAAAAACATATCTCCCCCTCGTGCTACCTCTCCTCTCCTCTCCTCTCCTCCCTCTCCACATCCACTCTCCAGTACTCTCATCCTCTCTTTTCCTGCCAACCATGACAGCTTTGCATGGAAGGTGACTGAGTGTGAGGGCTTGTTTTGCATGGGTTTGCTGCCTGAGGCAATAGTGTCGGGAGCCGAGGGGAAACTAACAAACTCCCATCTGGCCTTGGCTAAGACAACCTTAAAAACACAAACAACACACATACAGATGCCACTGGAGAGGCTACTGCTAGGTGAAGAGAGCACCAGCAGGGAATTTGTGGACACACACACACACACACACACACACACAAAGAAACAAAAGCACACACACCAAAAGCTGAAAGTCAACAAACATGCCACATTTTTCTATCTATAAAATGGTTTATAACATAATCTCTATAAACCTCTAGTGCAAAGGTGCCCGGAAATTTATGGAGATGATTTTTTGTTGTTTGTGTGTGTGTGTAAAAATAATTTTAGAGTTATTTTGTGCACACATGAGAAGGTATTTGCTCAATTATTTCACCACAATTTCTTTGAAATATGTTTCAAAGTATCTAAGCAGGAACAGGAGGCAGCTGTGCAACAGAAGCAGAGGAAACACTAGTAATGATGACCAAAGAATGTTTTCTGTTCCTCTCTTAGCCACAAGTCACCATGACATGACTGAAAACAAACCACTTCATCAGAGACTGATTGCAAAAACAGTTCTGATAACACATACACACAAGCCTACAAACATGAACAAAGGTACATAGGCATACACCTCATGACATCCAGCTGAACTGAAAAGACTTCTTTCATACAAGAGTGGGTGCTAGCACACAGCTGGTGAAATCTTTTTTGGTAGCTTTAAATATATCTGCTGAATAATTCATTAATTGGCTCTATTTTTGAAAACAATGACAAACCAACAAAGAACATCCATAGTGCATTTGGTCTTGTGGTAAATGTCTTTGATTCTCCTCCACCATCTATTCCTAAATCCCACACACGAATCATGCATGGAAATCAAACTGCATCTGACCTCAGAGTGAACTTTATGAAACTTGTCCTAAAATTAAATTGTTGATTTATTCATATACTACTGTGGATAACATTTGAATAATAATATGACTTAGGGTCGCACTGCGAATAACAGAGTAATTGTTTTTCCAGGATCTCAAATGCCAATCACATTTTAATATGTTCAGATATCCCCCCTCTGCCTTGAGCTTGTCTTCCTCTTACTGCTATAGAATAATTGCCACAGTCTCTTCTTTCTGTCTGACAATTTTTCTCTTCTGTTCTTCCCCTAAATTATCTTCCTCAATATACATCATTATGCGCTATTATGCTTTTCTCCCTATGTTCCTTACAAGGATTGTGACCCCTCTTCTCTTTTGGGTTTGACAAGCTAATTGACTGATTTTATTTGATACAATTCAAAAAGAATATGTGGCCCTCAATTTGCCTTGTTATTTAGCCTTTGCACACTGGGACCAGAACAGCCCAGAAGGCAGAGTAGGTGTTGATGTATTAAGATGCTAACACAGTAACTCTGTTTGTTGTCCTCCCTATAGGTATTAAAGAGACACCCTTTTCTGGAAGTCCAAAACAGCCCTTCCAAAACCATCCTCTTAACTTCACCAAGGAGCCTATAAGGCAATTGGGGTTATCTACAGCCAAGAGGGAGTAGCAGCCAGAGCCAACAGAACTATGGCTGCCGAGAGCCTGGTGGAGCTTCGCGATTGGCTGTTCCTGATTCTCTTGTGTCTGACACTATTAGTTGAGGTCTTGGAGTTTGCTGCGGCAACGGCTGCTGTTGCTGAGGCGGTTGCCGGAGATGGAGACTACCAGGGGGAGGTGTCATGCCCCTCAGCCTGTCGCTGTGACGACAGCTTTGTTTACTGCAATGACCGAGGCCTGAGCATCATTCCGCCACTGCCTTTAGCAGCTGCCGTGCTCTACCTTCAGAACAACCGCATTGACAATGCTGGATTGCCTACATCCCTAGAGCGACGAATGACTGTACGAGTCATTTACCTGTATGACAATGAACTGGATGATTTTCCAAAGCATCTACCCCCATCGCTTCGAGAACTCCACCTGCAGGACAACAACATACGAACGCTACCGCGTGCTACTCTAGCTCGACTACCACTGCTTGAAAAATTACACTTGGATGATAATTCAGTGTCAACAGTGAGCATAGAAGACAAAGCATTTGCCAACAACCCGCGACTACGACTCCTATTCTTGTCACGCAACCACTTATCTAGTATCCCTTCAGGTCTGCCAGCATCCCTAGAGGAACTAAGGCTTGATGACAATCGCATCTCGACCATCCCCACCCACGCTTTCCGTGGACTCTCGTCCTTAAGGCGTCTCTTTCTGGATGGCAATTTGTTGGCAAATCAACGAATAGCTGATGATACTTTCGCACGACTCTCCAACCTGACAGAGCTCTCACTAGTCCGCAACTCCCTCCTGGCACCACCATTGAATTTGCCCAGCTCTCACCTGCTACGCCTCTACCTCCAGGATAATGCACTGGCACACATGCCCCGTGGATCCCTGGACGGCATGAAGAGACTACAGAAGCTCGATCTGTCAGGCAACAACCTCACCACCCTTCCCCGGGGCATTTTCAGAGACCTGGACAGTTTGTCCCAGCTGCTGATGCGTGGAAATCCTTGGTATTGTGGCTGTAATCTCCGCTGGCTCTATGACTGGCTCCATATGCGGGGAGCATTTGTAACTGTGAGGGGTTTAACTTGCCACAGCCCTGAGCGAGTGAGAGGGCAGTCATTAAAGGAGCTGACAAGTGAGATGAAGTTATGCGAGACAGTAGGGGAGGTTGGAGTGGTTGGAGGAGGCGGAGGAGGCGGAGGAGGTGGAGGGGCGGCAGGTAAAGAGAAAATTGGAGTTCTTCCAACGGAGGCAGCCAGCACAACCACACGCATGCCCCAGGGGTCTCTCTTCACCCTTAGGTCCAAATATCCGGGCCACATCCCCGATCTGGTGCAAGACCACCTTGGTGTAAGTGGATATGGTGAGGCTGGTAAAACGTTACATGTTGAAGTCAAGCCACTCACACCAGAAACAATCCACATCACATGGATTGCAGCACAACCAGCCCCGTCTTTCCGGCTTTCCTGGTTGCGACTGGGCACAAGTCCTGCAATGGGCGACATTACAGAGACATTAGTCCCTGGTGATCGCAGAGAGTATCTACTCACTCAGCTGCAGCCACAGTCCAGTTATATCATTTGTATAGTGCCCCTCTTTGTAAATGAGGGCAAAAGTTCATCCCGTTCCTCAACAAACTTGAACAAGGATCATGAGCACCCTGCTTGCGCAAAGACTGAGACATCAGATCTCACAAGACAGTCTGGTTCAGAACAGGATGGGACCGATCAGGGAACAGACCAGTTTGCAGCCCTTCCAGTAGCTGGAATTATTGGGGGTGCCACAGCATTGGTCTCACTGCTCCTCATTTTTGGCATCTTTTGTTGGTATGGCCATCGGGTGGGGTACCTTGCACCCGGCGATCAGTCCGTGTATGGGAGGGGGGACGTGGTCAACGGCCGTGCCAGCGGCAAACATTATGATGACTATGCTGAATCGGGCACCATAAAGGACACCTCAATCTTAGAAATAAGGGGGCCTGGTTTCCAGATGACACCCATGGCAGCGCACCAGCCGCTGCCGCCCAAGGCTAAATGTGAGGACATGACCTACATTCACACCATCTTTCCATCAAATAACACAAGCCTCTACAGGAGCACCCACAACCACACAGCCAATTCAGGCTATGGGACCAACCGTGGGTACAGGGAAAGAGGTATACCAGATATAGATTACTCATACACGTGATAGCCACTTGCCACCACTTATCCCTGTTCCAGTACTGTTTTTACAGATGTGTCTGTGACAGGGGTCAGCCCTTGGATCCAAAGTAGGAGTGTGCCGACCGTTTCTTTTTTTTTTCTTTTCTTTTTTAATAAACTGAAAGCTCTCTTAGTAAGTGTCATGACATACATACCGTATACCTACTCTAAGTCTATGATAAAGTTTTTAGTGAGACAAATTCAAATCCAAGAACATGAGAAACATCAGAGTAGTTCATTATAGCTCTTACAGTGATTCAGCCCACATTATCTTGTATCTTCAAATGAAGAATATTTCCATTCTTAACATGGCCTACAGCTACAGCCAATAGTTAACCTGTACCTGTTTCTTTGAATGTTTCAGCTGAGGCTAATTCAGCTGCGTTCATTTAGGAACCGCATGTGTAACTATTTACTGATACAGTTGTTCTGTTGCCCAGCAACAGCTCGACTAAAGTATAAGGTCAAATCTGGCAAGCGTACTGCAAAATCTATTTTAAATGATGCATTACGTTCAGATTGTATGGTTTTAAGAAGTCAGAATGAACCCAATATTTCTCAAACCAACTCCCAGATCATGCATCATACATTTGACAAATATGCATAGATTTTTGTGTTTTTAAAGCCCGGATCTCTAAGAGGGACATATTTTGGCCCTCTCTAAAGCTTTGTTTGGTATGTCTAAAATGTCCCATCATCCATTACCATTCTTTATTCTAAGATTGCCATTGACTCGTCTTTGAACTGTGCTCGGCACACTCCTATTCCAAAGCACCCTTTGTGCCTCCTTGACTGTATTTCCAAGTAATCTGTTACTCAACTAAAACTGGGGCTAGGACCACCACCCTCAATTTGCTAGTAATGTCTACCAGAGTGACTGAAGTGCCAGAGATACCAGTCTTGGTATTGACTGTAACCAATATTTCAATGCTACGTTTTTGTTTGCATTGCTGTTTCAATCAAGGTCTGTTTTTATCCCTCCCCCCCTTAAATATATCTGATTTTAAATGGATCTAGTGGCTAGCATGATAATGGTTATGGGTTTATAGAGGGTCAAAAGGTGTATAGATCTAGCTTTACTATCTGTATAGCTTTACTGTACTGTACATAAGCACTAGCCAGAATGATTTCTTTCTCAAAGCTTGAGAACATTGACTGCAACAAAAAAAAGGGTTGGGGTAAGTCATATTCCATTCCTGATTCAAGATTCTAGGTTTCACCCCTCCCCCCTTCACTTTTTACATTATTCTCTCAATTTCTTTTGAGCGCAGTGAGAGGACTTTGTTCCCTGCCGGAGGAGCTGACAGGGGTGATAACGGTTTTCGACAAACTCAAATTGCTCATGAGTTTTCTTTCCCCGTAATGAGAGACAAGAAGACAGACACAGAGAGCAGGCAACAATAGTGACAGAGGAAGAAGAGGGTGACAGAGGATGAAAGGGGTGGGGATGGTGGGGGGTATTTCCTGCTTGAAAACCACGCAGATGTCAAGCAGATACCCCCCTTTGTAGGAATACTGATCATTCTAAAAGGTTACCATGGAATGATGGCAGTTGTTTGTTTTTCCTGTCAATAATGAATACATAATGGAGCAAACATTATTTTGACATCTCCTTAGGAAGAGAGAAAACTCCAGAGAACTAAGGCACCTAAAAAGACAATCATATAAGAAGGGCATTTCCTAAGTGACAATTAAACTCAAAGAGACAAGTGGGCAGTGACATTGTTTAAGGGGACGGAGAGCCAGATCTGACCAAATGCCAGTTAATGGGGAGCATGGTTGTCAAATCAGTTCTTGGAGCTGGACATTGAGTTAATAAACACCAACAGTAAAGAAATAAATAATTTTGGACATTTGAGGATAAAGCTTGGCAGCTGAAATGCATGTCCTTATGAAGTAGAGAGTGACATATCAGGGATATACATACATAAATACATACACACATACATGCATATATAAATATATGTATAAATAACACCGTAACACTGTTCACTGTGGACCTCTACATTGCATATATGAATTGTTTAATAAACAGAGAGAGGTTATAAGAATGTGTTTCTATGGGTTTTAGAAAAGCTTGGTCACTGGAGCAACAATGGTAGAATGAAGTACAAGAAAATAGTTTCATACAAGACAAAAAAGGATGGGGAGGGATGAAAAGTAGAATTTGGTTTTATTTCTGTCACATTGCCTGGTTTCTCTTCCATTTATTTGAAATGTGAAAATTGAGGACAAGTAATTGGCGCCTCTCGCACCCTTTCTCTAAGTTGCATTTCTTCTATTACAAATAAATCAAGCGTGGAAAAAAGTGTCTGCCTGGAATTTCTATGCACCGTTAAAAAACGGATCTGTGCTGACTTTCTGTAGTGATGTGTCTCTTACAAGGACATGTCACACTCCACTCATATGATTGTTATATACTCTCACCAGAAGAGGAAAAAAGTAAAGAGAAATTGTTGAATAAAATGGGTGAAAATCTGTGTAAAACCTAATGCAATGCAAAGCTGTGGAATCGATCAGTGTGTGCGATGGAGAAGCCTCACTGGGATAGGCATGCAAGGCTCTGTGTGTGTGTGTGTGTGTGTGTGTGTGTGTGTGTGTGTGTGTGTGTGTGTGTGTGTGTGTGTGTGTGTGTGTGTGTGTGTGTGTGTGTGTGTGTGTGTGTGTGTGTGTGCGTGTGTTTGAGTATATGTGTGTGTGTGTGTGTGTGTGTGTGTCTGTGTGTGTGTGTGTGTGTGTTTGTGTGTGTGTGTGTGTATGTGTGTGCGTGTGTTTGCTTTGGAGGCAGACAGGCTCACCATCTTGAGAGTGTGTTAATGCCTGTGTAAGCATAGTGCTGATCGATATAACCAGCGGGGGAAGAGTCTAAGTGTCCATCTCGGAAAGACGAGGAGCTCAGATGCCCTCTCTGCCTTGCGAGCCTGTGTGTTTGTGTCTGTCGTTTCCCCACTCATCAGAAACTCACTGGATGTCATTTGTCTCAATTAGTCACTTACACCTCTAATTTGACTTCTTTGCATCTGCCAAAGAATAATAACAGATGATTAGGCAGCGGATAAACAATGTTTTGACAGATATTGTTAATTTGTCCTAATTTCAGCAATAAACTTTTGGCGAAGCAATAAGAACAAACAAAAGGATGTAAAGGATTCCAGTTGTGTGGTGAAATCTGGGTGCTTTGCAACTTGCACGGGCGAATTGCAAAATGACTGATGCCTACGTTTGATAAGTCGTGAACTAAATTGGCAGTGCGTGGGTTATTGGGCAATAGCTCATCTCAAGCGCTTGTTCGCACAGCAACTCACAATGCATCTTGTCAAAAAGGTCTATTAACATTGACCAAGTGCATTGACAACTGCTTATGGCATGATTTACTTTTGTTGTTCACTCAAAATGAACCCAATTGGATCTTTTTCCACCCTTGTGCTTCAACCTAATGAGCCCACTGTGCACGTTCAAGTATGATTTTGAGTGAGTGTGAGACCGTACCACGTTTGCTAACCATCTAGGTGAAATAGTGTGACATTATGCTAGAGCAGGCCATTATAGCTCATATTTCCTTCTGTCAAACACTGTGCCATATTAAATGTACCAAAATCATGATTTTGATCGCCTTCAGCAGTCCACATAGACCACGCCACATTATTAGCAACTTGGTTTGTGACTTGTGAGTGTGAACTTTGGAGTGCACCTATGAATGGAAGGCAGGCAACAGTTCCCCAACCTTGTGAAACATTGCAGGAATTTTCAAATGCGCTGTATCGTTGATCAACAGCATGACTCCTTTTTGTGCCTTTACACAGAGGCAATTAAGCTAATTAGACGACCGATGAATCCGGCTTCCTCCATTTTAGCTAAAGTGGCAATTGATTGAGAGAGAAAGGAAAGGGTTGGAGGCTTTTAACAAGGGCAGAAATAATTGCTATGCATGCCTTTCTGCAAACCCATTCCGTTTTTCTTTTAATGTTCTTGTTTGTTTTTCCAAATGTCCATCTCTCAGGAATTTACTAGGTATGCTCTGAGTATTTCTTTGATCACAAGGACAAATTTCAATGTTCCAATCAACACAAAATGAATGACTTCACTTCCCTGAAGGTGTCCCAACTTAGCTGGTGACATGTATGAAAAACATCAGCTGACACCAGTAAGCGTAAACCAGTAACGGAAAAACACATCCAACTTCCCTTGTAGATGTAGCCCCTCACAGAACCTCACAGCGAGAGAATCACGCCCTGAATGAGCCCTTTCAAGAATCTCTTGTGAAGTTCTCCCAAGGCACACATCGCAGCTTTCTTGCGACAACGGTTTCTTTCTATCAAATTTCACTCCAATTAGTGAATGCATGGCATATGCTGAGAGTTGCAAGTTTTTTTTTTTCCTGCAGTGTTAACTCATTAGAAATTCGCCTACACCAGTGTATGTAAGAGTGTGGGATCTGTTAGCTCGGAAGAAAAATAACAAGAGAGCCTTATGTGCCCCCAATAGCTCATTCAAGTACTTTGGTCTTTCGATTTGGGCAAATATTTTCAAAAGGCATTCCGGCACCAATAAAGAGTGCTTTGGGTGCGATAACGAGAGGAATATATATTTTTTGTGTCAGGATAAATTATACACCATTCCAGCCTTCAACTTCAATCGCTGACAACTGGAAATAAAACTTTGGTCTCGGTAATGTAGTGAACCCTCTCCTCCTCACTATCATTTCAACATTTTACTCGAGGGCTCTCGCTCAGACTTAAGAAAAAGATACAGCTCCACACAACACGTCCCAGGGCATTTTAGATTATTCAGCTGCCATTCAAAAGAGAGTGGATGGGGAGGGAGGGAGGGCAAAAAAGAGGAAAAAAACCCCCCAAAAAAACAGAAACCCTTCCATCCAATCGCCTCTT
The DNA here is from genome assembly GCF_900700415.2 of Clupea harengus. Taxonomy (NCBI): domain Eukaryota; kingdom Metazoa; phylum Chordata; class Actinopteri; order Clupeiformes; family Clupeidae; genus Clupea; species Clupea harengus. The sequence goes on from NC_045171.1 coordinate 12,852,343, forward strand.
GCGCCTCGGCCCGAGGTCCTGTTATCTCGAGTGCTGGTAAGAAAAAACGGGCCACTTCTCGGTTGTCCATTCCCGTCCATGGCATGGCGGCATCCTTTTTTATCTTTGATCTAGGTTTTTTTTTTTCTCTGTTTCTGGGAATATGCGTCTGAGAATATCTCTTATCGCTGCCTCTGAATGCTGTTGCTCCTTCTGTGCAGAGGGCCGAGGCGTACAAACAAATAAAAGGATGAGGCTAAGCATGGAAAGCTCTTTTTTTTAAACCGTAAGTTACAGTAAAGCAAGTGAAGCAATGTTATTGAAATTACGATAAAAAGCAGATGTCACAATATTGAGAGACAGCTGTAAATGGCTTACATTTTCATTAGTCGGTCACACTGGTGATTGAGAATCAAGGGTGTAAACGCATTAATCTGATAGATGCGCACTGCAGGTTTTTACGAGCAACAAAGAAGGGCATCGCCTAAAGCTATTTTGATAATTAGCGCACATTCATTTGGTCATTTCATAACATGTACATAGTCCTAAGCGTATATATAGACCGATGCCTCATTTGGGTATGTCCAATGCCAAAAAGGTAGGCGTTGCGTTCTGCCACTTCCTTCTTTAAAATGTTACCTGCATCAACATCTGGCAAATTAATCTAATGTAATCTCTACAGTTTGACAACATTACACTGACCACTCAGTTACTAAATCATGACCGATCATTTAACTCAACAAAATATGTTACCAAATGGCTATTTAGGCTATGAAACTACACTCAACGCCACACAGACAGTGGATAAAAACAACTGAATTGAATTTAATTGAATCAATGCCTTAGTGCACAACAAAAGGTCCAATTCAAGATGAAGGCTAGCAGTTTTGACACAATGGAGGAGATCTAGCACGCCTCGCAGATGGTGCTGGATACACTTAAAGAACTGGACTTCCAAGGAGCGTTCCAAGCGTGGCAGGAGTGCTGAGAGCAGTATGTCGCTGCACAAGGTCTCAACTTTGAAAGGGATGATGAGGAAATTTAAATAAATTACGGTTTTGCTTTTTATAGGTGCAGTCTCTGAACGTTTCAATCGCACCTTATATTTAATCATTTCACAATGACAATGGTTTTTAAATATTTGTATAACATGCACTGATAAAATGGGTTGGACTTGAACCAAACTAATAATAAGTTGCTTGTCTTCACAGCACATGCATTCCTCGGAATTCTTGTTGATATGACTGGCTCGGAAGACATAAATTCAACGGCACATCCACAGATGAATTTGTCATTTCACCTGTCCCACAAAGTGTACCCGCTACTCTAGCGTCCTATGAATGCATACATGCAAATAACAATTCTTCTCAACTCCTCTCTTTCATATTGTGCCATTTGCGGGTTATCAATACGTCACAGCCGTACCACACAGCTCGTTTCACTATGAAATAAGGGCCCATAGTTTTTAATACAGCTTTAACCTTGATTTAATTACAGTTCCAATTAAAGCTGGATGAATTATTTGAATAATTAAATTATTTTTCATTACTAATCACATCGCTCATTACCAAATTTCAAACTCTGCCAACTCACACACACTGACACACACACACACACACACACACACACACACACACACACACACACACACACACACACACACACACACACACACACACACAAGCTCATCTCTCAAATGACTACTCATCAGGTAATTCATCGTAATCACTCGGCCAATACCAGACAGTATATCCCCCACCACTCTTGCCTTCTTAACCTGTCTAGATAGACAGGCAGATGAATAGACCTGAGGACACATAGATGGATGGGTTGATGTAGTGATTGAGTGGTGTAAAGGGGATGTTTTAACTCTCCCCCTCAGCCCCTCCCCACACCCCAACCCCCCCACCCCACCCTACCGGGACAGCTCCTAAGTGCCTGTGGATTTTATGTTTAGTGTGTTTTATAGGGCAAACACCAGAGCCAAGTGCAGTAAAATGTTGTGAGAAGGAGGAGAGAGAGGACAGGGGGTGGAGGCAGTGTTATTGTAAATCCAATCTTTATTGAGAACGACACACAAACAGTCCTCCCCTCTCCCACCCTCCCTTCTCTTTCAGTATCGATTGGCGGCAACTTTCAGGGTTCTCTCTGAATGTATGTCTGTGTATGTGTATGCGTGTCTGATTAATACAGTATGTTGTTGTGTTTGGTTGCTGTGTGTTTGTGTGTGTATGTCTGTGCATATGTACGTTTATGTGTGTGTGTGTTTCTCCCACTCTCTCATCTCATCTCATTACTTCTGTTTGTTTGCCTCTTTCATTTCTGCCAGACGTGCTTTAATGAAGACATACCGTTCACACTGAATATAAATATCTGACAAATTTGAGCACATTACTCCCTCCGCCCCCCATCTCTGAAAGCTCTATCAGCACAGCTTTGCCTCCAGCCCCGGCCCCAATATTTAAATACCCAACGGGGGGCTTTTTTTACCTGAATAGATTTCCGGTAATTAGTCCATTCAGCTCTGAACTTCAGGCTTTAAAATTACTCTGTCCATATGTTTATCGTTTAATGAGAAACAAAAAAAATGAACCGAAAATTAAGTAACAGTTCTAACGATGGGAAATTTAAATGCTCTAGATCATTTTGAATTGGTGGCAGTCCTTGACTGCTGTTATAGGACAGAGGTCATGGATCTGAGAGGAATGCTAGTGACTAGTGCACTTATGATATCTACGTGACATGACTGCATACGAACTTAAGTGTGTGTGTCCGTGTGTGTGTGTGTGCATGTGTATGAGAGAGAGAGAATTGATATATCTGCTTGTGTGTGTGGGTATGTGTGTATCTGTATACTTTTTGTCTCAGCATTAACATAAAATCCTAAATATGGCCATGTCTGTGTATATGTAAGAACACGCGTGTCTGTGTTGAGTAAAAGCATGAAGGCAGTGTGTGTAACTCTGCGTGTGTGCGCATGTATACGAGTGTGTTCGTACGTCTGTCTGTGGACACGAGTGTGTGTTGACACTCGTGTCCCTGATTGAGAAGCTGGTCCGGCTCTCCCTGTCCGGCTCATCAGCAATGTTGGAGGTGCACACTTAGCAGTCCTGAGGAGTCCATTCCAGGCCCCAAATTAATTACCTCAGGACAGTCTGTTAATCCTCACGCTTTTACACGGAGACAGGGCGGCCAGCCGATCAATGCCACAACGGGGAGAAATTAATCAATTGCCTGTCAAGCAAACCACTCTTCTCCCCACTCCTCATCCCTTGCTCTCCTTGCCCAACGCTTTTCCTTCTCTTTTACCCCAGGCTGCCTCCTTGTGCTATTTTAATTTGATAA
>NC_045171.1:12855992-12885992 GCF_900700415.2 Clupea harengus
TCAGTGGTAGCAACACATGTCCGCAAAGTAATGGTAATATGGTGATGAATCAAGATGGGAATGATTTTTAAGTCTTGTATCATAAGTAGTTTTATCTGTCGTTGATGCTATATTTTATTTTGCCCTGGGTGATTTGATTTGGGGCAGGTTTCCGAAGTTCAGTCGAGACTCAAGACCACGTGTTTTAGAGACGAAGTAACGTTAGCTAGCCTCCCCCTCTTAGCATAGTTTGGGTGAGGTCAGTTGATTTAACAGTTCTTGTTGTTTGTTTAATTTTGGTTAAGTATTTAAATGACTTGACGTTACCCAGCGGTAGTCAGCAGTTCAGACCTGTACCGTGCCTGAACTAGTGTTACACTGCTGGAAAAGAAAGGCGCAGCCAGTTTGACTCTACCCAGATGCTGCTGTTTTAGTGGTGTCTGATTCTGAGTCATGGCTGTGCTGTGTCCCCTCTGAGAGTTGAATGTTCCCAAATACACTGGGGCATTCCTAGTCTGGGGACAAACATTCATTGCTTCCCATATAGATGTGTACTGGCCATTTCTGTACCCCTTTTTAATCATTATTCAAATCTTGCCATTTTTGTTCAGGAAGGATTGGCCCTCCAGTGGTGTGAAGTGGCAATTTTGCCCTGGAATGGTGGTTAATCATCGTCATGTAAGTTATAAACGACATGCATTGCATTTAAATATTATTGCCTGAATTTTGTGCTTCTGGTTGCTGGTGTTTCCAATAGATTACGACCTCACAAATAGAACATTTTGGGTTAGTTTATCGCCCTAATGTGTCTGGCAGAGTGAAGCTTCCCTAAGAATGAAATGTGATTGGATAGCATTCCCATGCTGTCTAATGGGAGTAGGGGAGTGGTTGAGTTAAATAAAATTAGATTAATTTGCTTTAGTCAAAACAAATGTCCTTCCTGATTTGTATGAGCATTATTACTGGACGTTAATCAATAAGGTTTTCCCATATATATATATATATATATATAGCCAGTAAAAAAAAAAGTAATTACCTGTCAACTGAATCCCTGTTGTGTACCTGCACTAAACTCTGTGTTTATCAGGATGTAGGTGTATAACTCCAGAACCCGCTCAGGATGTTAGAAGGTATGTCTTAACATTTCTTTACATCTAACCCTACAAATGTACCCCAAGTTCATTCCATCATGGCAACGGCAACCTTCCTTACTGTGATCTTTTTAATCTTGGGAGAATAAATCAAGCCTGGCACAGGTTAAAGTGGACTGTCTGCAATAATCTGACACAGGCATGAAACAAATGTATTGTGCTCAGGTTAAGTGTTTATAGACATTCTGTGTCCATAACCTCTTTACCTTAAAGTTTTTATTGAAAGTTTTTTTCAATTGAGACAGCAACTGAATCCCTATTGTGTACCTGCACTAAACCTTGTTTTCTTTATCAGGGCGTAAGTGTATGAATCGACAACCCGTGCCTGCTCAGGATCTGTAGTAGGTAGGTCCACACATTTTATTTATATCTAGCCCTACAAGTACCCCAAGTTCATTCCATCATGGCAATGGCAACCTTCCTTACTGTGATCCTTTTAATCTTGGGAGAATAAATCAAGCCTGGCACAGGTTAAAGTGGACTGTCTGCAATAATCTGACACAGGCATGAAACAAATGTATTGTGCTCAGGTTAAGTGTTGTGTTCTGAAATTCTGTGTCCTTAACCCCTTCTCCTTTATCTTTTTTAGGTTTGTATTGGAAGCTTTTTTTCAAGTAAGACGACAACTGCATCAGTTAACCTTCATCTAGTTTATATTGTATCAAGTGTTATGAGGAATTTGTGTATATGTTGAACAGGAGAATGTATTTGAATAGCTGTTGCTGTAGTCAGCATTTTAGTCTGACAACTAATGTAGGAACCGTGTCAGTTTGCAGTGCCTTGATTTACAATTCATTAAGTGCTAAAGTCTTTTTACTATAGTAAAATAAGTCTAGTCTTGTTTGTGCCAAAATTGCAGTCTTTACTCGAGTGTGAATACTGGTAACTGGTCAATTCACATTACCTGTGCTCGAATGAAATGACTACTGATGTATGTTTGTTTCTCAATAAAAGGGTGGAAATGTCTGTCGTGTTTCCCTGACTTTGTTGACTTGTCTAACAAATACTAGAGAACAGTAAAATTCCATATGTGCTCTATTTACACTGTCTGAATGGGCAATCCTTAACTTGTGGTCTATGCTGTAGAATTTTTTTAAGTGCTTTAAACTGCTTCTCTGCAGCAAGCAAGATTGTTCATGCCCTCCAGTTTCACAGCCAGTGTCTCACCAAACAAAACAGTGGAGGGTTACAATATATTTGAGCTTAGATTCTCAATGTAAACACAACCTGTAATAGGGTTGTAGCATAGCTGTCATTCTAATTGACCGGAATTCTCTCATATGTGCTTCATGTAACAGAATATACTTGCTAACAACATTTATCACCGTCAGTCTAGAAGATAGCTTTGTAGGGACTTTTGGCAGTCAACTGCCAACGCTTCACTTACGCACTTTAGGCTTATGGACAGTCCACTTAGTGCTCAAAGACTAGCATCCAGTGCGGAGAGGTTCTAGATGAATGTGCATTTGAATCTGGAACATTATCCAAATTCCAAGTCACAAGACGGACCATATGGGATATACAGTAAACCAACTGCTGAAGGCAAGACTTAAGAACCATGATAAACGGCAACAAAAAACAGGCCAAGATCAAAACACAGGAAGCCAAACAACCTAGGGGTGCCTAGATTGAATTGAACAGGCACATTTTCAGGATCAGCATGCCTCAGTACAGATTTAAAGACTTTGCAAGGACCTCAAGACGGATGTGTAGTACCAGCATTCTTACTATCATTATCAGGGCAGTTACAGCTCCCAAACACAAGGTGAAGTAATCTGATTTTGTGTAATGGCGGAGGAAATGGTATTTTATCTGGACAGGCACTTATTTTTATTTGTAAGGGGATTTCTTGAACATAAAGTAATTTGGTATTTAAAGACAGATTTGACAATATTAAAATACAAGAACAAAGAAATAAAACATTTTCCTAGTGGTCTGGCAGGTCAAGTTCAGTATGAGCAACTTATTCCTTAAGGTGAAATAGAGCAGCTCCTGCCTTTGATGCAGGAGATTATCACAGTCCACTCTCCACGTTTGCCTAAATTGTACATCAATACATTTATTTGCATAAAAAAGGGGCAAACTTGGCAGTGTGTTTGTGTGTGTGTGTGTGTGTGGGACAGAAAGAGAGAGTTTAAGAGGTAGACTAGCAAGGAAGTATAACAGAAGATAAAGGAAAGAGGGCATTTCTTGAACATAAAGTAATTTTGTATTAAAAGACAAATTTGACAGTATTAAAATACGAGAACATAGAAATAAAAAAGATTTTGTAGTGGTCTGGCAGGTCAAGTTCAGTGTGAGCAACTTATTCCACAAAACACCCAAACTAAAAACAACTGAAACTGAAATTAAACTGCGAAAATTGCCCAAACTAAAATCAAACTGTCCTAACTGCCGAATTTGAAATCAAACTGCCCAAACCAAAATCAAACGGCTCAAACTGCCCAAATGACCCAATCTGAAATCAAACTCCAAGTTTCCCAAACTGAAGTCAAACTGAAAACAAACTGCCAAAGTAATGGTCGATACCACTTTCAAACTCACCTCTTTCAAACATGTCTGAGTTGGCAACCACTAACTTTACTTGTATTTCAGATGTAGGAGCACAGCTTCTAAAAAAGGCTCAATGAAACACTAAATCCTTGCACAGTCCTTGGAGAGGTTCATGGCACTAGAGCTGTTTGCTGTGCTGTTTCAATGCTATGGTGAGCCTGAAAGTAAGACTGATATTTTATTGTTTATAATTTTTTTTAAGATTATTTGTGTTTAAACAGTGGTTTAATGTAAAACAGATTGTTAATTAATTAAGGTCGACAATATTTTTGCAGGTCAGTTTACTCTTGAAAAGTCTGTGAAAGCCTACTCGGCTGTGAAAAAGTCCCTTGATTTGGTCTTCTCTTAAGGAACGTACAACCATGCCCTCTCTTAGTTTAAAAAAAATAATAAATCTATAATTCATCGAAAAGGCAAAAGAAGAAACCCCTTTTCCTATCAAGATTTTTAAATGCCCCAGTACTCATGATCTCAGAAGCTTCCCCTCCTCCAATCAGGTAACTCAACTGAGATAAGTGAGGCAAGCACACATCCTTTTTTATCAGGCATTCAGTTAAACTGTATTTCTATCACAGTTACAGTACGTACTATTATTGTGAAGCAAAGTATCACATTTTCAAAAGAGACGACTATTGGTCGGACCCTATATAAATGCAAAGATCTCTGACTGCCTAAGGATTGCTGAGATAAAAGGAACAAATGACACGCTCAAAGTAAACGGACAGTTGTGCTGCTGTCAATTTATGTCTAATTCCGGCCATCTTTTATTCACTGGCTCATTTCTATGTTTTTCTGATTTTAGTCAGATTATCCCTGTACTTTCTCATATAAACTATGTCCATAGTGCCTGCTTGGAAATCCCAGTGAAATGCTCACAAAGGCAGCTTTGTAGTTGTATCCTGCTGCTCAGGTTCCATGGTTGGGCAGTCATGTTGTTGAGATTAGCACTTGTAGGCAACAGACAGTACATGTTGTTCTGTGAAGGAGGGCCTTTACGGATCCTGGGTACAACATGCGATGGTTGTTGTGGCTGTTGTCACTGGCTATGCCAGTTGTGCGTTGTTGTTGTATCCTGCTGCTCAGGATCTTTGGTTGGGCAGTTGTTATATTGTATAGGTTAGGTTGTTGGGTATGAGTACTTGCATGTGACAGTGAGCGGATTGTGTGCTGTGGGAAGTCCCAAACCAATAGCATAAGGAATTTAACATCTATTCCTGTGTATTACTGAAACTACAAAGAGTTATGTTTAAAGTCTGTCATCTCCACTCTAAGAGTAATCTATATATTTCATGAACATGAATATTATGTGGCAAAATATTTGTCATATTCTGTTATTGACAGGTATGGTATGATGTCACCTGTTCTGTAGTCATGCTCTTTGGCCTAATAGCAGTTCCCTGGTCACCTCCAGATACCATTGGTTCTGCAGATGGCACACATTAGAAATTCTTCTGAGTAATTCGTTATACATTTAGTTTAAATGTCAAGTAAAAGGGAAAATGTTCCTTATAAATAATTACATTTTGAAACAAAATGTTTGCAAAGAGAGTCATTGGATTCTCACCTAGAGGTTGATGCAGTGTAGCAAAACAAAGACAAAATGTAATAGTGTTTGGTACAGAAATCCCAAATAATTATGTTCATATTTGCTGTTTGATACGTGATGTTAGATTTCATCCAGTCCTGAAAGAGAGTCCCTGATTACAATGGGGTTCCCAATAATAAAAGATCACTGTGAAGTAATACAAAAATTAATAATCACCAGATAATAACTTCTCACGGGTTATTGATGGATTTGATTATTTTAATGACAACTGATTGTGATTCATTATTCTTAAAACAACAAACCACACTGCAGTTCAAATGCTTGTCTTTGCACAAGGTCTAATTTAGGAGATTTGGATCAGGCACACTGCAGCACCTGGTGGTGATTTTATAAACAGTATTTTTTTTTGTGACGATATCTTATGGAGGTGAAGCCAGTCAGCTCTCATCATGTGGCTGAAACAATTGTAGGTACTGCAGTTATACAGTACATCTCATTAACCCTCTACTGCATGAAGTATTATCTATAGATTTGAATATACGTATATTCTAATACAATTTTATGACTTAAAATAATCGAAAAATGTAAATAATTTGGATTTTTTTTTAAAGGAGGGTTGTTGGTAAGTTGTTGTCATGTAGCAGGTATTAATGGTGGAAATTCACGTGAAATCAAGATTTTCCATAAAAATCAATTTTTGTTTCATTCAAAATCTTTAAAGAATACAACTTCAAATACACCATAAAAGGCTGGCTATGTCTATACAAATGTTACTCTAAATGCCACTGACTACCATAATGGGTGTCCTCATAATGAACAAAGCAATATACCAACAGAATTTTTTTTTTAAATACTTGTCAGAGGACACCATGTAAGTCACAATTTGAATATAACAATTGAAACAATTCATGTAATCTTCTGTACGCCTTGTAACATTTTATATGCCAAGTTCCACATATTTCATTATTTATTGATTTGTTCTTTCGTTTAACCCTTCAAGCGACACTGTCGTCATTTTTTTAATTACCACCGTCAGTTATCATACATATCTATGTACATCATCTCTGGGGGCAACATTTATCCTCACAAAAATGAACTAGTTGTCTATTTCTGCAAAACCATCCCAGTAACATTCAGTTTCCAAGGCCTGAATCGTCTTTACAGTAGAAACGTGGAGAAGAGATGGCAGTACCACTATTGACCACATGAGGGCAAGCGCTACACAAGAAACTGAATATTTCACAAACACTAATCATCTGCTGTATGCGCAGTCAAAATGACACTAAAAGTCATTAACAGTCAAATAACAGCAGATGTTGTTAGTTGAGGAAGGTATAGTCGTGTCCTTTCAATGCTGTAGACCTGTCCATAAAACAAGCATATGATATGGAGAGCAAAAGAGACTGAGTAAACACAAGGCACTGTGGCAAGGCAATCCACACCTAATTTGGCTCTATGCCCCGTGTTGCATCGGATGTATGTTCCCCGATGATTAAAATAATAATCAGTCAAACAACATCAGTCAAAAAGAAGAATAACAACATCAGGCATGGATATAATTTCACGGCGTAGGATAGGTTACCACTCTGTAGACTTTAGAATTATGAGAAATATTCTTAATGGAACCATATATTAATTTGGCAAAATTGGGAAACCCTGCAATTCCTTGGATTGTGAGTGTGTCCATATTTTTCCCCATCTCTCATGCTTCTCATGGCAGTTACAGTAGATTGCAGTAAAACTAGCAAGCCTATGTTTCCGATTGTATCAGGAACATTTCCTGTCATATCCATAAAAACCCAGACATTTTTTGCATTAAATGGACTTTGCTCTCTCCAACCAGCAGACACCCCACGTTTTACAGGGGACGCACCGACGGACCTGCTTGTTATTTTAGTTATTTATTTATTTCTTTTTAGTGAAAGGAGGAGGGTCCCGCTCTCTGCCTGCGCGTGACGTCAGGCCGTTGGAGACAGGCAGCGAGAGGCCGCGGAGCAGCAGCTGTACGAGCACAGGGCGACGGCGCCTTTAAGAGAGGGAGAAACCGAAACAATAAACCTTTCGCGGTGTGTGAATGTTGTACGGACAATGAATTTAGTCGATATGGTTTTGATAAAACTCTTGCTATTGTTATACTGTATACGGAATACCAAAGGTAAGCACGAAACCTCTAATTCATTCTCGTTTGAAGTGTTTGATAATCGGTAATCGGATTGAAGAAGCAGTGGCTCGCGAGCTAGTTAGGGAGGGGTGAGAGAGCTCTCGCTAGCCACCGGGGAAACTGTCTTGTGCGGAAGTGATAGCTGAATGCAGCGGGACGGTTTTAGTTTGGAGTTGTCAACTCTCAATCTTGTCAGTGGCGAACACATTTCAAGCAAATGTTTCCGTCTGTCATGAGACAAGCTGTTGGGATATCATGTAGCAATCGTATGCAAGTTGTAACGTTAACTTATTCACTCACTCACTTGTTTTAGCCTGTGGCTGACTTGGGGAGAGGTGTTCTCTGGTTAGCCAAACAGCCTCACTCTATTGCCAACTTCCAATAGCGATTTCTCTCAGTGAGAAAGGGTTGAAACCTAACAGTTCAAATGTTATGACTTTGGTGTTAAAAAAAATAGTTTTTCTATTATGTGTTTACGAACATCTGCTGTGCAGGTAACATTGAGGAGCTAACGAAGCGCCAGGGCTCGCCAGATCGGTTAGCGATATAGACATAGAAACTGTTTCTGTACAGGTCCGACCTGTGTTATCAATGTGGCGGAAAACACAGGTAACCATCACTTAGTTGTGAATTGGGTTAGAAAATGTCATCTGGCAATGGCATAGTTGCTGGCTGTGTTTCGCAACTAAATGAGCACTAGGTAGCTTAGTCACGTAATTGCACTGGAAGTGAGTGAGGTGATTATGCGCGCTGGCATCGTGACAAGCTCTGGCATGCCCCTGAGTCAAGTATTGTTATGTGTGAGATGTGACTTGCGTTAGCCCACACGTCTGCTAGCTAACGTTAGTGTTATACAGTGTTTCTAAGTTAGCCACATTCAACCCACCCGCGCATGTTGCTGGTCGGTCAGGTTCTGTCATCAACACTGGCTCTGCGTGCTGTCTCGAAAGATCACTGATGTGGTTTCCCGTGTAAAAAACAAGTACTACTCTACTTCACCCTCTGACACACACACGCCATTTCCTGAGCGATACATGGTAAATGTTTTTGAGTATGAGTGAAGTTTGAGTATTCAGCGGCAACTGAAGTGCTGACATGATTCACAAAGTGAGAAGTTGGCTACTACATGAGACTTCCCTCGTTGTCTGGAGAGACATGTCAGCTACCGTCTCAACTTCTTCCATTTTGGTTCTTGGAAGATACCCTACACCACCATACACACACACACACACACACACACACCAAAGATAATAAACAAGAAGTGGAATGACGTGCAGACGGTTAACCAGTGCTGTTGAAGTTATCTGTGTTTGTTATGAGGCATATGAGATAAACTCAGTGCATCCCACTGACAGACAGGTAAAGGATTTGGGTTGTGTCCCAAATAGGTGGGTGAGATCAGGTCAGGGTGTGATGTCCCACTTAAACTGCCAACTTTGTCAGTTTGGTCCGTTCTGTATTAGTACATACGAGCACCTTGGTTCCTGTCTCATCCAATCTGTTCTGCACTTCCTAGTTCCTGCCCTCGGCAAGCTGACAGATGAAGCAGCCATCTTTCCATTGCTTTGATGGTCTCTGTTTGTGTGTGTGTGTGTGTGTGTGTGTGAGAGAGAGTAGGAATGAGCTGAAGTGTGTGTGTGTGTGTGTGTGTGTGTGTGTGTGTGTGTGTGTGTGTGTGTGTGCTTCTCTGTGTGTGAGGGAGAGAGAGTGTGAGCGAAAGAAAGTAATTGATAGCCCCCAGAGCATTTACTGTGTGTGTGTGTGCTGCAGCGTTATTATAGTTTTGAAATTTTCATTCGTTTTTATTTTTATCTATCGTCTTTTCAGTTTGGTTTTTGAATTTTCAGTTCAGTTCAGTTTCATTTAGTTTTATGTGTGCAAACGTGCAATAGTTTCGTTTTTGTTTAGGGTATAGTGTTAGTTTTCCAGGTACTTTTTAGTGTGGCATTGTTCCTTGTAGTTTTTATGTAGCCTAGTTTTTCTGTTTTAATTTTTATTTCAGTTTGACAGCTTGACTTTATTTGTGTCCGCTTCACGTGTTACCTATGAACCAGAAATGGCCTGCTCTTTGACCTGATCTGGTCAGGTCTGACGTTTTGAGGATCATTGTAATGCAGCAGGCTACTGTTTTATAGTGGCATCATTTAGATTCCACGGCAGAAGGATCTGTGCGGGCAAAACCGTAGGAAATGCATGAATGTCGCCCTAAGTCCCCAGTAGCCGGCGGCTTCAGAGGCTGGATTTGTGTGGGCCCTGTGTCTTTTATAGATCCTAGAGCAGCAACCTCACTGCTATCGCAACTGTAATAACTCAAACGTTTCGACAGAGCGTAATTGATACAGTATTTTATACCCCCCCCACAGACTTTGTCACTCTCCTCTCTCTTTCTCTCTCTTTCACACAAACATATGCACACTCGTACATGGCAGAGAGGAAATGTAAGTAGTGTGATAGTGCCTGGTTTTCAGCATTCATTAACACACTGTCTCCCCTCAGACCCACTCATGCGACGAGGCTGTAATAACTATCTCAGTAGATTAATGGAACATGTCTACAGGGATCCTGTGGGAAGCCATGGGAGATTGCACTGGCTGATGGTGTGTGTGTGTGTGTGTGTGAGTGCGCGAAAGAGGAAGGGGGTCTTTGTACCGAGCAGGCCTATCCCCGGCTTACGAGTGCCGACACACCCCAGTGTGTGTGTGTGTGTGTGTGTGTGTGTGTGTGTGTGTGTGTGTGTGTGTGTGTGTGTGTGTGTGTGTGTGTGTGTGTGTATGTATGTATGTGTGTGTGTGTGTGTGTGTGTGTGTGTGTGTGTGTGTGTGTATGCACACGCGCCTGTGTGTGTGCGCGTGCATAAACACACATACACACACACACATACACATACCTATACACACACTCAAACAACCACTGCACAATGCATCACGTGGGTGCTCTGATCTGAATTAAAGCCACTTGTTTGGCAGCTGGGAGGTCAGCTGGGTGAACCTGCACTGAGCTCTGGGAAACACACACACACACACCAACGACACACACACACACACACACACACACACACACACACAAACCAACGAGGGACATGTCACACACACACACACACACACACACACACACACACACACACACACTTCCTCGTTCTACCCCCAGTGTCGCCTACATTGTTCTTCCATAGTTGAAAATACAGAAAATGTGAATATGAAATGTACTGAATGAAGATGGTCAGTGAGGTGTGTCAAATGTGTGAAGTGTGTCAAAGGGGAGGTCTGCGATTCTGATCCAATTCACTTTTTGTCAGATTCAGCTAATTGCTCCCCACGGTCCTCTAGCTGTCTGTTCAGTGTTTGCGCTAAAAAACCTCTGGTGTTTGTACAGTCCTGGCTCTGTGAATGGGAAACAAACATAGTGTCTCGGACCAAGTGTCTCGGACAGAGCCATAAACAATCCCAGCAAATCAACACCGTGCTTCAGGAGCACAGGCATGTGGGGTATAATTTGATTGCCTGTTGAGCACAAATATCTGCAGCCTTTGGCAAAACCAAATTTCAAATGCCTTCTGATGTGTTTTTTTTCCCCTGTCCTTTGTGTTAGTCTGACTATCATCTCTCTTATTGTGTGACACGAGTTTTTCACGCGCCTCAAACTAAACTCTCCGATCAGTCTGAAAAAACTCAAGTCACAGATGTTTGGGAGTGTCGTCAAGCTTTGAAGCGATGTTGTGCTGATAGTATTTTCAGTCAGGAAACTCTCCGAATATTTATGAGCTTTATTTATGTAGATGACGTGGTAGTGTGTATGCATAACGGCTGACACTGCTGCCGAAGAACACAGCTAAATAAGACAGCTAAATAAGACATCATGAAGCCATGAGTGGAAAGACCCCCCGGCCCAAACAAACCCAGAAGGGTGAAGCTGGGGAGGACCTTTCGTAGCGCAGAACAATTACATGGCGGGATTTAACCAAAGTTGTGTTGAGGGCGTAAAAAGCTGATTGGCTCAAACACCGGAAGACCAGTCAGCAGCGCCACTTAAAGTTTCCTGACTGCACCAATTCATTAGCCTGGAGTGGAGCTCCTGATTGGCTGGAGGCCGAGTGTCCCATAGATCTCCAGGAATGTGATTGGTTGCCAGTGTAGATCCAGGAAGTGGCAATGGCCTGGTACCTTTCTCTGGGGAATCCAGTTGGTACGTCCAATACATCAAGCCTGGGAGCTAAGTCCATTTTCTCCGAGTGCAAGCCAAAGTTGAATTATTCATGGTGTGAAGCCTAATCTGTATGTGTGGTGTGTGTGTGTGTGTGTGCTGAGAGCGGCGGTATCAGCTGGCCAACTGCCAGAGCGCTGCCTTTTTGAGCAGACCATGCAGAAATATGGAAGGTGGAGAGTGTGTGTGTTCTTAATTAATTATGTTTGAGGAGGTCAGTCACTTTTCAAAGTGTGGCGAAGGGCTTTTGTTCTCTTTAATTTTAGTGCGTGTGTGGTGTGTGTTTGTTGTGTGTGTGTGTGTGTGTGTGTGTGGTGTGTGTTCTTTTTCCCTGTAACTCCCCATCTCTATTAAGAACAGATATCAGGCGGGTCTCTCCGTTTGTGGGCCAGAGTGTTTCCAGTGAGGAGGATTTATTTGTTTGTTTATTTGTTTCTTTGCTTATTAATTTATTATTTATGTTTGTGCATTGCTGTGGATGTGACCAGAAGAGAACATCTGTTAGAGGTTTGTAGTATGGGAGAGGTCAGGTCAGAAGCTGAGACACACACACACACACACACACGCACACACACACGCACACACACACTCTCCCACACACAGACACACACACACACACAGACACACACAGACGGTCTAGTAGGCTGCTTCAGAATCAACAGGGCAGCCCATAAGAACCTGCTTCCAGACACCATATGCAATCCTATACAATCTATACGGTTCTTTTTAATATACTTCAGCCTGAGGTGTGTGTGAGAGTCTCAAGCTTCAATGAGTGTAAATTTGCGTCAGTGTGTAAAATGGGATTATATAGGCGCTGACAGATTAAACTTCAGTGCCTCCCTCTAAACCTATGGGCCTAGTCCTTTTAATGTATGTTACAAATCCTTTTTTAAGTATTTGTTAAAAAGTAAAAGCTTCCCTTTTTTTTGTTGCACAGATTGGGTCTGAACATCTGTTTCTATGGTCTATAGCCTCATAGTTAGAGTCAGTGAAACACTTCTGGGAGACTGAACATGGACTGGTGGCCATCATGCTACTCACACCCAAGCGGACAGGATGCATACTCACTCAGAAATATAGGGACGCATTTGAAGTGTTGAGGAAGGAAGGAGTTGTAGGTGACTAATTCTTCCTTCCTGACTCATACAGTACAGTGGCCCTTAAGTGGCAAACACAACAACACACAAAGGGACGAATCCGCAATCACAACAAGATGTAGGCAAGCCTTATGAGTCAGTAAACAAAATCAAAACGAAAACGCAACATAAGAAAGGCACAGTTTCATTATACACACACCATGTTATAAAAGATCAATATGCAACACACACACACACACACACACACACACACACACACACACACACACACACACACACACACACACACACACACACACACACACACATGAATGAGTCTATCATATGGAGCGGGTGAGATATCCCTGTACCGTGTGTGTGTGTGTGTGTGTATTACAGACCAGAGCTCAGCACTGCCTGCAGCGTCAGTGGCAGAGGCCAATGCGTTGGGTATACTAATACATCACCCCATTTCCTCTAATGCCAAGCACTTAAGCTGCGGTTAGGTTGGAGCCTAACTCATGGAATTACTGATAGTGTTTTTCTGTGTATTGCTGCCACTGACTGTGAGTGTGAGAGCATTTTGTGTGTGTGTGTGTGTGTGTGTGTGTGTGTGTGTGTGTGTGTGTGTGTGTGTGTGTGTGTGTGTGTGTGTGTGTGAGAGAGTGAGAGCGATGTTTGTGTGTGTGTAAGTTCTTTCCTATGTGTATGTATGTGTGTGAATGTTTGTTTGGTGTGTGTGTGTGTGTGTTTGTCTGATTACTGGTAGTGTCTTTTTTGTTTTGTGTGTCAGAGGTAATTAGTCTACAGTAAGCCTCTGTTACCCTGTAAAGCATTACATCATCAGAGTTCTCAGACAGAGCAGCTCGCTCAGGATGGGGTCCGGCGCTGATGTGGCCCAGGTCCGGCGCTGATGTGGCCCAGAGTTTCATCATCTGCTGACGGCTGCTGTGATCTAGTTCCACCTGCATCCTCATTGTGAACTCTTTAGCTGCTCTTTAGCCAATTTAGTGTGAGTGTGTGTGAGTGATGAGTGCGTGTGTGTGTGTTTCCGTGTCACTGGTGCACACAGCGACCATTGTGACACCACTCATTTCCTGTAAACAGGAAAAAAGGCTCTTTGGGTGTGGACAGATTAAACCCTTCTGCGAACACACACACACACACACACACACACACGCACTTTCACAAAAAAAATGAAGTGAAACAACCGACTGAGCCACTTAGAGGTGAGGTCAGCTGTGTGTGTGTGTGTGGTGTGGTGTGGTTTGATGTGATGTGATGTGGTGTGGTGTGTGTGTGTGCGCGCGCAATTACAAATAACCTAGTGTAGTGTAGCGTAGTGTCGTTTCTGACAGGCCTGGTAAATGTCCTTCAGTCCAGAGGTACAGAGGCTAGATTGCACTGTCGTTGTGGCGGGCTTGTCAGAGCCCATCATGCCAGCGTGGATTGATTGCTTCTGCCTGGCGGCCGCGGCCGCAACTTCCTGGAAAAACAGTGTAAACAAAGTTTGAGCAGAAAATGGATCTGCTATTAAAGCTGCCAGATTCTCCTTTTAATCACGCTGCCGTCTCGCGTTACAGACCTGCCCGCCGTCGCACTGCCAAGTCAGTCAAATGACTGGTGGAGAACACCAGACAGACAGACAGACAGACAGACAGACAGACAGACAGACAGACAGACAGACAGACAGACAGACAGACAGACAGACAGACACCCTCTTAAGCATGCAAAAAGCACACATCATACCGAGGCAGCACAATGCACCTACCTCGTGCTTTTGTGTGTGCCCCCCCCAACCCCACCACACCCCCACCCCACATATTCAGCTCCTCTCCCAGCCTGCCCCCCCCCCATTAGACCCGCCCCCCAGCACAAAGGCGTGTTTGTCCCCAGATCATTTGCTCGCTCATGCCCACTCTGAGCCAGCCGCTTTGCCCACAGGGGGTCCCTACCACTACCCCTGACACACACACACACACACACACACACACTCACCTACTCACTCACCCACACACACAGGGATGTGTTTCCTGAGGGAGATGCTTTCTCCTAGGGCCTCCTCAGAGTGGGTTATAACGTGAAGCCCCGCTCCAGCTTCCACTCTATGGCATATCAGTAATCCCAAGACTGCCTCGCCCAGGACAGGAGGGTAGGAAGGACGTAATAATAAATGCCACACCACGTACAGATGTGGCGATTAACTAAAGAACCGTACTGATTGGCGATTAACTAGCGAACGGTACTGATGTGGTGTTTAACTAGAGAGCCGTACTGATGTGGTGTTTAACTAGGGAACCATACTTATGTGGTATTTAACTAGATAACCATACTTATGTGGTATTTAACTAGGGAACCGTGCTTATGTGGTTTTCAGGCACATGAACTCACATGACCTTTGATCCCGGCGTTGCTAAGGCCGTGGTGTCGTAACCAAGCACCAGGAGTGTGAGCAGAGGGTCACCCTCAATGTCTCTCCCCTTCTCTGTCCCCCTGTGTGAGTGTGTGTGTGTGTGTGTGTGTGTTAGTGAGCGAGCAAGCCAGCCACCTGCTGTTGGGATGGATCCAGTATCAGTGGTTTGGCCCGACAGTGACTGGGTGTAACCGAGAAGAATAGGTTACACTATACACACTCAGTCTCTATAACTAAGTTTAGGAAGGGAAGAGTGTACACACACACACACACACACATATACACTCTCACCCACTGACGGAGTATATAGATACACACACTCACACACACACACACACACGCACAGATTTAAGAGTTTTGTTTAGAGAGGCCTCATGTCAGATGGCCTTGTATAAACTTCTCGGGTTGGGGGGGTGTGTGTGTGCTTACTTCACCCCTCTGATTTTCTGGGTTTCCTGTGAAGAAGTTCTAGCCTGTCAGAACTAGTTTGTGTTTGTGTGTGTGTGTGTGTGGGGGGTGTCTATGTGCGGAGCTTGTGTTTATGTTGTTTTGCGCTGTGTTGTGTTGACGGTTGCTGTGGAATGCATCTTTTTATTTGCTGAGGCCGAGTAAAAAGCGGTGCGTCTCTCTCTCACGCACTCAAGCACACACACACACACACACACACACACACACACACACACACACTCTAACACACTCTCTCTCGCACGCACACACACGCTTGTAAGAGGGGAGAGATGAGGGCCAAGGGCCAGAGCGAGAGAAAGAGGAAGAGGAAGACAGAGTGTGTGTGTGTGTGTGTGTGTGTGTGTGTGGCAGAGTATGGGCTCACATGAAGATGAAGGTGAACTCACTCTGATGGCTGTAGACTCCACCTGCCTATCACACTCAAGGTTGACGTCTCTCCGTGTAATTTAAGGAGCTGAACAGTGTTGACTAAAGCAGAAAATCTCCCCTGGATTCATCTCTTCTGCTAAGAGGGTGTGTGTTTGTCGTGTCTGTGTTTGTGTCTGTTGTGTTTGTGTGACTGTTGTGTGTGTGTGTGTGTGTGTGTGTGTGTGTGTGTGTGTCTGATGTTTGTGTGTGTTGTTGTTGTTCTACTGTTTTTGCAGTGTGTTTGTACCCTGGGCTGGCCTTGCCACTGAATAACGATGTTCCGTTCAGGTGACCTGTTAATTCATTTGAAATGAATTAAAGTTTTAAATCCAAACCGTGTATTTTCAAGATTTACATGAAATCATTTTTCAGACACTTTTTATCCAAAGCGGCGCACAGTGCAGTATGTGCGTTCCCTGGTAAAGGAGCCCCCATGACTGGTGTTGGTTGCATCTTGCTCTGCCAGTTGACTGGAACAGAAACACAGTACTGTTTAAAAAAAAAAGAGTATTGCCTGTGTTGTGTCTGCATGACTGCTGCGTTGCGGAGCTGTTGCGGCCCGGTTGCGTGTGCATCACTGCTGCGGCACGGTTGCGTATGCATCACTGCTGTGTTGTGGTACTGCTGCGGCACGGTTGCGTGTGTGTATTCACACCGGCGATGTGCCTGCTGTGGCGCTGCTTCTGCCAGCCTGTTTATATTTATCTATTTCACTGTCTGTTTTTGCTGAGAACGGCTTACCTCATGCGTGATGAAAAGGCTCCACGCCAAAACTCTAGATAACTTGCAGCTGCGTCTCACGCAGTAAGTGCGCATGCTCTAACCTGTTAACATGGGCGTCTCACGCAGGCAGTGTGCTCTAACCTGTTATAATAATTAATAATAATTAAGACCTTTGTCAGGTTTTTAATGGCACACACGACACACTGGAACACACACGTGCATATATGGAGGCGACACAGGACACACACACACACACGCAGGTAAGCCTGAGATCGCGGTGAATTTAGTTTCTGCTTTTTCCCATCCTGGACTGTCCTTCCTCAAGGACCCCCCAGGAGCAGTGGGCAGCTTGTAGCGCCCGGGGACCAAGTGAAGTGAACTGTCCATCTTTGGTCAGGGATGGACATGTGTTCTGTTATATTGCATGTTTTTTCTGTTGGGGTTCTTACTGGAGGAAACCCCTTGTGAACACGGGGAGAACATGCAAACTCCACACAGAAAGGCCCGGGAGATAGCCCACTTGAGCACTGTGCACTCTGGGGAGGACCTGCCCCCCAGAGCCAACAGCGCCCCATGTGGGAATCGAACCCATGACCTTCTTGCTGTGAGGCGGCAGTGCAAGCAGTGCAAGCAACTTATCATAGGTGTCTCACGCAGGCAGCGTGCTCTCACCTGTTAACATGGGTGTCTCACGCAGGCAGTGTGCATGAGGCGTAAGGCACCTTTCCCCTGCTGGAACTTACAGGTCGTTTTAGGGAGGAACTAGCGCACCTTTGTGTGTGTTTCGACGACAGGAACCGTCCTTGTAGGACCCCTTTCCAACTGATGGGTGGGGCTTGCAGTGATGGTTGATGCTTATTGGTCAAACAAGAAGTCAGTGGAAAACAACAAGCGCCATTTTTAGAATTGAAACCAGTGGTTAAGTGGTAAATACAGTAAAAGGAATTCGAAAGCTAAGGGAGTTGATATTGAGGTCACTGTCACTGAATGAACGCATGCAAAACACCAGCTGGCATAGGCTTTAATTAATCAACAGTGTTGCCAGGATCTTCATTTATCAAGTAATTCTGCCATGAAGCCATTTAGCAACTTTATTGCAAAATTCAACCGTTGACTCGACGTTGCGCTACTCCTAGAAATTCTATGGTCTAACGGTTTGATGCTGGTGCTGCCACTGGGGAAATATATTATTACTTTGCTCAGAATTGATTTAGCGATCAAAGAGCAGAATTATTAGGCTACGTCTGGTAGTTCCTGCACCGAGGTGGAAATGCCAAAGACAAGCAGGACGAACAGCGGGCTATTCTGGTAAACGTTTGAACCACTCGAAAGTCCCACGAGTTCCTGAGGTGGAAAGACGCCTTTACACTGTTTTATCAGCCCTTCCTTATGATAACCTGAGGTGCAGGTAGAAAAATATGAGGCATATGATAGGATATATATGATATCATGTATGATATGATAGGCATATGAGTTTGTGTGTGTATAGGGCAGGCCTGGTCTATTGGAAAATGGCTTCCTGCGCTGGGCAAGAGGTGACTCCTCTCAGCAAGGAAACTCCACCTGTCAAGAGGAAACTACTGCCCTTTCCTCCTGTCACCCTCCATTCCTGTCCTCTCCCTGTCCTCTCACTATTATAATAATAATTTAAAAAAAAACATATAACTAACCCTAACCCTATCATTGACAGCTCATAGCAAACTAACAAAAAAGGACTCGTGCTGCCAATATTTGCTTCTGTAGTTACCTTTCGCTACGGTTACACTTAGCTTAGCCTATGTAGTTACACTTGGCTTAGCCCATACGGTTACGCTTTGCTTAGACAATGTAGTTACCAATGTAGCTAGCTGAAAACAAATGCCAATATCAATACCAGGTTTTACGCCACTACACCATAAGTGCACTTGTCCAGGCAAATCAACCTAGTTTTTGAGTTGTCATACTCGCTCTCTCACTCACACTCTCTCTCTCTCCCCCTTTCTCTCTCTCTCTCTCTCTCTGTCTTTCACACACACACAGACACACACACACACACACACACACACACACACACACACACACACACACACACACACTCACTCTCTCTCTCTCTCTCTCTCTCTCTCTCTCTCTCTCTCTCTCTCTCTCTCACACACACACACACACACACACACACACACACACACACACACACACACACACACTCTCTCTCTCTCTCTCTCTCTCTCTCTCTCTCTCTCTCTTTGTCTCTCTCTCACACACACGCACACACACACAGATGTCCCTGGTGTCGTAACTCTGCTCTTATTCACACAATGGGTTTTATGTTGGACTCAGGGGGGCTGGGTCGTTCTCAGGCCCCAGCAGGACTTCATTGTGGAGCCGGGAGCCGTGTGTATTGTGTACTGTGCCACCAAAAAGGCCTCTGTTCTAGCTGATTGATGACTTTTAAACACCCCCTCACACATACACACACTTCCTCCATCCGAGAACCAGGCTGGCTCTGGTTCCTACGGTCCCCTATGCTGAGCTGGTTCCTACGGTCCCCTATCCTAAGCTGGTTCCTACATATCCTGATGTGGTCCCAGAGGTTCCTCTATCTTAGTCCCTGTAATCTCCTATCCTGAGTTGATTCCTAGTCCTTATCTTGAGCTCATCCTTGTGGTTCCTCTGTCTTGAACAGGTCCCTATGGTTCCCCATCCTAAGCTGGTCCCTTTGGTTGATTAGCCTGAACAAGCCCCTATGTTTCTCATTGACTGAACTCCTGTGTGTTTGTGTGTGTCTGTGTGTGTGTCTGTGACTGTGTGTGTGTTGGGCGGGGGATTGGATAGGCTACTTTACGTGTGACTCATTACTCCATGGAGACACACACTCATTCACACAACGAAAACAGAGCAGTGTATGATGCATGTTGGCTTGGCCAGACTTGTCATCCTGTGTTTGTCTTTAAAAGGCAAGGGGGAGCCAGTCTACCAAACCCAAGCCTTCTCTCTGCCCCCCCCCCCCCCCCCCAAACTCACTCTCCACTTCCCTCAATCTGCCCCCCCCCCCCCCCCCCCCCCCCCCCTCTCCCTCTCTCTTCGCTCCCCTCTGATGTGTGTGTGTGTGTGTGTGTCTCCCAGTAAGTGTTTCCTCCGGGATGAGATGAGTTGAGGACAGTCCACTGAAGTTAGTGCAGGAGGACCTCTTGTCCGCTCAGCTCTTTTGCTCCTGGACAGCACCTATGGTGCTCGTGCGTGTGCGTGTGCGTGTGCGTGTGTGTGTGTGTGTGCGTTTGTGAGTGAGTCTCCACACCTATGGTGCTCACGTGCCTACTGTACCACCTGGCAGAGAAAACTGGATGTACTTTGATCCCCAAAAGGCTACTGGAGATCTGCTGCCCCCCTCTGTCTGTCTGTCTGTCTGTCTGTCTGTCTGTCTGTCTGTCTGTCTGTCTGTCTGTGTGTGTGTGTGTGTGTGTGTGTGTGTGTGTGCGTGCGTGTGTGTGTGTTGACGTCTCTGCACCTGTGATGCCCGCAGTGCCCGCTCCGCTCTGCTGGGTAGGCGCCCACGTGGCACAGCTGCACGGCTATTTTCACACCAGGGTGCCTGCCAGCTAACGAAGCAACTCGCGCACGCGCACACGCACACGCGCACACGCACACGCACACGCACACGCATTTGGAAGAGACTCTCTACCTATTTCAGCTGGATATCTGTCTGTGTGTGCTCAAATTGGTCTGTCTGTCTGTCTGTCTGTCTGTCTCACAGCTTGTGTGTGATGGGGACTGTGTGCAGCAGCAAATTCTTATTTTGATAATCGAGTGTTCTGTTGATTATTTGTCCGATTTAATCAATTAGTTGAATGGTTTCAAAATCAATTCCAATGTTATTTATATATTTCAAGGTTTATGCACTATCGATGCTTTATTCATTTAAGGGAAGTTATAAACAAACAGCTGTTTGGTTTAATGCAACATTTAATGAACATCTAATGAACATCAACACTTGAAGTTACTTTTCAGTATCACATTTACAGTATATCACTTCAGTTAGCATCATGAACGTCATCACTTCAGTTAGCATCATGAACGTCTCAGTATCACATTTACATCACTTATGTCACACTGCCCGACCAAATGTTCACATCATTGCACAAGTTGCGTTTGAATAGCGTAATCTCCTGGGTTCATGATTACAACATTTACATTCAGTGTCTGTGATGAGACGAAAGTTGCTTGTGCCTGCTTTCCTAATTATTTACGCAATGCATTTAGCATTGCTGGAGACTTGGCATAATCAGTAGAGAAAGCAGCTTTCCTGTTTTTCTGATAAGTTCAGGCTAATTACACCATCGTAGTGAATTGGTTTGAGTTGTTCGTATGGAAACGGCAACTAAAGTTGAATCTTTCAGAATGTCATGCAAGCAGTGGCAGGTAATTGCGTTGCTAATCGTACTTAATTTGGTTTTGAACCAAAGTTAGCCGAGTCTCCTTCCGCAGAGCGACACGTTTCCTTTTCAAATGCCTGTGTATAGCAGATGTGCACCTGTGCTGGTGAACTCTGCATCATTGCAATGCAGCTGATGACCCGCTGAGCAATGTCCAGGATTTGGTGAAATGCTCCTATATTTAAATGACTTTGATCACGCTGATGTTACCTGTCATTTTTAGGATTTGTTTCTCATTATAGGAAAGTGATGTTGGCTACTTATAGCCACTCCACCCTATACCTTGGAAGATCGACTATTAAATTAGCTGGCAAGGATTGTTTTAGTCGATTAGTGGTTGTAGCACTTGTGCACGCATACACCAGTGTGTGTGGAGTGTCTCATCATTTTGGGTCTGTGGTGAATAGTGTGTGTGTGTGTGTGTGTGTGTGTGTCAGTCCAGCCCAGCCCAGCCCAGCCCAGCCCAGGTGGTGTGCAAAATTGATTCGATCAGCACTCTCTCTTTGTGAACACCTGAGTGAACGTGTTCGCACAGATCTTTATCTGAGTAATAATAAGCTCAGGAGAAGTTCAAGCGAAGCTCAATACGAGGCCAACACTTGCTCTTTCAAAGCCTTCAGCACACGCTCAATACGGTTTCATTTAATTAATCTCCGTTCCACTGACTGTCACAAAGGAAGAGAAGTTAAAGGAGAATCAGTGCAGTGAATCAAAGGATGATCTGTTGAGCCAGCATACCAGACGGGTACGGTGATAAAGGAGTGATTTAGTGGCCGTCCACATGACGACTAGAACTAAGTTTTTGCGAAAACGGAAACGTTTTTTTTGCGTTATAGCCTTTCGTCCACATGACGCACAGTTTAGAGTAAGAGGAAGTTTTGGTTGTCTTAGGGTGTCTTTGGGTGTCTCCATGCTGTGCTCCTACATCACTTTTAGTTGCATCATTCTATAACTTTAGCATTCTTTTCTAAGATATCCTATCATTTAATTTTGTATTCCTGTGGTAATGTTTTTTTTTTAGTGTGACTGTAGTTCCTCCCCGTAGTGTTTGGTGATGTATCTCGCTGTGTTTCATCTATCGGCTGTTAGGAGGCCAGACAGACATTATTATTATTATTATTATTATTAGGATTCCTCCGTCAGGAGGAAACCTATTGTTATTGTTGGTATTATTATTATTATTATGCAATGGGAGTCAATGGCAGCCCCTAGAACCGTATGGTAACTTTTTCTGAAATTTGGCACACTCATTAAGGACAGTCCCTTCATCACTCACACAAAGTTTCATGTCTCCCACTAGACCACACTAGCGCCACCAACGGGTCAAAGTTGGACTTTCGTTAACACTGTAACTTTTGAACCGTTTGAAGTACCATTGGATTCCTTGGATCAAGACGAATTCAACGTTCAATGGCGCCAATTTTCGGTTATATAGATTTTCCTATATTTCCGGTTTTATCAAAAACCTTTGAAAGCTTACTCCTCCTACAATTTTGGTCAAATCTTCTTCTTCAAAGTCACTAGAGATGATCTTCAGACCAAGCCTCACAAAAGACTTCATACAATTTTGATCCTCACAACCGTTTGTCCGGTACAGCCACTCAAATTCAGCAGAAAAGCAGCCAAACAGAAAGTGAAGTCATATCTCAGCAAATCTTTCAGATATCAACACCAAACTTGGTATGCACGTGGAAGACACTACAACATGTTCCCATGTGCAAAGGCAACTTCATATCTTCAAAAATGAGCAAATTGCAAATCGCTAGTTGCCAGCGTGATTTCCGATGTAATGTCTCACTCTCTGCTCCTTTAATCCTGTGCTCGAAGGCAACTTCAGGCGACTGGTACAGTAGGTAGAGAAGTCGTCTAGTAATCAGAAGGTTGCTAGTTCAATTCCCTGTCGAAGCGTCATTGAGCAAGACACCTCTTTCCTTTCTTCACTCTTCTTTCCTCTATTCTTTCCTTCTTCCACTCTTCTTTCTTTCTTTCTTTTACTCTTCTTTCCAAAATTGTGAAGAATATACATTTCCCCCTAGTTTCGCAATATTTGGAGGAATCCACATCGCTGCTTGCAGCTATATTTATTATTATTATTATTATTATTAATAAGTATGGAGTTGAGATTCTTCTTTTAGTGGATAACACACAGATTTGGCTGACATCCTGCTCACATAAAAGAGCGCTGTAGATGTGGGTGTGTCTGTGTGTGTGTGTTTGTAAAATAAATAACAGCTTTTGTGGAGGCTATTTTCACACAAACAGTTGAGACAAATGGTTCTGCTTTCGCCAGCTTCTCCCACTGCATCATTCTAATGTTACACACAGACACACACACACAACCACACACACACACACACACACACACACACTCAGATATACTCACATATACTCACATACACATCTACCTACATGCTCGCTCACACACACACTCAGATATATACTCACATATACTCATATACACACCTACCTACATGCTCACCTACGCGCACACACACACACACACACACACACACACACACACACCCTAATCCTGAGTGCAGACTGATGAATAATATGAGGCTGTGCACTTTATGTGAGAGAGGATGAGAGGAAAAGAGAGACGGAGAGAGAGGGGGAGCAGAAGTTGGCGAGATGGGTGATCTCTGCCAACAGGGTCATCCCAACTGCATGTGGGCCAAACCAGACGGCCCCTGGGAGAGAGTCAGAGTCAGTCAGAGTGAGAGTCGGAGAGTGAGAGTGAGAGTGAGAGTCGGAGAGTGAGAGTGAGAGTCGGAGAGTGAGAGTGAGAGTCGGAGAGTGAGAGTCGGAGAGTGAGAGTCGGAGAGTGAGAGTGAGAGTCTCACCCAATTTGTGTTTGGGAAAATGTTTACACGGCAAAGTTTGTATT
Organism: Clupea harengus; assembly: GCF_900700415.2. Classification (NCBI taxonomy): domain Eukaryota; kingdom Metazoa; phylum Chordata; class Actinopteri; order Clupeiformes; family Clupeidae; genus Clupea; species Clupea harengus. Next base: position 12,879,970 of record NC_045171.1, read on the forward strand.
AGAAGTAGCCTACCTCCTATGGTATGTTTGTTCCATGTTGTAGTTCTATCTTTCTTATCTATCACGCTGAAACAAACTACAGAACAAACCAATCAGGAACTAATAACTAATAACTTTTGCAGCACAGTCAGAGTTTATGGGAAACATTCAGCTAACCATGTAGCCTAGAAAATAAATGTGATGTGTGAGATAACGTGGCCTGGAGTCCAGTAGGCGAGGAAAAACGTTCACCGTTTTAAATACACGGAATTGAGAGGCTCTGATAAAATGATGCGCAGAGAAATACATTTACTTATGTTATGCCTGCATTTTCACACACACACACACACACACGCAGACACACGCAGACACACGCAGACACACGCAGACACACGCACACATTTATGCAGTATGCAAAGGAGCTGCATTATCTCAGCTGAGCAGGGGTTGCACACAGCAAGTTGAACCCCCCCCCCCACACACACACACACACTCACAGACCCCCCCCACACAACAGCCCTTATTATTGCCTGAAAAAACGGCAGACACACGCAGACACACGCAGACACACGCAGACACACGCACACATTTATGCAGTATGCAAAGGAGCTGCATTATCTCAGCTGAGCAGGGGTTGCACACAGCAAGTTGAACCCCCCCCCCCACACACACACACACACTCACAGACCCCCCCCACACAACAGCCCTTATTATTGCCTGAAAAAACGGCCGAAGGTGTAAAAAAAAAAACACACACCAGTGTGGCTGGGACACATAGCTGAAGTAAGTGCTCAAGCTCCTGGACTTTAATCTGCTGGAGTCTGTGAGTGTGAATCGGGCCAGTTTCTGCTCTCTACTCGTGGTTCTGCTCTACTGGGTTTGGACCCTCTGCGGCGGGTCAGGTTTTCTCATCGAGTCAGCAGCACATTCAGGTTTATCAGCCGTGTGTGTGTGTGTGTGTGTGTGTGTGTGTGTGTGTGTGTGTGTGTGTGTGTGTGTGTGTGTGTGTGTGTGTGTGTGTGTGTGTGTGTGTGTGTGTGTGTACCTTAACAGCCGTGCTCTGCTCCAGTGGTCTGCAGCACTATCAGCCGTGTGTGTGTGTGTGTTTGTGTGTGTGTGTGTGTGTGAGAGCGAAGCAGAAGTGAGGGGTGGCCTAGTGTTTCACGGATCAGTGCTCTCCCACAGTTGCTTTGGTGCTCGTGTGAGCCTGAAATCTGTGCTGCACAGGTTCTTACCCCTCCCATCCTCACACCACACCATACCCCTCCACACCTCACAACACCACACCCCTCCCATCCTCCCATCCTCACCTCATAACACCCCCCCCCCCCCAACCCTAGCTGTATTAACTGTCAGGATGCTAACTATAAAAGCTAACTATAGAGACTAACTGTCATGAGGCTAACTGTCATGAGGCTAACTGTCAGGAGGCTAACTGTCAGGAGGCTAACTCTAGAGATCTGAAGTTCTAATAGGAGCAGGGACAGGCTTTAAGCTTATAGCCGCCCTCGACTTTTAGGGCTCTTCAGAGATGGACTGTTCTGATAGGCAGGCTTCTGTTTCCAAAATAACCCTTCAAGTGCAGAGGAACACACACACACACACACACACACACACACACACACAGGCAGTAAGAGATCAGCGAAGCACCTCAACCATGTATTGCAATCACCATATAATACAGCAATTAGGGTATAATGATAATCTCAAGCAGGAGATTGGTACTTACCTTTAATTAGCTCCTCACACACACACACACACACACACACACTCACACAGGGGAGCTCTGCTGCCTGTTACTTGGAGTGTAATCATCAGTGAACTGCCCTTTCCTTGTTCTCTCTCTCTCTCTCTCTCTTGCAAGAACAAACCAAAGAGAGAGAACACTGAATGAATGTGATGAGAGAGACTGAGAGCCAGAGAGACAGGCAGAGAATGATGGTGAGCTGGAACAGCAGAAAGTAAATGTGTGAATGAGAGAGAGAGAGACATCTTGATGGAGCTGAGTGAGTGTTTGCCACGAGGCGTAGAAGGCAGAGAGAGTGCAGCGGAGACCGAATGAAGAATGCAGTGACGTAGAGGGCGAAGGAGAGATGTGAATGATAGTGTGAATGATAATGAGGTGGAACGACAGACAGACAGAGACAGACAGAGACAGACAGAGACAGACAGAGACAGAGAGAGACAGAGAGAGACAGAGAGAGACAGAGAGAGACAGAGAGAGACAGAGAGAGAGAGAGAGATCTGGACTCAGCTGAGCCTCCTCCATAATGCATGCGGTTCTCCTGCTTAGGAACCTCATCACGCAGAACACTTCTCCCAGTCAGCTACTGAATTTGGCCTGAGGTCCGGCCTGAGGTCCGGCCTGAGGTCCAGGCTGAGGTCTCGAGACACACACACACACACACTAGAGGGGAGTAGACATCCTGTATAGTCTTCTGAGCAGTGCAACTGCAGAAGTAGACCCTAGATGGACACACTGAGAACAGTTTTCTCCTTTGGAGAGCGTCACCAACGCGGAGCGTACAGATCGCGTGTGGCTCTCGTGTAAGGCAACCTGTGTCTTGGTTTGGTTGGGTTTTGATGTGTATCACTTAGCCTCATGTCACCGTGGCGAAAGCTGTTTATCTCTACCTGCATGTATGTTAAGATTAAGTGTGAGTATGACTCATATGCTTCATGTCATGTCATGCCGTGTGTGTGTGAGTGTGTGAGTGTGTGAGTGAGTGTGTACCTTGACCTCTGAGTTCTGACCTGTGACCCCCTTTCTCTCCTTAGGTCAGCTGGGCACGCCCTTGAACAAGTACATCCGTCACTATGAGGGCCTTAGCTATGACACGGACACCCTGCACAGCAAACACCAGAGGGCCAAGAGGGCCATATCCCACGAGGAAAAATACATCCACTTAGAATTCCTCGCACACGGAAGGTCAGTCTGCCGGCTAACATCGTCTCTCTGAGACACACACACACATACATACACACTCTCTCTTACTCTTACTCTCACTCTCACTCACTCTCTCTCACACACACTCTCACTCTCTGTCTCTCACTCTCTCTCATTCTCTCTATCTCACTCACTCTTTCTCTCTGTCTCTCACTTGCATTTATGCTTCTCTCAAAAGTGTTTGAGAAATCTCTTGAAAATCATGCTATCAGCTCTCTGGCCGTACAGAAGTCGTGATAAGGTTTAGGAGGTTTGACATATTGGCCCCTTGTTTAGCGGCGGGAACTCTGCAAAAACCTCCTTATCCACTGGGGCACATTGTCCTAAACTCCGCCTGGGCGTGTTGTCTTAAACACCGGGGATGGCACGACTTACTCTTATTGTCAGCAGAGATTTTGGAGATAGGTCAATGACGATCAATCACTGCCCCAGTCTGATTTATCTATCTGGCAAAAAATCTAATGTTCCCTTTTTTGGAGGAGAAATACATATTTTTGTACTATTAGGAAGCAGGAGCAAACCTGTGTTATGGGTTAGGGCAGGTAATCTATCTTAGATATCCTCAAAGCTAACACATCCTGTTAGGCTTACAAAAGAATAAATTGTTTGTTTTAAAAGATGAAACCCCTTTAAAGACTCAAGCATTTTGGGAAGAGGTAGTCTAATTTGTCTCACTTAATTAAATGCCCAGTCAGAAGTAAATGAATGTCATTCATGATGTAAATACACATACATTACTTTTCTTGTTATTTCTAGAAGACATTTTTCATTGCATTAGTGCAGTGGTTCTCAAAGTGGGGGGCGCGCCCCCCTGGGGGGGCGCGAACACTCTCCAGGGGGGGCGCGATGTCACAGACGGAGAAAGAAAAAAAAACCGCCGACCTGTCACTGGTTAGTGAAAGCTCCCTCAGTAGCGAAATGCAAGGGGCTGGACTGACCCAAACAAATCAAATACTGTTTTGCTCCTGATCCACCAATCAAAACGGAGTATTATCATTTCATAGCGAGTAGCACCTCCGCTTCCGAGTATAAAAACAAAACGCAGGCATGGAGGTAAGCGCTCACCCTGAGACGACACTTTGCAGAGTTTGTGCAATTTCTCTTGTTTCCTCTATCATTCAGATATTCATTGCTTTATAAACAGTATTTTTAAAGACTCACTCCTTCCTTAGTAATACCTTACTGCACTTGCAGTAGGTCTATTCGTAGCCTATTCTAAGGAGTAATTTGCTCCACAATCTTTTAGAAAAGCTCGTAGCCCCGAGAGCTAGCCTAGCTAGCTACCTTTTCCAACTACAGCTAGCCCTTTTCTCCTTAACACCTAGCCTACCTTTACATTTTTTGATCATCCACCGCAACAAATAAAACACCAGCACTTGAATACTATTTTGTGCTGTCCCTGTCTACATTGTGTACAGTTCGTTTGGTTAGGAATCATTGCCTAGCACAGCCTTATCCATTGTTCGTGTGCAAGTCGTTCACAACCACACATACAAGAACACGACGTTGAAATTAGAACTTTATTAACTTCATACGCTGTATCAGCAAACAAACACAACATGGACAAGTTTCTGATTCGTAAAAGTCAGAAAGAGAAGCCTGTGGACTTCTTTAAACATAAACGTGATGGCCTCCAGCAACAACGAACCACCATGTCCAAGCATAGCACTATCTCCAAGCAGTGTCTGGAGCATCTTATGTAGTTGCTCATAGAATTTCTAAGCTTGGCAAACCCCATACAATTGCCGAAACACTGATTTTGCCGGCCACGCAACACGTTTAGAATAATGATAGGTATTGTGCTGAGTTTAGCTCCTATGTCAAATTACACTGTATCACGCCGAATATCAGAAATCAGTTTGGGTCCTATTTCAAAGAGGACTACCGTTCATTCGCCTGAGTTCGGGATCCATTTCTCTGCTCAGCAGATGAGCTGTCACTAGACATGAAAGAGCAGCTGAAGAGTGACAGTAGACTTAAGCATCTCCCCTCTTTCGTCATTCTTTTTTTTGTAAAGATCACAAGAGGCCCATAATAATAACAGTATCCTAATGATAGCAATAATACCACTTATTATTATTATGATAATAATAATAATACAATAATAATAATTGGTCGATAATCATTAATTATAATAATACCTACTATTACTGATAATAATAATAACAATAATAAAAATAAATAGTTATAATAATTGTCTGTATGGGCCTAACAATAACAATAGCCTAACCTTGACATGTCAGGCCTATCAATAACAATACACTATCTATCTATCTATCTATATATGGTGGTGTAGTTGAGGGCGGTGGCGGCGGGCCGCGGGTGGATGGGGGGGCCCCAACTACCCCTAACCAGCTTTGGGGGGGCCCAGCTTGCAAAAGTTTGAGAACCCCTGCATTAGTGCATTTTCCACAAAGGTCTTTTTTTTTTTTTGGGCTTGGCCAAGAGGCGTCCCAGAGAGGGGTCAGTATATCTACACATACAATTACATTTTATTTATATAGCGCCAAAACAATAAAATTGTCTCAAGGTGCTTTACAGGGCCCAGGGCCTGAACCCCCTGAAACTTACAGTCACCAGTAGCACCACGTCATGCAAATTAATCATTTTTTTACGAGCTAGGCCTAAATCAATTATCCAGAAGGGATGCATTTATGGGATAAGCTATATTGCTCTTGACAAAAATAGCACGTCATGGAGTTTCAGTGAGCAAAACTATTACTAGGCTCAAAACCCCACCCTGATTAGCAATGAAGCTGTCAGTTCAAACGGATGTGGCTTGGGAAATTTAAAACATGTCTGACAAGCTACATTTATGTGTCAGCGAGTGTAATTGTTCTGAACAACAGAAGAAGCACTGTGGTTTATTCCTGGTAAGGGCGCTCCCGGCAAACACTGTCCTGATTCCCTGCGGTGATATTGCCATCATCTGACCTCACATGACGCATTCAGTGTAAAGGGATGGCTCGGCAATGCTATTGGGTCAGCTTTAACCAAACCTTTCACTAATTCATTTGGACCTGGCTCTGCCCACTTAGTGCCTTTGACCACACCTGTACCCCTCTCTCTTATTTATGCAACAGTGTGCATTTGCTGC
>NC_045171.1:12893492-12903492 GCF_900700415.2 Clupea harengus
AGGCCTTGGCCCGCTCAGAGGACAGAGGAGGGATGGGGGATATTGATTTTGACGAGAGAGAGTGTTTAATGTGAGTGTGTGTGCGTGTGTGTGCGTGTGTGTGTGTGTGTGTGTGTGTGTGTGTGGTGCGTGCAAGCAGTTAAGGGATGAAGAGAAGAGTGATGAGAATGACGAAGAAGATATTGATTATGATTTGTCCTCTCTCGCTCTCTCTCTCTCTCTCTCTCTCTCTCTCTGCTTCAGCTCTTTTTCTCACACATTGTATCACACTCTCTTTCATAATCCCTCTCACACACACCTGTTTGCCTCTCTCATAATCCTCTTCTCTTTCTCTTCCTCTTTTTCTCTCTCACTCACTCACTCACACACTCGTGCACGCATGCATACACACACACACACACACACACACACACACACACACACACACACACCTGATTCTCTCTCCCCTTTTCTCTCTCCATCCTGTTTTGTCTGCAGTAGTTGAATGGCTATTAATAGATAATTGAGTCCCTTACAAGCTCAGGAAGTATTACCTTCTCTCCCTTCTCCTTTTTGCTTTTTACCTGTGAGAACATAAGGGCACTTTTCCAAGGTGAGGGCAGTATCCCGAGAGACACAGGGCAGTTTTCCAAAGCTAGGGCAGTATCCCGAGAGACACAGGGCAGTTTTCCAAGGCAAGGGCATTTTCTCGAGAGACACAGGGCAGTTTTTCAAGGCTATGGCATTACCTTGAGAGACACAGGGCAGTTTTCCAAGGCGAGAGCAGTATCTCGAGAGAAACAGGGCAGTTCTCCAAGGCTAGGGCAGTCTCAGGGCAGTTGGGCAAGGGCAGGCAGAGCAGGATGTGGGGCTGTGTGGGGTTTTGTGCATGTGTGTGTGTGTGTGTGTGTGTGTGGCTTTTAGCCTGCTCCCTAGCACGCCCAACTACCTGAGACAGCAGGCTGGAGTCCAGCTCAGTACTGTGCTTCTCTCAGTGTCGGCACGCACAGAAGGCACGCACAACCCTGTCTCACAGAGGAGACTGCACACACAACCCTGTCTCACAGAGGAGACTGCACACACAACCCTCTCTCACACACACACACACACACACACACACACACACACACACACACACACACACACACACACGGCACATGTAGCTGGCCAGTTGTGAACCAGTTGCTTAGTGCTGGTGTGTGTGTGTGCGTGTCTGTGTGTCTGTCTGGCTGTGTGTGTGTGTCTGTGTGTGTGTGTGTGTCTGTGTGTCAAGGTAAGAGGGATGAGAACAACAAAGAGGATATTTACTATGATGACAGAGGCTGTTGTCCTTTCTTTCACCCTCATCTCTCTCTCTCTCTCTCTTTCTCACTGTCACACACACACACACAGAGACACAGTATCCCTTGTGAGTGACAGGCTCTGGCTAATCCTATGAGTTTGGGGCTGCTGCACTCATAGATATATATAAAGGCTAGATGTCTCGTCCGCGTTGCCGGCCAACGGAGTCGAACGTCCGCACATGGCGGCCATCTTGCCCCGGTCAGTTCGCTCACCCATAACATTGTGTTGGTATTGGTATGTACTTTTTAAATAACCATAACTTGCTCAATTTTCAACCGATTTTTAAACGGGTTGGTTTGTTATAAACGTCAGAGATGTAGTTATGACACTGCATACTTATGAATAATTATGTTATTTTCTTAAAAATATCCAAAAAACATCCCGAATTATAACCACGTTAATAACGTTTGTAAGAAACCAAACCATTTGTAAATCCGTTGAAAATTGAGCAAGTTATGGTTATTTAAAAAGTACATACCAATACCAACACAATGTTATGGGTGAGCGAACTGACCGGGGCAAGATGGCCGCCATGTGCCGACGTTCCACTCCGTTGGACGAGACATCTAGCCTTTATATATATCTATGGCTGCACTGGCCCGCTCAAGGCATTATGGGTAAAGTTGCTGAAGTCGACATCATGTGTTTAGCTCTCACACAGCCGGATGGCAAACAGGAAGTGGGGAGAGGCAACTTGCTGTGAGAATTTCCTGTTAGTCTGTCGTTGCAATGGAGTCCAGAGCGATGCGATATACGTGACGTCTAGCAGTGATGGAACCAACCAGACTGAAGTACACACACACACACACACACACACACACACACGGCTTGCTGAATGACTTGCTGGAGGGCCAGAGAGCAAGAAGGTTGAATGTGTGTGTGTGTGTGTGTGTGTGTATGTGTGTGAGTTAGGGTGGATGGGGCATCTCACTGCTTAAACACAAGAGCTGTCTCTCCTCCGCTGTGTATGTGTATGTGTGTATGCTTCTGCTCTGTTTGTGTGTGTGTGTGTGTGTGTGTGTTTGTTTGTGTTTGTGTGTGTGTGTTTGTGTGTGCATCTGCCTCTGTCTCTCAGACTGATGTTCTCTCTGCTGTTTGTCAAACCAATGATAAGCCTTCTTCGTTGCTTACAGAACTAGGAACGCTTAAACCCTTTTGACATGGAAGTGTTATGTACACTGGTAAAACCACTGATGGGGTTGCCTGCTAATATATCCTCTCCTCTGCTCTGTGTGTGTGTGTGTGTGTGTGTGTGTGTGTGTGTGTGTGTGTGTGTGTGTGTGTGTGGTGTGTGTGTGTGTGTGTGTGTGTGTGTGGTGTGTGTGTGTGTGTGTGTGTGTGTGTGTGTGTGTGTGTGTGTGTGTGTGTGTGTGTTAAAAGCTTCTCTCCTGATCCTCTCCTCCACTGTGTGTGTGTGTGCGTGTGTGTGTGAGACAGAGAGAGAGAGAGAGATAGAGAGAGTTAAAAGCTTGTCTACACCAGGTCCTCTCTCTGATCAGTTAGCGTGTGTGTGTGTGTGTGTGTGTGTGTGTGTAACACAAAAATTGAAACAAACCAAATGCTTTGTTTGCATCATTAGGCTGAAAGCCACTGGTCTGTATGTGGTGGGCTTAAACAGGCAGTGCTTGTTGTGTGTGTGTGTGCGTGTGCGTGTGCGTGTGCTGGGCTTAAGCAGGGTGAGCTAGATTTGTGTTTTTGTGTTGATGGCGTGTGTATACAAGTGTATATGTTTAGAAGCAGTACCAGTTTAAAATGATCAGGGAGACAAAGAAGGAAGTGTGTGTGTCTGCGTGTGTGTGTGTGTGTGTGAGTGAGAGAGCCCATCCCTCTCCTACACCTCATGACCACTGTGCCTCGCTGCTCAGGACCCAGGAAGAGAAAGAGGAAGTGCTTGATTAACCTTACAGGAAGAGGTAGTAGAGGTCACATTAGCACAATGACATCCTGGTTACCCCATTGAGTCAAGTCATGTGGGGTTGACCATTGGCCAGAGCGCTGTTCAGAGACCTTTACCCAAACACATATACACGCGCGTACACACACACACACACACACACACACACACACACACACACACACACACACACACACACACACACACACACCTCTACGTGGACCCCTAGCTGAGTGTGAACCAGCCCCGAGCTGTTGTGGACCCGTGTGTGTCTGTGTGTGGGTAACACATACACACATACATACACACACACACAGAGGCATCTCTGTATGTGTTTGTAGGGGTAGTAGGGGGCTGCTGGATTTGTGCGACCATTAACTAATGAACAGATATTCTATGTGTGTGTGTCAGTCCGTCTGTGGGGATGGGTGTGTGGGAGAAATAGAGAGAGAGAGCGTGAGATGTTTTGTGTGTGTGTGTGTGTGTGTGTGTGTGTGTTATACAGCAGGAGCCTGTGGGACTGGTGGGATCATTGATTAATACATCATCTGTGTGTGTGTGTGTGTGTGTGTGTGTGTGTGTGGTGTCACATGGGCTTCACGTGCCTCATCTTTGCTCATTCATAATGACAGCCCAGCTTTGAACTCAGAGAACAAAAGGATTACAGGAGCGCACTCTCTTCTCCCACTGGATAGTCTCTCTCTCTCTCTTGCTCTTTCTCTCTCACTCACTCACTCACTCACTCACTCACACACACACACACACACACACACACACAACACACACACACTTCTCTGAGTTGTTTTTTTTTGCTTTGTGAACAGTGCAAACTAACTAACTGAACTGCATACAGGTGTTCAGTCTGGATAAGACTGCTGGCGCCCACATACTCCTGATGGAAGTGTGTGTGTGTGTGTGTGTGTGTCTGTAAGGCACTTACAATAACTGGTTAAATGCGTGTGAGCACTTTCTCTCCTAACTGTTTGGTATAACTCCTGATCCCTTACTATTAAGGTATATTTGTGTGTGTGTGTGTGTGTGTGTGTGTGTGTGTGTGTGTGTGTTGTGTGAATATTGCTGATATTGTTTCCAGCATCTGAGCTGGAGGAGGAAAAAGCACTAGAGTGGAAATGCAAATGCACTCAGTTTAACTGCAAAAGGAAAAGAATGTGTGTGTGTGTGTGTTTGTCATCACTCATTTTCCATTGCTGGCTGTAGCCTACTTCAGAAACACACTTCCTTTTCATGACATGTTGAGGTACACACACTTTTTAAAGTCATGGTGTGTGTGTGTGTGTGTGTGTGTGTCTGCAGTTTTGCTTATATATTTTGTTTTTAGTATTGCTTAGGGAATGGGGTGTGTCAATACATATTTCTGTGTGAGTCTGTCTGAGTGTAGTGTTTTCAAAAATGTGTGTGTTTATGTAAGACGTGCCTTTCTCCCACAAGTACTGGCATGCAAGTCCACACTGATGAGTCTGATATCTGTGTGTGTGTGTGTTTGTATGTATGTGTGTGTGTGTGTTGTGGTGGTTGGAACTGTAGCAGAAATCTTCTAAACCTTTCGTTTCAGTCTCAGACAACACAATATCATCAGCTGTTTGCAGGATATGACATTACAGGCCATGACATCAGTAGCTACAATTCACAGAATACATTATATCATGCTATATTGGTCTGTTAGCACTCTTAACTATTAAATTGGGTTAGCATTGTTCTGTAGATTAGTTAGCATACATTAGCTTTATTGTTAGCTTTTGAATGTGTCAGAATCCTATCAAGAGTTTGTTAGGTTAGCATGTAGCCGGCTAGGGTTAGCTAATTTGGTTAGTGCTGTTAGTGTAGGATTATCTCATCTCTGATTGAGAGTCTCTGTTTAGCTTAGGTGGTAAGGGCAGGGGAGTTAAGGAGGTCTTGGGGCAAAAGTATCCCTGTGAGTCTCAGAAAGTTACACACAAACGCTTCTGGAAGTAAAAAAAGTGGCTTAAAGTTACAGAACTTCAGAAGAAGGTAAAGTCTGACACTGGTGACCCAAGCTTTTCTCCACTGTGTGGGAGTGTGTGTGTGTATATATTCATTCTTAATAAAGTATGGTGTCTGAGGGAGATTCAAGAAGAGTGTATCTGCTCAGATTCCTTTTCTCATGAAACATTAAGCTCTCCCCCCAGCTCCCCACAGGCAGATTCAGACTCAACTCTCTTTCTAAAGGCCTTATGTTACATAAAGCCAGTTATGAATAATACACAAACTTGTGTGTGTGTGTGTGTGTGTGTGTGTTTGTGTTTGTGTTTGTGTGTGTGTTTGTATGTTTGTGTGAGGTGAGTCTATGCAGAGTGTGAAAAGTCTCCTCTCAGGTAGTGAGCTAAAGTCCTAGGGCGGTGTGTGTGGTGTGTGTGTGTGAGAGAGTGAGAGTGTGAGAGTGAGAGTTAGCAATTATTATTGATTTCTGAGCTGGTCAGATGAGTAATGGCAGATAAGGGAATCACTTTACCTGCACTACAGATCACAGCAGGAGAGCACTGCCCACCAGTCATGCAGCTCTCTCTCTCTCCCTCTCTCCCTCCCTCCCTCCCTCTCTCTCTCTCTCTCTCTCTCTCTCTCTCCCTCCCTCATTTTCTCTCCCACTCTCTTTATCCATCTCCGTCTGTCTGTCTCTCTCTTTCTTTATCTCTCTCTTTATCCCTCTCTGTCTTTCTCTTTTTCTCTCTCTCCCTCCCTCTCTCTCCCGCTTTCTTTCTTTGTCTCCGCTTTCTTTCTTTCTCTCTCTCTCTCTCTCCCTCCCTATCTCTTTCTAACTCTCTCTCTCTCCCTCCCACTATCTCCCTCTCCCTCCTTCTCTTTTTCACTCTGCCTGCACTTGAGCACAGTGGTAGACCACTACCCATCAGTCTAGCAGCTCTCTCTACCCCCCTCTCTTTCTCTTTCCCTCATTTATTCCCCCACCTCTCATTCACTCTCTCCTTCCCTCCCCCCTTCTCTCTCATTCATTCCATACCATCTCTCTCTCTCTCTCTCTCTCTCTCTGTCTCTCTCTCTGGGAGTTGATGAACCTGACAGGATTGAATGTGTTCTTGAAGTAATATTGCAGTCGTTTCCCCTGTGCTTTGGCATGGCTGGCTGACTCAGTTTTCCTTTTCAGAATGACTGAGGAAGCAAAGTAACACACACACACACACAACACACACACACACACACACACACACACACACACACAGGATTCCTGAGTAATACGCTTTAGTCACTGCATTGGAACATTAACCTGTCTATGCATGCAAACATGGGCAGCAGCAGTTTTGGGTCAAACCCTAAATAATTCCCATCATCCTCTGTGTGCGTGTGTGTGTGTGTGTGTGTGTGTGTGTGTGTGTGTGTGTGTGTGTGTGTGACACACAGCTGAGCTGAGCTTGGGAAGGAGCCAGTTTAAGCTTAGAAGTGTTGTCCTGCCTTACAAGCATCAGCCCTTATATTAGTAGGTGGGCGGAGGTTTGCCTTGTCATTGGTTGAAATTCCAGTGCTTTTCATCTGTTTAGCCTTTGAATCACAGACGCTGCCTTCGTTTTTGGACATCTGCTGACTTGGTGATTAACGTAAACAGCCGGTCTCAGTCGGGAAGGAGTTGGAAAAGACGGACAGTTTCTCCTGGCGTGACTAACTAGAGATCTTGCAGAATTGTGTTTCTTATTGTTGATTACAGTCGATACAGTAGAAATTTCCTTTTAAATTTATAATGAACACGATGACCAATAAATTATAGTGTTCATTTAATACATTATTGTTGGAATACATTCAAAAGGTCAGCATTGCAGGTTACATGGATTCAGTGTTGAGTGATTTTTATCTACATTTTAAGTCTACACTCTAGGGTTACCATAAAATAAGTATTATTGATTAAATGAGTATTTCTTAATTACATTAGTATATAAATAACTATTCTAACTAAAAAAAAGATTCACTCTAGCATAAGGCAATAGGTCATGGGTCATGTCATGGGTGATTCTAACCAATAAGGGGGATGTTCTGACGTCATGCGGGTGCAACTGCAGCACCTGACTTCATAAGTGGCCGCCACCTTGCTCCCGCGAGGGATGTCATGTCATGTGACAAAGCTTCTAACCAGCATGCATTGTGTTGGGTTGAGTGAAGAGCTGGGGCAACCCTGAGGTCACATGGCTCCGCTCCGCTACAGGGCTACCTGCTGTGTGCAACAGGAGTGGGGGTGTGAGCATAGACATATATATGAGCATAGGTATATACTGTATGTCTATGGGTGTGAGTGTGTGTTGCTCCTGCTCATGTGATCACACGGAGAGGTGTCAGCCAAAGGGCTTCTCGTGTGTGCTGGTCAGACTGGCCTAGCGAGTACTATGTGAGAGAGAGATCTGATTCAGGGTTTCAGACTAATGTTTTCTGCATAAACACTCACACTCTTACAGTCGTGCTCACTCAGAGACCCCCCGTCATACACACCCACATACAAAGATCTTTCTCATGCAACCATTGGAGCCCACAGGACAGTATGTCACAGTATGTCACATTCAAACAACCATCTCCGCCATATTGTCTGTTCAGGGTACATCCCCCCCCAGCCCCGCTCCCTCTGTCGTCGTTCCCCCCCCCCCCCCCCCCCCCCCTCTCTTTCTCTGCCCGAGGCTCAGGTCTGGGGTGTAATTACAGTAGAGTTGGAATTTGTTTGGAAGTTCACGGAAGTGCCTTCTCTCCTGGCAGAAGTCTGAGAATGCACCTGGTCTCAAGTTGCAGGGTCTTTGTCCTGCCCTTCTGTGTGTGTCTGTATGGAGTGTCTTCTCCTCTCCTCTCCTCTCCTCTCCACTTGCTTAATCTTCTCTTCTCTCACATTATTTTTCCTCCCTAGAGTCTAAAGGTCAAGCTGACCGGATCAGAATGGTGAAGTTGAATGATATTTGCCCTGAATTCTTTACTAGATGAAAACGCCAGTTGTGTCTAGGCCCCTGGTTATTTACTAAAAAGAACAGAGCATGCCCAGTCATATACACACACACACACACACACAAACATTGCTGGGAATAACTGGGATTGGTCCCCAGGGAATGTGTGTGTGTGTGTGTGTGTGTGTGTGTAATCGGCAGTGAGATCGCCTTGGCTGGCAGCTGATTATGTGGAGCCGTGCTAACGCATGTAAGCCATACAGCAGCATTATAGGGATTACATGAGGATTGCTTAGTCCCACACAACAACCTTCACATCCCCCACACATCCTCAACCCAGTTATAGCAGTGTTACTACAGCTGTGTGTGTGTGTGTGTGTGTGTGTGTGTGTGGGTGTGTGGGTGGAGTTTGGCAGAGGCTTTGCCAGTCCACTCTGGATAAATGGAGGTTAATATAATGGTATGTGATTTGGGGTACACTGTACAGTAGATTCTGACTGTGGCGGTGCTGTGCCTTAGGTGATGTTATCCAATGTGGTGTGGTGTGTGTGGTTTGTTTGTACTGCAGTGCATTGATGTTGGATTACCATTACTGCACAGAGGTGGCTAGATGTAGGCTGTGTTCCTATGCTTTATAGGCACGGTCAGCTACACTGTTTCTGTCTCTGGGAAACTAAAACAAAGAGGCCTACAGTGTAGCACTCCTTTATGACAGCTCTGTTTTGCCTAGATACACAATGCAGGTCTCTACGCAACACAGAGCTGTCACACAACAGCTACACTGTATCCGTTTGTTTATGAAAAGCAGTACACCTAATGGTAGAGTTATGCCACCGATGCGAAACGCTTCCCTCGTTTTGAGTGGGCATGGCGTGTGGAAATAGCGTAACAGACTGGACTAGCGAGCTCGTTAGCTAGTCACTTGTCGTTATAGAAGAACTGTCATTCTGTGAAGGTAAGCACAGGATTAAATATCTAACATACCAGGAACAACAACAACCCCTTACAAGGCCATCCAAGCTTTTCTTTTTAGCAAATTAAACGACCGAACGACGCCATAGTCCTGCGATTTTCAAACCGCCAGGATTTAAACTTTCCCCAACTTTGTTCTCTCGCTTCGCCCCAATTCACTTGTCTACGTCACAATCGCCTGCCTCCAACAGAAAAGAATGGGACATAGAATTTACCTTCTGTCATTTCGCTGGCATGTAAACGGCCCGTAAGGCCTACTACTATGTTGTAACTTTCAGGCCCTGTGCTCTCTAAAGCGTCTTGAGACAATTATGTCCTTTTGCCGCTATATAAATAAAATGGAATTGAATTGAACTCGAAAAGTTACATAATTTCTATGGAGACACTGCCATTCTATGGATGCACGATAATATCGGCACGACATCGGTATCTGCAGATAAAAGCTTCAAAACTTAATTATCGGCATCTACAGATATGAAAATTTCTGCCGATGTACCCGGCCGATAAGGTGACGTTCAAATTATGCGCACGCGAAGCAAATGTTTTGGTTACTATGAGCGCCAACAACGTAATTCAACACGTCGGCTGTGTGGCAGTACTTCACAGTATCAGAGGATGTTGACATGCTATTTGTCAGGAAACTTTTCAGGAGATGGAAGAGGTGACGACAGCTTGGCCGTAACGTAGGTTGCATGCATAGATGCAGACCACCTGCGTGCAACGCTTTGCAACATTACCTGTCGCGCGCTAATAGAAGTTAATAAGTTGCTAGTTAGCTAGACAACACTAGCTAGTTAGCTTGCATGCTACGTGACACCAGCAAAGTTGATGATCTCATTTGACGGGATGTGAAACGTTATGTCACGAGCCCACGCTATCTGTACATGGCTTACTTTTGCATATATGG
>NC_045171.1:12905992-12910992 GCF_900700415.2 Clupea harengus
TATCAGCTTAGTACGTCCACACACACGCTTTTCAGCATATACACTTGTGCACACACACACATGCACACACACTGCTAATCTATGTTGTCCAGCTTAAGCCAAACGGTTGTGAATCCCCCTGTATAGCGACCCTTTCTTTCACGCTAACGACACAAAAAATCCTTTAGTTTGTGTTTGTTTTTGTTTAGGTATTACCGTTTTCTGAGTAATATTGCATCTCCACATACAAGAAATCCTGTGAGGGATGTGGAGGTTTGTGAGTGTGTGAGTATGTGTGTGCGTGTGTTTAGTCCAGACAGATGTATTATTGTGTAATATTCTCTCCAGGCTTAAAATGGCAGTCAAGCTGTGACACAGGGATATAGGCTTGATGAGGATAAAGATAGAACTCAAGCCATTGGCTTAGAGACTGAGTGCATTCTGATTGGCTAACAGACTCGTTCAAGTGCAGTCTCCTAAAAGCAGTACGGGAGACAGATTGCTGTAGGTGCCTTTTAATTGGTTGGCATAATGCTCTAGGAGTGACGTGAGCACACTGTACCTAGTAATTGAGTTGGTTCTTGGATTTTAAGGTGTTAAAGATGAGAAATGTTATGACGTTATAACTGTTATGACTGTGTGTGTGTTGCATGTGTGAGTGTGTGTGTGTGTGTGTGTGTGTATGTGTGTGTGTGTGTGTGTGTGTGTGTGTGTGTGTGTGTGTGTGTGTGTGTGTGTGTGTGTGCAGTACCTGTATTTACTGTAGGTATGTCTGGTCAAGGCCACAGTAGGGTGCCCCCTGCTGGTATTGAATGGATAAAGCAGAGGAGGATGGTCATCATTGATCCTTACTGATAACTAAGAGATGAATGGCTGACTAGGGGGGTACAGAGGGCATGCGGGAACCTGTAGAAATCTGATTTAAGTGTGTGTGTGTGTTTGTGTTTCTGTTGTTGTGTGTGTGAGAGAAGGAGAGTTTCCTCATAACTTTGTGGATCTCGCTCTCCTACAGTGCTGCGTCTAGACATGGAACTGACATCTGCCTCATTTCTGTAGTGAAGCCATTTTAACCTGCAGTGAGTTTGTGTGTACTCGTTATGCATCATATGTCCTGTTCCAGTTATGTTTGTGTGCGTGTTCGCGTGCGTGCGTGCGTGTGTGTGTGTGTGTATGTTAATGGCCCTCTCTGAGTGTGTTCACGCTGAGATAAATTAGCATAATGTGCCCCTCTCAAGAGGAGGAAGTCAGTGCTGACATCAGTCCTCATCAGACCTGGGGAGCCACCCATTAGTGTGTGTGTGTGTGTGTGTGTGTGTGTGTGTGTGTGTGTGTGTGTGTGTGTGTGTGTGGGGGGGGGGTGGTGTCTGAGAGTAAATGTGTGAAGGAGTTTTTTTTAAGAAACAGAGATGCTCACAAAGACCTTTTGGAAATTACTCAGGAAAATTACTCAGTAGGGTTTGCAACACTTGTGTGGGGAAACTCCTTGATAATATGCTGAAAGCACACTGTTTCCATATAAGCATGCCAAGCATGTCATGAATCTTGAAGTGTGTGTGTGTATATATGTGTGTTTTCAAACAAACTGTTTGAAACTTCCCATATTGCAAGAGACCACACACATACACACACCCGCGCGCGCTGCACAGGAGGTTGGAAGACACAAGATAATGGGACACACAGATAACATGACACACAGACAATTAAAAACCTGTCTACCCTCGAACCCCCGTCTGCTTCTCTTTCACACACCCCATCCGTCTCTCTCCTTCTCTACCCCTCCTCTCCCTTACACACACACACACACACACACACCATCTCCTTCGACACCGTTGAGTCATACTGGTCTTTGAACCCACAGTGAGTTTCTCTCCTGTGTATGTTTGTTTGTCTGCTTATACAGATGCAGAGAGAGCCGTTTCCTATTACTGATCTCCCATGATCCATTGCTCTGTATCAAGGGTTTATGACAGGTCTGGTTGCCTGGCAGCTGTGTGAGGGTTCTGTGAGTGTGACTGATGGATGGAATGAGTGGGAGAGGGAGAACGAGAGGAGCGAGAGTGAAAGAAGAGAGGGTGTTACAGCGTGGTGTGTGTGTGTGTGTGTGTAACGGGTGTCACAGCGTAGTGTGTGTGTGTGTGTGTGTGTGTGTGTGTGTGTGTGTGTGTGTGTGTGTGTGTGTGTGTGTGTGTGTGTGTGTGTGTGTGTGTGTGTGTGTGTGTGTGTGTGTGTGTGTGTGTGTGTGTGTGTGTAAAGGGTGTACTCTCAGCATTCAGGCGGGCGTAGCCTGGAGCGAGTTGGTTCCAGGCACAGGAGCGTAGATGAGTTGAGCCTTCTGATTGGCTGTCTCACAGGTTGTTGATATAGCCTAACGTTTTGATTGGTTGGCTAGCTTGTTGATTGAGAGAATCTTGCCTGCTGATTGGCTGGCACTGGCTGTATCTCTGCTGCAGTGTGTGTTGGCACTAAGACTGCTTTCTATGTGTGCAGGGTTGGTTTGAGTTTGTTGTGTGTGTGTGTGTGTGTGTGTGTGTGTGTGTGTGTGTGTGTGTGTGTGTTCGTATATCTGAGAGAGCTCCATTGGGTTCGTGTTGATGAGAGGGGTGACTGTGACTGACTGTGGTATATGTGTGTGTGTGTGTGTGTGTGTGTGTGTGTGTGTGTGTGTGTGTGTGTGTGTCTCCGTCTGTCTGTGTGATGTTTATGGGCTTGTGGTTAATGAGGGGGCTGGTGCTGTGTGTCTGTGGCCCACCTGCTCTTCCTGGGCGTGTGTGTGTGTGTGTGTGTGTGTGTGTGTGTGTGTGTGTGTGTGTGTGTGCGCACCTGCTCTGCCTGCTCCTGAGCTGACACCTCTGTGGAGGGCCCTTCCAGTGGAGACTGGATCCCCTCACCACAAGCCTGTCTGGAACACTCCCTTTGTGTCTGTGACTCAGACCCCAGCTGTGTGTGTGTGTGTGTAAATGAGAGGAGGACAGCATCTGTACCGTAGACAGACACACAGACACACACATGATTAGTTTCTTCATCTCATTCTTCACTCATTGTTACATTTTGAAGTTCACACCAGTATGGTGTGTGTGTGTGTGTATGCGTGTGTGTTTGCGTCTGAGAAATAGACCACCCTTCCCATCTCGGCTGTCTGTCTGTTTTTCTCTGAAAGCATCATTATTATCACACAATCTTCACACAGAATTTCACCTGCTGTGACGTGATATTGACACACACAGCCACACACACACACACACACACACACACACACACACACAGCCACACACACACACACACACACACACACACACACAGATGAAAGAGAAAGCTATATTGGTTGAATGGAAATGGCTGTAGCACAAGCAAGGACATTACTTCTCTGATCTTGAGCACCACACCCACCCGCCCACCACTGTGCACACATACAC
The DNA here is from genome assembly GCF_900700415.2 of Clupea harengus. NCBI lineage: Eukaryota > Metazoa > Chordata > Actinopteri > Clupeiformes > Clupeidae > Clupea > Clupea harengus. The sequence goes on from NC_045171.1 coordinate 12,909,385, forward strand.
ACTCACACTCACACTCACACTCACACACACACACCCACCGCCTTCTCAGAATTGAGTGGTTGTTTTGGCAGTTGGCCTCCTGGGTCACTGTATTCCCATAGCCCTCAGAGTGGGATTCAGAATTTCACACCTACACCTGTGTGTGTGTGTGTGCATATGTGCGTGTGTGCATATGTGCGTGCGTGCGTGCGTGTGTGTGAGTGTAAATAAAGGACCTGACCCATGAGGCCCTCCAGACCATGTCTGTGTGCCACGTTCTGATTCTCCCCAGTTCTCATGTTGGCTCTGAGTTATCCTCCCCGCCCCAGGTGCTTATGGGTAGTGTAGTCCCAAACCCTGTGGCAATGAGCTGGGAAACGCATGTGGTGGTGATAGATGAGGCTGCCTCTGATGGAGGCTGGACAATCAGTACTTGGGTCTGAGGTGGGATGATGTCACTCGAGTGGGATTGCTGATGGTATCCGACTGTGGAACCGATCAGGCGAATACGTCCTAACGTCCGGGTCGGAACCGGACCAAAGTCGCTCCAGAGTCCAGAGGTTGTTCCTGGAGGTGGCATTTCTGCTGTGATGGAGTTCTCTTAAGCCTCTTCTTCTGTTGTGTGCTCTGCTTTGTGGTTTGGTTAACTGCCTGTTTGTTGTGAAATAAAAAAGTTTTCTGAGCTGTTTAGTCATCTTAAAAAGTGCTGCATGGGACTATGCATTTTGAAATACTTTTATCCTCTCTCTCTCTCTCACACACTCACACACTCTCACACACACACACACACACACCTACACACACACACACTCACACTTCCATGTTCTCATTTTAAAGTCATTGCCACCTGTGTTCTCATATGATCTAATCATTTCTTCGTCTCTCTCTGTGTGTGTGTGTGTGTGTGTGTGTGTGTGTGTGTGTGTGTGTGTGTGTGTGTGTGTGTGTACAGACACTTTAATCTGCGCATGAGGAGAGACACGACGCTGTTTGCTCCAGACCTGAGAGTGGAGGTCTCCGGGGAGGAGCAGCCCTATGACACCTCACACATCTACACAGGAGAGCTCTACGGTGAGACACACACGCACGCACGCACGCACGCACACACACACACACACACACACACACACACACACACACACACACACACACACACACACACACACACACACACACACACACACACACACACACACACACACACACACACACACACACACTTACACACACACACAGAGACATATACACACACACACAAACACACAGCTCAGACCTCCATGCTGACACACACATTTAATTTTTTTTCAAATTCAAGTTGAAATTCGGAGAGTTGTTTTGGAATGAGCATAAGTCAATGTGATAATGAGGAGCTGACTTTCATTCTGTCTTTTTTTTCCTTGCGCTTCTAATCAAGTGTGTCGTTTATTTTTTTCCTGTGTGGGTGGCCAGTTATGTGCATTTTTATTTATGTCACAGCGTGTGTGTGTGTGTGTGTGTGTGTGTGTGTGTGTGTGTGTGTGTGTTTGCGTGTGTACACACACACACAGACAGACACACACACACACGCACTCATGTTTTACCCACACACACCCACCAACCATATGCTTAGTCAAGTATTCTTAGTGAAGA
>NC_045171.1:12915992-12920992 GCF_900700415.2 Clupea harengus
GTTCGAGGGCTTCATCCAGAGCCACCAGGGAACCTTCTATGTGGAGCCGGCGGAGCGCTACCTCAAGGACCGCAAAGTGCCCTACCACTCAGTCATCTACCACGAGGACGATATCAGTGAGTTCACACACACACTCACGCGTACACACACACACACACACACACACACACACACACACACACACACACACACACACACACACACACACACACTCAGGCGCGCACACACACACACACACACTCACACACACTCAGGTACACACACACACACACACACACTCAGGTACACACACACACTCAGGCACACACACACAGGCGCACACACACACACACACACACACACTCAGGCGCACACACACACACTCAGGCACACACACACACACACACACACACTCAGGCGCGCACACACACACTCAGGCGCACACACACACTCAGGCTCACACACACACACACACACACACACACACACACACTCAGGTACACACACACACACACACACACACACACACACTCAGGCACACACACACAGGCACACACACACACACACACACTCAGGCGCACACACACACACACTCAGGCACACACACACACACACACACACACACACACACTCAGGCGCGCACACACACACACTCAGGCGCACACACTCACACACACACACACACACACACACACACACACACACACACACACACTCAGCGACGTGCCTTAATACTCAGCCATCTACCACGAGGACGAGATCCTTGACTACACACATACACACAGACATGTACACTCACAAACTTAGCACTCGATTCTGTACCACAAGGGCATTATCTGGGAGCACACAAGGATATACACAGACAAACACACCATTCTTTCTGTAAAAGATTCCCGTGTTTGTGTGTGTGTGTGCGTGTGCGTGTGTGTTTGGAGAAGTCTGTGTCTGTGCTGGTGTCCTAATGATCTTGTGATGTTAATGGGATGCAGAGTAGTTTCCTAGAGCTCTTAGATAGCAGATCATGTGTATCAGGCTCAGGCAGAACTTTAGGCCCCCTTTAAGCTGGCTTTTCCTGTTCTCCTGCTAAAAGGGAGTTTTCCCTTGCTACTGACCCCTGTGTGCTTGCTGTTAGGGGATAAGGCCTCAGGATCTTTAAAGAAGACAGATGGAGATGAACACAGTATTATTTACAGGGAAACTTGCGCCAGTTAAGGAGAGCTCACATAACAAAGCCACCTGCGTTCGCTTTTTTAATGTTTAGCATAGTATTACCCCTACACACGTTTTGCTAACCTAACCGTGTTATATTCTAAGATGATCAGCCGTTGCATGCTTTTGTGTTATTTTCCACATCTGTCATCCATAACAAAAATAACATAGCCCCAGAGAGCATATTTAGTTTGTCACTAAATACTGTACATTTGAAAGAGGGCAGTAGTTGAACCTTTCTGCAGTTGTCTCTTTTAGATATTTCATATAAGAGAAATTCTCAGTTATTTTGCTAATTTTAACAGGCCTAGTGTTAGATTGCAAGATTACAACACATTGTGTAGCCCTACAAAACTTGTTCCAGGCTTAGTGCCATGGGCATTTAACAAAGCTGTGTGTGGTGTGTGTGTGTGTGTGTGTGTGTGTGTGTGTTTTATCTCAAGTCTTTCTTGTCCAGCTTGTCCACCTCGTGTTATGTGGGGGCTTGTGCTGCCTGCCTGTCTGTCCTGCCTGTCTGCCTCCCTCAAGTGTAAAAGAGCATACTTCGCTGTGGGTGTGTGTGTGTGTTTGGATGGTGATACCATTCATAGAGAGGCTTTGTTGGTGTGAAGGGCTCTATTTTCTTTCTCATAAGTGCCGTTATCAGTTTCAGGGTGTGTGTGTGTGTGTGTGTGTGTGTGTGTCAGTGTCAGGAAGGCTCTGTGAGTCATGAGCATGAAATTGAGAGCTGACTGAGAACTCTGCTGAGGTGACAGGATAGAGGAGGAAGAAAACACACACAGACAGGCACACTCTCAGAGGAGCCTCAGAAATAATCACCTTCTTAGAAGCATGGACACACACACAGACAAAAGTTAACATTGAGCTTCTACAGCACTCACACTCTATATCTCTCTCCAGACACACTCATAAACACACACACACGCAAATCACACACACACACACACACACACACACACACACACACAGATTACACACACACACACACACACACACACACACACACATAAACACATACAAATTACACACACACACACACACACACACACACACACACACACATTACACAGACCAATGTACATATGACTGATCCACCAACTAACGACTGCTGCAGTGTTGAAGCTGCACACACACACACACACACACACACACACACACACACAGAGAGACTATGAATTCCATTCAAATTAAAAACTTCCCGTAAGAATGCGCAAACAAAACAAACAAAAAGACATTTGTGTTTTATCCAGAGAAAATTAATCATTAACAGAACCGTATTGGATGAATTTGCTTTGGATAAAAGAATGATTTCGTTTTTTAATGCGAATCGCAAAATTCAACCGCTTCCTCCTCCCATTAGAATGCCGAGGATTTGATCTAATTATGTTTTATTCTCCATGAAGCTTCAGTCTGAGCTCCACCTTCCAAAGCCTTCACCCCGTCCTCAGTGGCAATGAATAGAAGATCTGCCTTTGATTGTGAGACACCTCATGGAGATGAGCTCATTTAACCATTCTATTTCTGAGGAGGGCGTAATCTTTCAGAAGCATCAGTGGCCAAAGCTTTCTCCTGTGTTTTTTGAACAATGTGATGTAATGTTAATAAATAGATGGTAAACGGCAGGGTGAACACACACACACACACACACACACACACACACACACACACACACACACACACACACACACACACACAAAGGCTTATTCCCTTTACTGGGGCAGGTCTGTTCACCAAAACCGCGTTTGGCTGATGTTGACAAATAAACGGTTCATATAATTTATTTCATCTCGTAGAGCCATTGCTTTGATAATACTCTTTTGTTTGACATATGAACAATGACCTAGCTAGCAACAGTAAAGGCATTTCTGTAGGCCTTTTCGTCTTGAAATTCTTGAAAAGTGTTTGCTTAAAAACTAGGCCATAACGTTTTTTTTCCCCACAACCTTAACTTAAGTTCTTTCTTTAGTGTTACGTCTTTAGTTCTTTAGTTTCACGTCCATGATTGCTAAGCAGGATATTTAACAGTTTTTGATTGCATCAAATTAGAATAATGTAGTGTCAACGATCGTGCTGTGGAACTGCAGTCTACACCTGATGGGTATGATTTGGACATGATCTCATCATGTTGAATTCAGCTGCCCACCCTACATCCAAATGCCCAAACAGTCTAACTGATTTGAAGATGTCATCATTATAGGCTTTGTTATATTTGCCTATGTAACATAGATTTTTATTGAAACATGCGTCAGTAAGTTTCGAATTTGTGCAGGGCCGGCCCTGCAAGAGAAAATCCTGGTGGAAACCCTGACACAGCCATCAGCTCTGTTGTCAATTAAGGAGGCAGCACCACTGATTCCTGCCAGCCGCTACCCACAATCCTTTGCCTGTGCCCCCCATGGCACCATGGGACAGGCCGGGTCACGGAACAGTGGGCACCGAGACAGGAGGAGGTGGAGGAGAACAAAAGGACAATGACAGAGCAGGGGATTGTGTGTGTGTGTGTGTGTGTGTGTGTGTGTGTGTGTGTGTGTGTGTGTGTGTGTGTGTGTGTGTGTGTGTGTTTGAGATTGGAGTGGGGTGTGTGTGTATGGGGGGGGGAGCTAAAGAGGAAATATGTTTTGGGTCTGGCTATGGTCTGGGAGCCTGTTCTCTTCCCGCTTTCTCTTTTCCTCCTTTTTCTTTTCCTCCTTTCTTTCCTTCTTTCACTCATTCCCCCTCTCGTTTCCCTATCCGCCCCTGCTGGACAGCCTTGTTTTAAGAAAGCGTCTGTCAGCCTATGCTCACACAGGAACGCTGTTGTCTTACAAACTCTTACACACATTCATCACACTACACACACACTCATCCTCAGCTGATCTCTCTCTCTCTTTCTCTCTCTCTTTCTCTCTCTCTCTCTCTCTTTCTCCCTCTCCCCCCCTCTCCTTCTCCTTCTGTAGCCCATACATACAGTGTTTCCCTCCTGTTTTTTGTCGCCACAGCTACAGCGGACACAGGGCTCCACACTGCCCCCTGGTGGCGGTGTGCTGTGAAACACATTATGATTGGTGTGTGTTGTCCCAATGGCACCTGCTGTGGATGGGATCTCTCTTCTATTTAGGCCTGCAGAAACTGGCTACAGTTAGACAGCAGCTTTGATACTGTGCAGATGTGAGCCGCATCAGCTGTTCTGCAGGCCTATCAGAACCCTTCTGTCATCACAGGGGTAATGAGGTAATTTCCTGCGAGGAGGTGGCTCTGCGCTTAATCAGCCAATTAATTAAACAGTCAGGCACAACACACATACACACACACTAGGGGTTGCACAAGTACGTCATTTTAGAAATCGAATAATCGTTTCCTGAAAACCTGAGTACTCTGGGCCAGGTTGTGTGGGAGGTGTCTTGCATCAGTTAATGGACTTTGGAGCTATGATGGGTATCTATGTATCTATTTTTTCTAACCACATGAACTTGTTTAGCCACGTTACTGTAGTAGCCTTGTCTGTTATATTACAGTCTCTGTGTTTCAGCCATCCTTGACAAATCCGTCCACAACTCACAATTGCTCCTCCCCGTTTGTTTTATCAAAGAGCTTCCAAACAATTGATTTCTGCTGTCGCCTCTTGTTTACCAAGGGCTCTAACTGAAAACCGAGTGCGTTGCAAGAGCTTGTGTGTGTGTGCGCGCGTGTGTGCGTGTGCGTGTGTGTGTGTGTGTGTGTGTGTGTGTGTGTGTGTGTGTGTGTGTGTGTGTGTGTGTGCGCGTTGCGAGAGCTAGAGGTAAGGATGAGTTCAGAACTGAAAGGCTTTACTTCTCCAGTGCCATCCAAAACAC
>NC_045171.1:12923492-12940992 GCF_900700415.2 Clupea harengus
ATAGAGTAACCCCCTCCCCCAACACACACACACACACACACACACCTCTGATGTGATGTGTGTGTCTTTGGCAGCATGAAGACGAGCGCTCTGATGGCCCAGTGATCCTGCGGAAACGCCGCGCTGCATCTAAAGAACAAAACACCTGTCAGCTCTTCATCCAGACCGACCACCTGTTCTACAAATACTATGGCACCAGAGAGGCAGTCATCGCTCAGGTGAGACTCACTGACTCACTCACTCACTCACTCACTCACTCACTCACTCATTCACTCACACCCGTCACCTCTACATCCAGAGCAGGGATGGGCAACTTTAATGATGGAGAGGGCCACAATATTTCTTCATCGCTACCAGAGGGCCGCATAGGACCGCGCACTTCCACTAATCAGATATGAGATTGCTACCATTTTAAATAACACCAAAATACGTGTATACACATGTTTATTAAATAACCATTCAATGATGGCACAATACAGCAGACCAACATTAAGTGCAACAACTGTCAGTAGGACCTGGTTATCTCTTAATGAGACACTTGTGGCCTCGCCTGCTGGCGCACAATAGACTGAATATCAATGTCAATCTTTGTGCATCCAATCCGCATTAGTTGAAAAAGTGTGTCATCCGTGAGCCTGTTTCTCTCTTTTGACTTTATGTGCTTCATTGTTGAAAAACTGCTCTCACAAATGTATGTGCTCCCAAACATACTAATCATTGAGAGAGCAAAATCTCTGAGGAGTGGAAAACGGGACTCTGGTAGCAGTCTCCAAAATGAAATTCCCCTCTCATTGCGCCTTGCTTGAAAAAACAGGTCTGACTGCAGCTCGCAGAGTTCAAGCTGCAATTCTGAGGGTTACTCGTTGACAGCAACAGCGAGGGGGTCTGCGAAGAGCGCTATCCGCGGCTGCATCGCGTGAAAGTCTTGGAAACGACGCTTAAACTGCTCCTGCAATTTCTCGATGTCGGCCTTATATTTGTAAAGTGATTTCTCGCACTCGGGACATTTTTTTCGCATCTCCTCACAAGCGGGAAAGTGTGCCAAATTCAGATAATGGGATGAAAATCCATTTTTGAACAGGTCTAATTTACTCTGAAATGCGGTCATGTGTGCGTACAGGTCGCACACAGTTTGGTCTCTCCCCTGCAACTTTGCGTTCAGGTGATTGAGATGTGAGGTAATGTCTGTAAGGAAGGCCATGTCGCAAAGAAACTCGGTGTCTTTGAGTTTCCTGCAGTAGGCACTTGTATCACCACGAACACTGTCCTCCAAAAACACTGGAATTTCGGAGCGCAGCGCAAAAAAAACGCTCCAGACACTTCCCTCGACTCATCCATCTGATCTCGGTGTGCATTTGCAAATCCCCATAAATGGCGTCCACTTCATCCAAAAAGGCTATAAACCTCCGGTGACTGAGGGACCTGTTCCCTCCTCGGATTATATTTGTTACTTTAGTCACCAAATCCATAACGTGGCTAAAGTTCAGTGCCTTGGCACAGAGGGCCTCCTGTAGAGATACATGAAGATTACATTTCACGGTTAAAATTAGCCTATTTTTGTCCTGCAATGTCAAACAATATCACAAAATGAAATGACTCACCTGATGTATGATACAGTGCAGTATAGGGCAGTTAACTCCACTCTGTTGGAGTAGCCCTGCGAAACCGGTGTGTCTCCCCTGCATCGCGGGTGCGCCATCCGTAACTACAGCTGACAACTTGTCAAAACCACCATACGCACTTGCAACACTATTAACGGCGTTGAAAATGTCCGTGCCCTTAGTGGTATCATGCAAAGACACCAATTTTAACAACTCTTCGTGCACTTCAAATGAACTGTCAATAGTTCTTATAAAAATCAGCAGCTGGCTGACATCCATTACATCGGTACTCTCATCCAATGCCAAGGAGAAGTACTTGCAGTCATGGATTAATTGTTTTAGCTTCCCCTCGACATGATCATGTATTTCAGCAATTCTGCGAGTCACCGTGCGATGGGACAAGGAGACCGTTTCAAAGTTTTTTACCATGCTGTTGTCACCAAAAGCTTTGGCCGTTTCTACTGCACACCTCTTCACAATTTCGCCATCGGACAAGGGCTTCTTTGCTTTGGCAAGCTCAATTGTAACAACATAAGATGCCTTGAGTGATGATTCCTGTGTGGTTGTGGCTCCGGTAAAAAGTTGCTGTTGTTTGTGTACTTTTGTTTTTAGGTCAGCTACGACAGCAGCCCTAGCAGCTGCGGTGTACTTTTTGAATTTGACTACATGCAAGGTGTTGTAGTGGCGGCTTAGGTTAAAATCTTTCATTGCCGATAATGTTTCTAAGCAAACAAGACACATGGGTTTGCCTTTAAACTCCGTGAATAGATACTCTTCTTCCCATCTAGCCTGAAAGACACGATTCTCATCATCAATTTTTCTCTTAGCACTGCTCGCAGCCATGGGTCTATCTCTCTTCCTCGCTGAAGGAGAAGGCACGGGCCCTCTGCATATTGAATGCATAGTGTACTGTGAGTGAAAATGTAATACACAAAAAAGGAAGATACTTAGAAGGAATCTTAACTAAACACAGCAAGTTACTATTAGATTAATTCACGGACTTGTGGTCAGGGGAGGCAGACTCACCGGTCATCATGAAAAGTAAAAAACAAATAATGATAATATTTCTCTAGTGATCTGTGGTATAAACATAATTTCTGTATGATTCCAGTCATTTTAAGCATTTTTATAATCAAAATCGCTGAATTTGCGCATGTTCAAACAGAGAGGAGACACGCCAGGTGAGGCAACGAGGAGCGCCTCATCTCAGATTGTGCAATCCCTCACAAACTGGGTTGAGCGCATGCCTTTTGCTTTTTCATTGTTTGTCACCACTATAATATTTGTAGACACTTTTATTATATGTCCTTTCTATCCATAGAAAAGGTAATGTATTTCACGTATGTGTAAAACCTATTTAGGCTTGCTGATCTGACATAAAATCGCAGCGTTTCCTGGTTGCTATGGTTATAGTTGCTATGCTAGCTAAGGAAACTTTTAATAACCTTAGCGATAAACGATACAAATTTTAAATAGAAAAGTTTAATTTGCATGAAATGATAGCTAGATATCTAGCTGATGTTAAAGTCTCCTCGATTTAACTTATTATTGAATTATAATGGGAAGACGTAGAAAACGTAGTTTGTATGAAATAATTCATATTCACAAGTTCATATTCATAAGCACAGCTGCCTAACAAGTGCTAACGCTAGCCATTAACGGAATTATGAATGAATGTTGTGCTAACGGTCATATCGCTATATTAGAACGTAACGTAAATGACAAATAATTAAATTTTACATTTCAACAAACTAGCACAGTTCATAGAAATTAAACTTAGGTCACTTAAACATATTTATCACAGTGTAAGACAGCCAAAACACTTACAGTCGTTTTCGAGGGTGTGAGTAAAATAGAGGCTTACTATATGCGTTACTATGTTACTAGATAACTGTCTACAGCTCAACTAACTGTCACAGCTGTACTAACTGTCACAGCTGTTCCCTATCCCACGAGACGAGCATTTGAATAATGTCAAAGTAAAAGTCAGTCAACAGAGGGAAGCATTTTTAAGATTTTTGAAAATGTAAGTGCGGGCCGCAATGAATAAGGGGGCGGGCCGCGTGCGGCACGCGTGCCGCCAGTTGCCCATCCTTGATCCAGAGCAACCAGCTGTTCTACAGACATTTCAGATAGCCTCTACGGATACTAATGCACTATATAGCCCCCCATGCTGTAGTACTGCTCAATGTCCCCCAGTACCAGAGATAATACACACATTCTGTAGTTCAGCACAAGCCGGTGCCTATGTGTGTGTGTATCTGTCTTTTTGCAATCTTCAGTCTCTTTTCTGTGTGTGTTTGCAGATCTCCAGCCATGTCAAAGCTATTGACTCCATCTACCAGGGTACAGACTTCCAGGGCATCCGAAACATCAGCTTCATGGTGAAGAGAATCAGGGTGAGTGTTGGGAAATGGTGTTTTAACAACTTCATTACTTGTACAAGCTTTTCTTCTCTCCTTTCCACTCTTCTCCTCTCCTCTCCTCTTTCTTCTCATCTCTCCTCTCCTCTCTTCTCTTTCTTTCTCTTTCTCCTCATCTCTCCTCTCCTCTTTCTCCCTTCTCCTCACCTCTCTACTCCTCTCGTCTCATCTAATTTCTCTTCTTTTCTCCTCACCTCTCTTCTCCTCTCCTCCCCTCTCCTCTCCTCCTCTTCTGTAATTGAAATGATCTCTTCCCTGCAGCCCCATTCATCTCCTCGGCTCCTCCGATAGCAATCAGTGTCTCCAGAGCATCAAGCAGATTGGGCACTCAAGGGATGTGTGTGTGTGTGTGTGTGCGTGTGTGTGTGTGTGTGTGTGTGTGTGTGTGTGTTGATGCATCCGCTGAAGTACAAACTTGTTATCAAGCAAAGGCGATTTGTAACACGTGTGTGTGTGTCTCAGATCAACACCACTACAGATGAGCGGGACCGGTCCAACCCGTTCCGGTTCCCCAACATTGGTGTGGAGAAGTTCCTGGAACTCAACTCTGAGCAGAACCATGACGATTACTGCCTGGCCTACGTCTTCACTGACAGGGACTTTGACGACGGGGTGCTAGGACTGGCCTGGGTCGGTGCTCCATCAGGTAAATAAACACACACACACGCACACACACATACACACACAAAACAGATTCACACAAACACACAAACACACACGAAACACATTCACACAAACACACACGCACACGCACATCTACAAACTATCTTAAATGAAATCACTAAGTGCGATCTAAGGTGAGGCCACAGACCACACCCAGGGAAAGGGGAACTGGCATTGACATGACTGTGTGTGTGTGTGCGCGTGTGTGTGAGCTCGTGTGTGTGTGTGTGTGTGTGTGTGCTCCTGTGTGTGTGTATAACGATGGAGCTGGTTAATCTTTAATTAGATCTCTCTGTGTGTGAATTTGAGGAACAGCAGAGAGCACAGCAGAGTCCTTGAGTGATGTCGCTGTCTTTCTACTGTCTGTAAACACACACACACACACACACACACACACACACACACACACACACACACATTGAAGCACAGCATATCTCAGCCTGTCTGTCCTCTGTAGACTCTCCATTTCATGACCAATATGAGCTACAGTAGCTGATACATTGACTTAGATCCATTCTCTCTCTCGCTCTCTCTCTCTCTCACACACACACACACACACACACACACACACACACACACACACACACACACACACACAGAGCCAAAACTACTCAGATTTGAAATTCAGTTCTGATTCCTGGATGCTTCGTCAGCACGTCCTGTGAGATCATTTCTGTGCACCTATGGTGCTCTCTGACTGAGAGATGGAGGGAGGAAAGGGTAGAGAGGGAGAGAGAGAGAAAGAGGGAAAGAAAGATAGAGGGATTAGAGAAGGTAGAGGATAGAGAGAGAGAGAGATAGAGGGAAGTGGAAAGAAGGAGAAAGGAAGGAAGAGGGGGAGTGTGTGTGTGTGTGTGTGTTTAGCCTCTTGCCTCATGCCAGTTAACTTGGTTATCCTGGATGACTAACTCTGTGTTAGGAAGCCATTTTAACAGTTGGTAGTTGCTAGGGTATGTTCATTTAAATTAGCTGCCAAGTTAAACGGATGTGGCGAAGAGGCACAGGCACCCTGAGGATTTCTACCATTTCCTTAATTGTATCAGTTAGATTGAGGAGACTCTACCATCAGCTAGATAACTAGCTATCATGTCATGCAAATGGAACTCTGCCATTTAAACAGTTTAAGGTTATTTAAAAGTTTCCCTAGCTAGCTAGTTAGCATAGCAACAAGGCAACCAGGAAACATTGTTTGCTGCATAGTTTGATTTGATCAAAATCAGCTCACCAGTAAAAGTCCTGCGTTCAGAGTGATCACTACCACTAGTGGATAATGTTAAATGGCTTAACATAGACATTAAACAGCCCTGAGAGAAATAATGGACATCACTGGGGCAAGGGATTACCCTTTACCTTCTCGACGGGAATCTTATGGCTCAATTGTCGTTATTGTTACTGGTTCACCAGGACTGACTTCGTCGTATTAACAACGTTGCCTCCCGTTACCGACTTGACGCCAATTCGGTTAATTAACATCAAATAAGCGGCTTTCAGTTTGAGAGGGAATTGGGAGTGGTGCTTACTTATCCGCTCAGAGAGATGGATGGAGGGAGGGAGGGAGGGAGGGAAAAATAGGCCGAGAGGAAGTGGAAAAGTGGAGGAGAGAGAGTGAAGATGAAGAAGAGGGGGAAAGGGGGATTGGGGAGGAGGACGGATAGATAGAGCAGAGCTCGGAAAAAGACAGGGGAGTGTGTGTGTGTGTGTGTGTGTGTGTGTGTGTGTGTGTGTGTGTGTGTGTGTGTGTGTGTGTGTGTGTTTTAGGGCGGTTAGAAGCTAGAGTAGAATCCTAGAATCCCACCTGAGAACTTTGTTCACACCCCACCAGCTTCAAATAAAACATCCAGTCCCTGTAACACACACACAAACACGCACGCACACATAGACATGTACACACACACTCTCTCTCTCACACACACACACACACACACTCACACACACACTACTCGATGGGTTTGCGTGACGTGCCTTTTTCAAGTAGGTGAGGGTGTAAATCATTCATGCTTGAGTTATCTGAGAGTCTCTGAAGAGAGTCAGACAAAGAGAGATACTGACACACACACACACACACACACACACACACACACACACACAATTGCACCAAGCTGAGGTGTTATCTGACAGACCCTTGAGACAAAGGGGGCTGGAACATGTGTAGATGAGAGAATGAGAGTGCATGTGTGTGTATAGCTTTTGTGTGTAATTTCTGACAGTGTGTGTGTGTGTGTGTGTGTGTGTGTGTGTGTGTGTGTGTGTGTGTGTGTTGCTATAGTCTGCCTGGTGATCTTGCTTCACATCAGCAGCGTTTTGCGAAAAAATATTGAATGTTTTAATATTCATCAGTCAGTCTGGAAAACAAGAACTGAACCCTCAACACTGTATGCCACACACACACACACACACACACACACAGTTACGCACAGTCATACACAGATATGCAGGCCACTTAATTTAATTTTGAAATGCTTGTGTCTGTCATGGGAATCAACAGAGCTTAATTAAGAGCTTAACACACACACACACATGCACGCAGATACACACACACACACATTCACACACACACTCTCACACACACACACACACACACATACACACATGCACGCACACTCTCACAAATACACACACTGTGGGTGGCAATCAATACAAGCAGATTAGTGGGATCTTGTGCATGGTTTTTAGTGCAAACAGACTGTTTGGAACCATAATGGAAATCTCCCATTGAACAGCTTTAGCACTCTCTCTCATTCCACACACACACACACACACACACACACCAGACACACCACGTACACACATGCACATCAGACACACACAAACACACACATACATATGCATATCAGTCATAAACACAGATGTGCACATCAAACATACCACTGGAAAAATTATACTTTATTATACTAGCTCATGCACAATCACACTCTCGCGCACACACGCACACACACACACATTATGGTAATGCTGGTTGGCTGCCTGGAAGCCTTTTTGCAGACTAAATACTGGAACAAAGAAGTTCAATTCTGTTACTGTGTGTCAACTACAGGAAGTGTCTTACAACACATACATACACACACACACACACACACACACACACACACACACACGCACCACTTAACAAAATCACACACACATATTGAGTAGCTTATGGGCAGTATGCCCGAGATTACTCATACCGATTAGGAAAAGATTACACACTCCATCTTACTCATCAAATAGACACAATATACGCTCTCTCTGTCACACACACACACACACACACACACACACACACACACACACACACACACACACACACACACATACACACATATACAGACATACACACACACACTCACACTTACACACATATACAGACATACACACACATTCCTCTTCCTGTTGGCAGCAGATCTGAACGAGTAGCATGCTGTACACACACGTGTATTTAACCTAGTAGTTTTCCGTGTGTGTGTATTTTTGGGCCAGTCAGCTGTGTGTGTAAGTGTGTGTACACTTGTAATCATGTGTGTGAGTGTGTTTATAGGAGTTCATATAAGTAATTATGGACTATATTAGTATTATATTCGTAATTACGGTGGAATCTGTGAGAAGAGTAAGCTATATATATATGTGTGTGTGTGTGTGTGTGTACATCTGTAATCATGTGTGTGTGTGAATCTTTTGTAGGCAGCTCTGGTGGTATCTGTGAGAGGAGTAAGCTTTACTCTGACGGGAAGAGGAAATCTCTGAACACAGGCATCATCACCGTGCAGAACTACGCTTCCCACGTCCCCCCTAAAGTCTCACACATCACCTTCGCACACGAGGTCGGACACAACTTCGGATCACCGGTGAGCGTCATGTAACACAGACACAAACACACACATGAATATACAGAAATATAAACACATACACAACAGCATACATACTCACGCACTCACACATGTCCAGACATACATTCATTCACTCATATTGAGGACCTTACTAAGAGTGCAACTTTATATATTTACAAAAACTGTACCTGTTACGTTCAACAGGTTAAATCTTTTTTATCATGTGTTGGTATACGCATGTATGTGTGTGTGTGTGTGTGTGTGCGTGTGCGTTTGTGTGTGTGCGTGTAGCATGACTCTGGCATTGACTGCACCCCTGGAGAGGCCAAATCCCAGGACAAGAAGGAGCGAGGCAACTACATCATGTACGCCCGCGCCACGTCTGGGGACAAGTTCAACAACAACAAGTTCTCCATCTGCAGCATCCGCAACATCACATCGGTGCTCGAGAAGAAAAGGGGCAGCTGCTTCGTGGGTATGTAACGTGTTTGTGTGTGTGTGTGTGTGTGTGTGTGTCTGTGTGTGAGTGCGTCTGTGTGTGTCTGAGTGTCTGTATGTGTATTTGGGGAGGAGTGGATGTGTGTATATTTGTTTGTGTGTGTGCGTGTGTGTTAGTGTCTGTCTGTCTGTCTGTCTGTCTGTGTGTGTGTGTGTGTGTGTGTGTGTGTGTGTGTGTGTGTGTGTGTGTGTGTGTGTGTGTGTGTGTGTGTGTGTGTGTGTGTGAGTGCATGCCTGCGTGCGTGTGTTTATATTTGTTTATGTGTGTGTGTTAGTGTCTGTGTATTTCTGTGTGAGTGTGTGTGTGAGAATTTCAGGCTCATTCCTCTGTCTCTCTCTTTTCTGTAGAGTCTGGCCAGCCTATCTGTGGTAATGGGATGGTGGAGGTTGGGGAGCAGTGTGACTGTGGCTACAGTGATCAGTGTAAGGATGAATGCTGCTTCGACGCCAACCAGCCAGAGGCCAACAAGTGCAAGCTCAGGCCTGGAGCCTTTTGCAGGTGAGGGCAACACACTGGCCCCTGTGAGGGCCCAGCCCTGGGGCAGGAGAGACAAGGAGGGGCAAAGAAGGAGGGAGACCGTAGCCGTGACAGAAAGGACAGATAGAGAGGGTGGTGGTGGGGATGAAACTTCAGCCGTCTTACCATGAGAGGGGGGAGAGCTGGGGATAGGCCCACTTTCAGCCATGACAGTCTTACCATGAGAGTGGAACCACTTTCAGGTTGCAAGGCCTTCATATTAACCTTTTCCTTTCTCTTTTTTGTCTTTTCTTCTCTCCTCACCTCCCCGTCCCCCCCCAGTCCCAGTCAGGGTCCGTGCTGTACCCCCCAGTGCGGCTTTATGGGCGGAAGTGCCAAGTGCAGGAACGACAGTGAGTGTGCCTTCCAGGGCAACTGCAACGGCATGACTGCCCAATGCCCCTCGTCTAAGCCCAAAGAGAACTACACCATCTGCCACAGCGAAACACAAGTCTGCCTCAGCGGGGTATGAGAACACACACACACACGTACCCATACACACACACACACACACACACGTACACACACACACACGTACACACACACACACACACACACACACACACACACACACACACACACACACACACACACACACACACTGAAACTGTAATCACATCCCTTTTTTTCTCTGTCTCATCCATCTCTCCCTCCTTCTCTCTCTCCCTCCTTATCTCTCTCTCCCTCCATGCCCCCATCTCTCTCTCACACTCTCCATCCCTCTCTCTCCCTCTCCATCCCTCTCTCTCTCCCTCCTTCTCTCTCTCTCCCTCTCCATCCCCCCCATCTCTCCCTCTCCATCCCTCCCTCTCCCTCTCTTCCCTCTCTCTCTGTCTGTAGGTGTGCTCAGGGTCGATCTGTTCTAAGTACGGGTTGGACGTGTGCACGTGTGCCAGCAAGGAGGGCAAGGATGAGATGGCAGAGCTGTGTCATGTCTGCTGCATGGATAAGAGTAAGTATGGACGCACGCACGCACGCACGCAAGCACGCACGCACACACTCAAATAC
This sequence comes from Clupea harengus, assembly GCF_900700415.2. Lineage (NCBI taxonomy): Eukaryota > Metazoa > Chordata > Actinopteri > Clupeiformes > Clupeidae > Clupea > Clupea harengus. Next base: position 12,934,006 of record NC_045171.1, read on the forward strand.
TAAATCCAGGCTTGACTCTCCCTCCCTTAAATAAGTCGGACACATTCAGCAGTACGGGCTCTGAAAAGTGGAGGCCTTACTTTCACAACAACAACAACAACAACACACACACACACACACACACACACACACACACACACACACATTTTAACACACTCAAACCCTGTCTGTCTGTCCGTAGATAAGCCTGACACCAGCAGCATTATGGTGGGATATATGGCCATACGCCACACACACACACACACACACACACACACACACTCAAACACGCTAAAATAAACACACCTGCCTCTCTTTCTCCCCCCTTAGATAAGCCGGACACGTGCAGTAGTACTGGTTCAGAGAAGTGGCGTTCGTACTTCAGTAATAAGGTGATCACGCTGCAGCCTGGCTCGCCCTGTAACGACTTTAAGGGCTACTGTGACGTCTTCATGAAGTGCCGCCTGGTGGACGCCGACGGACCCCTCGCCCGCCTCAAGAAGGCCATATTCAACCCTGAGCTCTATGAGAACATTGCAGAGTGGATAGTGGTATGTGTCACACACACACACACACACACACACAAACACACACACACACACAAACATGAGCATACCCATTTGTTTTCTTTCCCACACAGGTTTTGTGTGTGTGTGTGTGTGTGTGTGTGTGTGTGTGTGTGTGTGTGTGTGTGTGTGTGTGTGTGTGTGTGTGTGTGTGTGTGTGTGTGCGCTCGCTCACGTGTACGTGTACGTGTGTATAAATGTTAATGTGTGTGTTCCCCACAGGCACACTGGTGGGCGGTGTTGTTGATGGGCATCGCTCTCATCATGTTGATGGCTGGATTCATTAAGATATGCAGCGTACACACACCAAGCAGCAACCCCAAGCTACCCCCACCTAAACCACTGCCAGGTGAGTACACACACACACACACACACATACACACACAACTACCCCCACCTAAACCACTGATCTCTCCTCAGCTGAAGCGGTGGTTTCCCACGCCCAGGCACACAGATACACACACACACACACACACACACACACACACACACACACACACACACACACACACACACACACACACACACACACACACTCTCACTCTCACTCTCACTCTCACTCTCCCTCTCACTCTCCCTCTCCCCTTCCTCTCCTCAGGTACGCTGAAGCGGCGGCGCCCCCCCCCTGCCCAGGCGCAGACCCAGCCGCAGCGGCACCAGCGCCAGCCCAGAGAGAGCTACCAGATGGGGCAGCTGAGACGCTGATCCCCCGCCCTCTTCTTGCCTTGGGTCTCTTAGTGCCTACCCTGCCAACAGTCTACTCCAAAGAGCTAGCAGTCAGCCCGGACGACAAACATACACACACACACACACACACACACACACACACACACACACACACACACACACACACACACACACACACACAGACACAGACACAGACAAGTGGCTATGTCGACACACACACACACTCACACTTTAACCAACCACCCAAACTGTGGTCCGCTCTGCTTTCTGTTCTTCTGTTTACCTCTCTGTGGATGAGCGATTAGAGCGAGACTCACAGCACTGCTGTTGCACGCACTGCAGACAGAGAGCAGAGGACGACAAGAAAGACCTGCATGAAGAGGAGGAGTGAGGAGGAGGAGCACTCGTTTGTTTTCTGACCTCCGCTCTTCCCGGTTTTGTCTCTCTTCACCACTGCTCTCCATTCATCACTCGCTTTTTATCCCATATTACCGGATTACAGCTTTTCCTTTCTGCTGCAGAAGACAAACGAGAGGTTTTATTCTTTCTTTTCTTTTTCTTCATCTTTTCTTCCGCCTCTCTTTTTTTTCCCGGATTCCTTTTCTGTTATCCCTCAGTGTGTGTGGGGGGAAAAAAGCAACGCAGGTCACATGGGACCACCATCAGCCAATCACGACCAAGAGACGTGGCTTGACACAGAGCTCAGATTGGGCGGGACTTGATAATAATTTTTTTGCCAATGTAATTTAAGAGATGGAGTAATTTTAAAGAACAGAGAATCAAACTTACACACAAACCGCAGGCTTCTATCCCTTTCGCTTACATGGGCTGTTCGTTTTTTCTGCGTGCAATTGTACAGATATAGCTATGTAGACTTTCTGTTTCTGTTTTTGGTTCGACTTCTTTTCAGTCTGTTTCATTTCTTCTGCTGTTTCATAAAGATTTATGTACTGTTTTTACTCTCAGGATTATAAAAGACTAATAAAGAAACGAGTGATTGATGTAGAGAGAGGTGAGGGAGAGGAAAAGAGAGGAGAGAGGGGTGAGAGGAAAGGAGGAGAGGATAAGTACCAGCCCACAGGCAGAAGACAGGCACTCACATCTGACCAGCAGGCTCATCACATCACTGCTTTCAGACATCCACAGACAAGGGAGTGTGTGTGTATGTATGTGTGTGTGTGTGTGTGTGTGTGTGTGTGAGAGAGAGAGAGAGCGCGAGTGTGTGTGTGTGTGGGGGGGGGGAGATAGAGAGAGGGGTGGTAAAGAGACTGTTTCTGTGTAAAATAATTCTGAGTAAAAGCCTTCCAATGTGCACAGCGAGAAAATAGGAAGTGGGAGTGGTCAGGAAGACAGAGGGGCGGAGCCTTAAGAGTTGCACATGCCCAGTAGGGTTCATTGTGTATCGCTGATTGTAGATGCATAGCATTTGGTCTGATTATGATTTCTCTTCTCTTGAATCATCCTCATCATCATCACTATTATGATTACTGTTGTACAGATGTTATTATTGCTCTTTGATTCCTTATGTTTTTAGCGCTGACTCATCAAGGCATGTCAATCAAATGAACCACGGAATAGCAGAAGACTTGCAGGATAGGGGATTACAGAGACAGGAAAGGAGGGAGGAAGAGAGAAAGTAATAGAGAGAGAGAGAGAGAGAGAAATGTTCACTCCATTGTTCTTCCATATAGAGTAATATTGACAGCTGCCCTGACGCTGGCATCAGTTTTTCATGTGCGAGTTTGAGTGTTCGTTAAGTGTGTGTGTGTGCGTGCGTGCGTGTTAGATGAAACCTCCAGTCAGACCTTCACATTTAGTCATGTTCTGTGTGTGTGTGTGTGTGTGTGTGTGTGTGTGTTTGTGTGTGTCGTTCGATGACGCCTCCTGTCTAAGCTTCACATCACTCACGTTGGCAACTCAACGCTGACCTTTTTCCATTTCCATCCAGCACTCAGAACTGCTTCCTCACTCTAGACAGCTTCCTCGCTCACGGAACGTCATGTTGTTTTTTTTCACCGAATGCCCAGTAAGAATGTGAACACAGCTCCATCACTGAAATCCTCCCTTTGACGGCGTATGTCCTTGTGTGGCCTCCTCTACCTTATGTCAAGCTTTGGCAACAGCACTAGTTTATAGGGTTTGGGGCTTTGCATGGCAAGTTGCAGCAGATCACAGCTCCCAGGCCAGGCTTTGCTAATGTATTTATCGATTGAGTGATTGATTGAGTGATTGGTTGATTGATTGATTGATTCTTCCTTCCATTTTGAAAGGCCAATTGTATTGATCTCCCTCCTCTGGCCACTCCGATTGGCTAGGCATGATCACAGGATGCCGTTTCCCTCAAAGCCCAACCGACATCCATTAGCCCAGAGGATCCGCACCTCAGAGGATTGTGGGTAACAGATTGTAGTAGTGGCTCAACTTCAGGGTCAGGGTTTGTTTTTGTCATCCCTTTCCATCGGTCTCTGAAGGTCAGCATGGCGACCTGAGGGAGGCTGGCAGTGGCTTAAACTCCTTGAGAGCACCTCTGACCTTTGACCTGGAGGATAGCAAAATGCTCTCTGTTTTCTGTGGTCATCTTTTGTTGATTTTTTGGATGGCACCTGTGACATGGACAGACCTCTCTCTGGTAGCCATGGTGGGGACTCCCCCAGTCACACATGACCTCTGACCTCTGCACGGAGCTAACGTGAGACTCACCACTCTCCAGTCTGGCCTCCCTAGCTTCTCCCTGTCCTGTTCCCCTCGTCCTGTCGTCCCTGCTGCGGGCCATCTGTGAGGCCCGTGGGACGACTGACAGACTTATTTACGTCGTTTCCTTAATCAAAGCGCTCATATAGCTGTTGCAGCTGTACGCTGATCCATCCGCTTCAGTTGGGTTGCTTTTCTTTTTTCGTTTATCTCTTCTTCTGTGGTAATGGGGGGTGGGGGTGGGGGGGGACTGGGGATCTTCCGGTTCTTTCTTTAAGGTGTTTCTGCTCGGAGACTCTGCACTGAGAGGAGTGACGAATGCATAGGTAACATTTGTGAATGGGGGAGGGGGGGGGGGGGGGGTGTATGCATCGTAACATTTTGAAAAGAGGGGAAGGTGAAAGTCTGATACTACTGTCTGAATTTTAAAAGCCGCTGTGTTTTATACAGTATCCACTTTCTTTGTTTCACTTGTTTTGTTTTGTTTTTTCCTTCCATTGCGCTCACTTTGGAAGTTTTTACTAAATTTGCAAAAAGTATGGTGCAAAGATATGTAATTTTTTGAAGTACTTGAAAATGCATTAATAAAAATAGAACTTGAATGTATTGTCAATGGTAATTTATTTCAGCAGGGCCTGGAGAAGCAGACACCGTGTGTGTGTGTGTGTGTGTGTGTGTGTGTGTGTGTCTGTGTGTCTGTGTGTCTGTGTGTCTGTGTGTCTGTGTGTCTGTGTGTCTGTGCGTATGAATGTGCGCGAGTGAGTGAGTGTGTGTGTGTGCGTGTACATGTGTGAGAGTGCATGCGTGTGCCCCTCTCTCTCTCTTTCCCCCCTTCCCTCCTTCTCTCTTCTTGTCCCCCCTCCCATCCCAGTATTAAGCATATAGTTCACCTCCTGTTATCTTGAATCTTTATAGTAGAGGCGTCTCTGCTTACACCATCCACAGTGGTCAGCACAGATGTTAACCAAGTCCCTCTCAACCCAGACATTCATTTGGCAAATACGTACATCCAGTTTGGTGGTTGACTCACGTCCTATCCTTCACACACACACACACACTCACACTCACACTCACACTCACACGCTCACTCTGCAGATTCATATAGCCTTCCACCCCTTTTTTTACATCAATCTCAGTCCATCGATAGGTTCCGCCCCCTGTGTTACCCCAGCCAAATGTCCTCCAAGAGACACACACTTTCTCTCTTGCGCGCACACACACACACACACACACACGATCGATCCCTGCCAGATCGGAGCAGAGTCTACTCCAGAGTGAGTGGCTGTAAGGGTGAATAGTGAATAAGGAAAGAGTTACATCAGATGTTTTAGCATCCAAATGTCACAGGTTCTGGAAAGTATTAAAATCACTTTCAAAACTTAAAGACGGAACCTGATGAAGGGACTCTTACTACTTGTGTTACACTTATAAGAACTTTTATGTTTAATGTTCACCAATAGTAAAATAAAGGGTAATATAGAGTAATAATACATGTTATAATACAATGGGCTTTATGCATATATTATATGCATATTATAGCATAGCATGGTTTAGATAAAGGTTATACATTTCAGACGAAAATACCCACGAATATCAGAGGTATTCAGTGTTGAACACGTTTCCACGATTTCTAGTGTCTATTGACACTTTTTGTAAAAAAAAAAAAAACGTCCCAGAGGATGATGCGAACAAGAACGCACATTATGTCACATTCCCGTGTTGTACCGGCTGTGTATTTTGGTGCGCCTCTGTCTCTCACGCTCCACCTGGCAGCGCACAAACACTTTCTCCTGCGCGGGCTGGATGTATACCCCGTCCTCCGTTTGAGCGCAGAACCACGTCCTGTGGAAGAGGAGAGGAGTTAATTTAGCCCACATCTAAACAAACACACCAATGTGTCATTTAAAGGACACCCCTACATAAATCTGAGGAATAACTGGATCGTTACAAATACCCAAATCTTCCGTCCCCGAGATACTACCCATTTATGGAGTGATAAATTACTACTCTGCCTCCACTAGAGGGGGTAAACGCTTAATAAATAAGACTACAATTGCCTAGGTGTTGACAATCGGCGAAAATGAACGTGATGTGAAGCCCGCTAAACGTGTTACTATGGTTTATGTTTGTAGATCTTATAGGAAACGAACAAATATTTTTATGACCAGATTTGCACACCGTTCCACTGAATGTATGTCCATCCAGACCTACCAGATTGCTATTTAGGTGTAGTGAAATTGGTTTACATTTTAACTTTCTGATGCTTCGTGTGTTTATTTACTTACTCCACGATCATGCAATAAGTAAGGGCTGATTTCATGAGAGGGTAATATCGGAGACTCCTAGAGATGTGTTCTTGCATGGCTGCGTTTACAAGCACGGTGCAGCACGCAACTCTCACACACATAGCCCCGTGCCGTGGGCCCGTTATCTCTCCGCTCGTTATCACGGATAGGTCTCTGAAACGGGGCCACTGTTGCAGGACCGTGACGTGACCCTCGAGGAGGTGAAACTGCTTAGGGCAACTGCTGTAAGCGCGTGTCCTAGAAATCCGTCCCCGTAGCGATAAACTATTTCATCTGCATTTCTTTGCTTTGATCCGATTATATAACTAAGGCAGCCAGCATGTCATGCATGTTAAAGTCAGGCCAGCCTAGTAGAAACACCATTGCGTAATATTGGCGTCTGGGGAAATCAGAAACTCCCCGCGGTTAACCCTTCACCGGATCACGACCAATCAAACACTCCATGACTCGCTCTGCGGGCCTCCTCGTCTGGCTAATTCCGTTTTCTCCTTCTGCTAGAAACATGTTTGATATATATATATATATATAATATCAAACATATATATATATGTGTTGACATTCGGTATTGAACACTTACTTCTCCTGCGTCTCCCCGGCCTTGACGCGGATCTTGCCGACGGTGAGCCGCGGCCCCTTGGCGTCCTTGCCCCACGGGTTGAAGGTCTGCATGCGGTTCCACACGTTGGTCCACACGGGACGGCCCTCCCAGTGGAATTTCAGCATCATCAGCTCGCCGATGTCCATGTCCAGGGTGATGA
>NC_045171.1:12943492-12948492 GCF_900700415.2 Clupea harengus
GTACACTAGAACACGGAGAACAAAAGTAGAATCACACTTACATATGCAAACACTAGAATACAGAGATAAAGAGTAGTCTCATACTCATGCAAACACTAGAACACGGAGAACCGTAGTCTCATACTCATGCAAACACTAGAACTTGGAGAACAGTACAGTCACACTCATGCAAACACTACATCTACATGTGCAATGTTAGGTCTATAGGGCATATGAGAATGGGTCTTGTGACAGGTGTGAGATAGCGGACTGACAGGTGGACTGTTCTGTTTGTGCTTCAGTAACGTAGCTTGTTCTCGTAGCTTTGGAAGGGAGGATGCATCGGAGCAGAGTGCTGAAGTCTTACACACGTGTAGGGCATCTGAGAATCTGTGCTCATATCTAGCGTCTTATCACGTTCAGATAGATACAGAGGAGCAGAGAGCTGGACTTTAACATTGTGTCGGGCCTGTGGGAAGAAGTCCTTTGATATCCATTCTGCTTTGAAAGCTAAGAACAAAGTTGGACTCTTACAAATGTAGGGCATCTGAAAGCTGGCCTGGTGACAGGGATGGCCTTTGACTGTATGTGAAGGGGTTAGACTGTCATATACAGTCATTGGGTAAGACACATAGAGGACCTGTAAGTTGGACTTAGGATTCTAGGTCATCTGGGATCAGGTCTTGTGAGGGGTAGAGGGTTCGATTCTTACGATTATAGGGCATCTGGGATCTGGCTTGTGAGGGGTAGAGGGTTAGACTCTTACGTTTATAGGGCATCTGGGCGCGGGTCTTGAGGAAGAGCTTCTTGCTGGTGGCCGTGCGCACCCTCTTGATGTTGTACCCCAGCATGTTACAGCGGTTCTTCCGACAGTCCAGACACACACCTTTTTCGAAGGCGCTGTCGTCGCGGCAACGGTAGGCCATGATCTGCTTGTCTTTGTTGAGCAGCGAGTCGATGAAGAGGTGGACGGAACGCTCGTGGGCACATTTCACTGTCTGCTCGAATCCTGGGCATGCGCACACACGCACACGCACACACATACACACACACACACACACACACACACACACACACACACAGAGGAATCTACATGAGTTTGGGAAGAGTCAACATGACTTTGATAGCAGAGTCAGGGAAACAGGGAAAGATGTTTTGGTGTCATAGGGAAGTCCGGTAAAAAACTCAGCACTCAGAGAGAGACTTTGGCAATCAGAAGCTGAATATACATGCTGTCGCAATCCACACAGGATGAGCGTGATTGGCAAAGAGAAATTAGTATGCCTGTCAATCATATTTGTGTGCACAGGGCGGGCCAGTCAACTTCTTACCCATTAATTACATAAATATAATCACTGATTACAAAATCAGTTTGCATATGCCTTTCATATTAATCACTCAATAATTATATCATCGCTGATTAAAAACGGGGGTTTAAAAAGGGAGGCGAGAGGGGGAGGCTTTGGAGACAGATCTGAATGAATGGGAAGAGCGGTTGGAAATGTGTTTTAAGTGTGTGCTCATTTCCATCAGAATAGCATACTGCAGCTTTGAGTAGTCTACTCCCTCTCAGTGGATAGTGAGGCTGGCTAAACATTTAACACATATTTTCCCCAGAAGGTTCATTACCACTGAGGGCATTGATTTTAGGATTCTGATCGAGATCATAGATATTGTTTTTCCAGTGCAGTTCTAAATGGTAATCTATATTTACCTTTATCTTTAAACTGTAGCTACTGTCTTCAAGTCTCCCAGTCGAGAGATCTGTACTCTATGTAAATACACTCCCAGACACGACGCAGCGGTAGGAAAAGATCCATAACAGAAAAGTGACAAATTCATGTCTGATATATCCTCCTGATGGACCGCTGGCTGCTCATGCTCTCTCTGCCTCTTTCTCTCTCCCTCTCCCTCTCTCTCTCTCTCTCTCTCTCTCTGAGTGAACTGACACCTGTCTTATTGTGTGAGCATCTTCAGATCAGCACCCTCGTGCCTGCAGGCGTAGAGGATTAAGGCGTGGGGGAGAGGAGGGCACTATGATAATTAAGATGACAGATGGTTTAATGCAGTTGTGCTTTTCTATACAACACTTTCCCTTCTAAAAAATAATAATCTGAAGTCCATCTGTGCCGTGTGTTTGTCTTCAACGCAGTCACTTCACACGTTATGAAGTAAGTGTTTCTTACTGAGACTAATCCATTTTACTGGGTCTGTCAGTTTGAATCATTGACTTAGATTCGCTATTCAATTCACATAGTTGAGATCAGGGTAAGAATTTAATCCCACAGCAAAAGACAAAGTGTGTGTGTGTGTGTGTGTGTGTAGGGGGCCTGTGAAAAATATGGGTTGCTGCTGTCATGCTTGAAATTTAGTGAAAGCTGCTATCCAATGCAATTCATTATAATCCCGTGACGGAGTACATCATCATCATCATCACGACATGTGCTTTCTGGGAAAGTATTAAACACCTTTTGCAGAGACTAATATGGGAAGAGTAACATGAGTCTTTCTAATCCTACGGCTCGTTAGGTCTTCATAATTGTAACGATCTGTGTCCTTCAGATGAGGTAGAAAGTGACAGTTTGAGTTACAGAGTATTACTTTGAGTTACAGAATGCTTTTCTCTTCCTGGCTATGCCCTACCAACCCAGTGACGTCACCTACCCATGAGGCCATACTGGGCGAGGTGGGTGTAGAGGTTCTGTACGTGTAGCTGGCAGCCGGGCTGGAAGGCGCCCCCGTTGGGGTAGAAGTCGAAGTGAGCCACGGGCTGCTTGATGCCCACGCTCAGACCCATGCGCTCCTGGGTGAATGTGTGGATGGCGTCCACGAAGCGGGCATCGTCTGGAGACAAGCGGTCGGAGGAGGCCATGCCCTCAAACAGGGGACCTGCAGGGTCCAGACCTGGACACGTGCAAACACACAACTTACGCATAATGTATATACACATACACACATGTTAGAAATACAATACATGCTCACACACTGGCACTGCGCACACACACACAAGAAATCTTCTGTGATTGAGAACACTGGCCTGATGTGCTTAATGTTCCACACTATAGTTTAAGGAATTTTCGTAATGTTAACTTTTCCAAGAGAAAGACTTGTTGACTTTGATGTGCATATGTAATTGTTATAATGTCTGTATAATTCAGTGTTCTCTTAGCCTGACGATGTCATACTCATAATTCTAGTCAGAATATGAGTCTGATACTGCTCCATTGGGCTGTGATTATGGGGCGTGTTTCAACCGAACCAGGAAAAAAATGCCTCTTCGCTCAATTGGATAGACCTACAACCAATCAGAGCAACGTAGTCGTCATCGGGGCCAGCTGATAAATTAAACTTTTACCGAATCCCGTAGGAAGGACGGCAAAAACATATTTTCGATCGACAAATGCCTTGATCGCGTTTTTCTCTGTTCCTCTTTCAAAATGAATGCGCTGTCGATCTTCTAAAACATCTCTATCTACACATCTACATCTCAGCTCTCCAGCGGCAGCCATGTTTGTTGAAAACGAATTCAACCCAAGCGCTCTTTGGTGATGTGGTTGATTACGTTACGGTTGATCATCTGTCCATCATCGTATAAAGCCCGCCCTGACAATTTTATTGGTACAAACAGCTTTTTGATTTTTGATAATTTCTCGCCAACGTAGCCGTGCCAGACCGAACTTCCAGACCTCAAATGTTGTGGGCGGGGCTAAGTTCCTCTGGTACCCAGGCTAGTGTTCTCTATGTGTGCACATATTTTATATAGATTTATATACACATATAAAGCAAAATGTCCTGTTCATATACATATATAAACTTATATATATATACATATGTAAACAGGACGTTTTGCTTAATAAATGTATATAAACGGGACAGAATTTGTTTAAGTCCTTACCAGTGATGCGTCCGATCTGTGCTGCGTCTCCTAGGTAACTCCCAGCAAACCCGGCGATGTGAGCTCCCAGGCTGTATCCAATGAGATGCACCTTATTGGCAGGGTACTGGAGAAAGTCCTGTCAGGAATACAGCCAAACAAAGCCATAACTTACTAACTCATACTCTTAACCTGTTCTGATTGGTTCTATTGTATTTGTATTATATAATACATGATCTATTATAAGTGAATCAAAAGCTCATTCTCAGGCCTAAGGTGGCCTCTTTCTATTTTCAACCATAGTGGGTCATCTGCAGATTGTCCTTAGGGGTAACTGTGTTCTTTTATGCTTTCCTTTTACGCATTACACATCGCCATGTTTAAAGTTGAGCTGTATGAATATAACAGAAGCTGAGCAGTCCCTCAGATCCTGACCATCTGGCATTTCAAACATACGACCACACACACACACAACACAATGCAATCTTTAATCCAACATTTGTTATTAAATTCACTGAATGGGTTTTGTGAGGAAATTGAAATCTAACCACCTCTACCAGTTCTCTGCTCTCTATTATTCATCAGAATCAGAACTCATTCATTATGTTTAATGAGTGCACAGGAGAATATTAAATAGTCTGCCATCACTGGAATGTGAGCTACTACACACAAACAGGGACGTTCTCAAATCAAGAGAATCTGTTTCTTAACTGTGTGTGTGTTTTACCTGTGACCTGCCTGTTTTACCTGATTTACCTGCTACCTTTCTGTTGTTTGTCTCACCTGCAGCCAGCGCAGCAGGTGGGCTATGTCCTGTCCCACGACCCTGGTGTTCGTCGCTGCAATTGGGTAATGGTGGTGGGCCATCACCAGCCAATCAGTAATGATGACATTGACGTCTTTGAGTCCGGTCTTTAGGGCGTTGGCGAGTTTGGGCACCCAGCTCTCCATCATGCCATCCACCTGCAGAAACACCAGAGTCAGCAGAGCTAGCCAGGTGTAAAGGTAGGTTAGTGTGCTTAGAGTGGAGTGGGCTAGTGTGCTAACCAACTGCAAAAGGTAGGCAAGTGTGCTAGCCAGATATGAAGAGAGGCTAGTGTGTTAGCCTAGAACTGAGTGTGCTTCTGTGCTAGCCAAGTGTAATTGT
>NC_045171.1:12953492-12963492 GCF_900700415.2 Clupea harengus
TGTCATTGCCTCTTGATTTACACAGAATGATCATTCATTCATTCATTCATGATATGTGTGTATTACAGTAGACAACTCCGACTCTGAAGGAATAAACAACACAAATCCAGTCTCTCTCTCTCTCAGCTCTGTAGGAGACACACTGCATCTCCCAGTCAAATCTCTGTAGCTCCTCATCCACAACAACCCAAATCTAGTTGTCTGAAGGTCCACCCTCCCTCTCTGGGCCCCACTCTCTCTCTCTCTCTTCTTCTACAGGCCCCCTCACCAGTCCACTCTGAAGGGAAGCTGCACTGCACCTGCAGATCCTGCGGTGGATGGAGTGGCGAAAGATCCTAACCCACCTCCCTCTCCTTCCCTCACACCGCTTTTGCAGACACCAGACCAGACACCCCTCGCTGCTGTCACGTCACTGGGCACCCATCACCCTGCCTCTGTGCTGCCCTCGCTGTCTGACCCTTGTGTTTACCTGATTTTAACTCTCTCAGCTGTGCCAGGCCTACCCTCGGCCCTTGTGTGGGCACCCCTCACCCTCTGTGTGCCCCTGACCCACCTGCTCGGTGTCCTCGCCCTTTCTTTGCGTCTCCCAGCTGGGCCAGAACCAGCAGGCACGACAGCACCGTCAGCCCCATCCTCAGAGTGGCCATGGCAACTCGCTCAGGTGAGTCCAGCTGTGCTCAGGTGAGCAGGTAATCCCAGTGAGTGAGTGAGTGAGTGTGTGTCTGTGTGTGTGTGTGTGTGTGTTCAGGTGTTCCAGTATGTTTATATGTGAGTAAGAGTGAGTGTGTGTGTCTGTGTGTGTGTTAAGGTGTTCCAGTATGTTTGTGTGTGAGTAAGAGTGAGGGTGCGCTCTCGGGTCTCTCTGTAAGAGTGTGTGTGAGTGTTCAGGTGTTCCAGTGTGTGTGAAGGTGTGGATGTGTCCCAGAGAAAGCAGAGAGGCAGGCTGCTGCACAGCTCCATGGAGGCAGGCTATAAAAGCAGAGGGGGAGGGAGTTTTTAAAGGGGAGGGGGAGTGCTCAGTTGGCCATGGGGTGAGCCTCTCTACGGGGGATAAGGGAGGGCATGTGGGTGGGCCACAAGTTTGTGATGCATGTCTTTATGAAGTGTGTGTGTATGTATGTGTGGGTGTTTGTGTGTGTGTGTGTGTGTCTACATAAGTGTGTTAATGTTTGCATGACTTTTCTCTGTGTGTGTGTGTGTGTGTGTGTGTGTGTGTCTGGGTGTGTGTGTGTGTGTGTGTGTGTGTGTGTGTGTCTACATAAGTGTGTTAATGTTTGCATGACTTTTCTGTGTGTGTGTGTGTGTGTGTGTGTGTGTGTGTGTGTGTATTGCTTGTGTGATGATTGAGATAGCAGAAGAGGGAGAGGGGCTCACAATCTTGCTCTGATTGGCTGCCTGTAGAGGCTGCTTGTGAAAATATAGATATATATATATACATCTGTGTGTGTGTGTGTGTGTGTGTGTGTGTGTGTGTGTGTGTGTGTGTGTGTGTGTGTTTGCACTTGAGCGGTTAGTGCCTTGGTGAGATATATTTCACTGTGAGATCACCCTGTCTTATGCCCACTAGTCCGTCCCAGTGTTGGTATTGTGAAAGTGCGGCAGTGTGAACATTGACATTGCCATGAAGGATAGTTCAGCTCACTTCTGGGTCAAGACAGAGTTTCTGGGTCTGGCCGGTTTCCTCTCTTCTCCTCCTGTGTTTGAACAAGTATCTCAGTTATCTATGTTATCTATGCCGCCTCCTATCTAAATGACTGCAATAAGAACCAAAGGAGGATATTTGGGTCATTCCATGCCAAACGTGACAATTTAAGGAAAATTCCCCACTCGACCATCTCAGATTTGGGTGAAAAAATTCAAGGTTTTTCATACACTTCTTAATATGAATAGTCCCAAATATTAGCTCTCTACTCCCAACAGTTTTGTCACAATAGGATGTTTTAGGGGGAGGGGGTGCCTGTACTTTTTTAGCAGCGTTTTCTGTGCAGCCATTTTCAAATTGCTATAACTAAAAAAGTATTTAAGCTAGCTCCTTCAAACTTTCTAGGCTTAAAATCTGATACGATAACTTGAATAATATGGATTTCCAAGGGTGTGGCTTGGGTGATCATAGCATTCGGGGTGCTTGAATTTGCTCGGAATCTTTACTCTACGCTCTGTTGCAGCATCTTTGAAGGCCTGTGGAAAGATCAATGTTAAAGCTAGAGACTTGATATGATACTATGATATACCCAAGCCACACCCTTGGAAGTCCATAATATTCAAGTAATTCATATTTTACTTATGACTACAGACCCGTTGCTCTGACCTCTGTTGTGATGAAGTCATTTGAGCGGCTTGTGTTGCGGCATCTCAAAGCCATCACTGACCCTCTACTGGATCCCCTCCAGTTTGCCTACAGAGCTAACAGGTCTGTAGACGATGCAGTAAACATGGCCCTTCACTCCATCCTCCAGCACCTGGACACCTCAGGAACCTATGCCAGGATCCTGTTTGTGGACTTCAGCTCTGCCTTCAATACTATCATCCCGGCTCTGCTACAGGACAAGCTTCTCAGGCTGAGTGTGCCTGACTCAATCTGCAGGTGGATCACAGACTTCCTGTCTGACCGGAGGCAGCACGTGCGGCTGGGAAAACATGCCTCTGACCCCCGGACCATCAGCACCGGTTCCCCTCAAGGCTGCGTTCTTTCCCCTCTTCTCTTCTCCCTGTACACCAACAGCTGCACCTCCAGTCACCAGTCCGTCAAGTGACAGTGTGGAGTCCATCCGCTTCCTGGGCACCATCATCTCCCAGGACCTCAAGTGGGAGCTAAACATCATCTCCCTCACCAACAAGGCACATCAGAGGATGTACTTCCTGCGGCAGCTGAAGAAATTCAACCTGCCAAAGGCAATGATGGTGAACTTTTACACCTCCATCATTGAGTCCATCCTCACCTCCTCCATCACCATCTGGTACGTTGCTGCCACTGCCAAAGACAAAAGCAGACTGCAGCGTGTCATTCGTTCTGCGGAGAAGGTGATTGGCTGCAATTTGCCATCTCTCCAGGATTTGTATGCATCCAGGACCCTGAGGCGTGCAGGGAAGATTATGGCTGATCCCTCCCACCCTGGACACAAACTCCTTGTGCCACTCCCCTCCGGCAGAAGGCTGCGGTCCATCAGGACCAAAACCTCTCGCCACCTGAGCAGCTTCTTCCCGTCTGCGGTTGGCCTCATCAACAAGGCCCGGGACCCCCGCCCCCCAACACGGACTCTAATCCCTTTTTTGCACACTCCTGCTGTAACTTAATATGTGTATTGTTTATTGTTTATTGTGTATGTTTATTGTTTGCACCAACGTACCACAACAAATTCCTCGTAGGTGAAAACCTACTTGGCAGTAAAAACCTTTCTGATTCTGATTCTGATTCTGATGATAACTTCACCTGTGGTTATGCGGTCTCTGTGTGTGTATGTGTGCATTTGTGCGTGACCAGGTGAGACTGAAGCGAAATTAATACTACTCCGAGCCCTCTCCGGGCAAACCTCGGAGAGGCTCTCGTACGGGATAGTTCGAAAAATTAGGAGGCGTCTCTCTGAGGTGCTCGGAGAGAGCGGTTAAAATCGGAGCGGCGTTCCCTGTGTCCGACTCTGTGAAATCGGAGTAGTATAAATTTCGCTTGAGAACTTGAAGGACAAACATGATTACTTCACCTGTGGTTATGCCGTAAGTCATCCCGTTCTCCTCCCATCCCAGCCCAGACCAGACCAGACTACAGTCAGAGAGAACACTAACGAGAGATTGACTCATTGATTAGTGTTGTATTGACTCATTGATTAGTGTTGTATTGACTCAGTCTAATGCTGAGTTCAGGTGGGCTAGGGGGCTATGATGAGTGTGCAGTTTGCATTGGGTAAATATGCTCAGCAAACACGCAGAACCTTTTAGAGAGCCCTTGCTGTTTGCTGTTCCCAGACCCCTCTAAGGCACTGAGATACAGTCATACATGCTGGGGTGAGGGTGGGGGGTGGGTGGTCCCCACAAGGAACCCATAAGCACTCCCCCCCCCCCCCAAACACACACACACAAACTGTCAGTCGGTAGGTACACCCAGCAAAGACCCTTTAGACAGCCATCCTGCAGACCCCAGGAGACAGGAGAGTTGCCCATCAAGCTAAGACATGAAAACAATCCTACCTGAGTGATATCTCAACAATAACCCCCGAACGGTCATATTTGTAATACATGTGTTCTTCACTGGTAGAAGTATAGTTAACACACACATACTGACTCACACAAGTACTGATCATGATAGGGTTAACATTGTGTGTGTGTGTGTGTGTGTGTGTGTGTGTGTGTGTTTAATTTACCCAGGGTTCATGTCCACCCTGAGTCATTGTTTATCTTTGCTCAGGCTGACCCAGATTTCCCACTCCCACACACACCTGCAGAGTCCCACACACACCTGCAGAGTCCCTCACACACCTGCAGAGTCCCCCACACACCTGGAGACTCCCTCACCCACTTAGAGAGTCCCACACACACCTGCAGACTCACACACACACCTCCAGTCCCACACACACCTGCAGAGTCCCTCACACACCTGCAGAGTCCCCCACACACCTGGAGACTCCCTCACCCACTTAGAGAGTCCCACACACACCTGCAGACTCACACACATACCTCCAGTCCCACACACACCTGGAGACCCACCAATGTGGGCTGGTCTTGGGCCTGTGGTGAAGTGAGATGGATCCTGATCCTTTAGACACGCAGATTAAGGGGGAAGCATGACGTGTGTGTGTGTGTGTGCCAGTATGTGTATGTGTATGTGTATGTGTGTGTGTGTGTGTGTGTGTGTGTGTGTGTGTGTGTGTGTGTGTGTGTGTGTGTTTGTGTGTGCGTGTATGTGCATGTATGTGTTTGTGTGTGCGTGTATGTGCATGTGTGTGCGTGTGTGTGTGTATGTATGTATGTATGTATGTGTGCGTCTGTAAGTGTATTAGTGCTTGTGTGAGGGTGTGTGTGTGTGTGTATGCTTGGTGTTACTGTCTCTCGATTATGTTAACAGGGTCATCTGGCCTGAATAAGTGCTCTGGTTGTTGTTAAGCTTGTTGTGTGTGTGAATGTCTGTGAGTGTGTGTATGTGTATGTTTGTGTGTGTCTGTGTGTGTTTGTGCGTGTGTGTGTATGTCTGTGAGTGTGTGTATGTGTGTCTGTATGTGTGTGCATGTGTGTGTGTGTGTGTGTGTGTGTGTGTGTGTGTGTGTGTGTGTGTGTGGGTACATATGCGTTACTGTCTCTCAATTAGGTGAACAGGTTCATCTGGCTCTGGTTGTGGTTATGCTTGTGTGTGTGTGTGTGTGTGTGTGTGTGTGTGTGTGTGTGTGTGTGTGTGTGTGCTTATTGTGTGTGTGTGTGTGTGTGTGTGTGTGTGTGTGTGTATGCTTAGTGTTACTGTCTCTCGATTAGGTTAACAGGGTAATCTGGCCCAAATAAGTGCTCTGGTTGTTGTTATGCTTGTTGTGTGTGTGTGTGTGTGTGTGTGTGTGTGTGTGTGTGTGTGTGTGTGTGTGTGTGTGTGTGTGTGTGTGTGTTCATCTTCCCTCGACGAGGTGAACAGGGTAATATGGCCTGAATAAGAGCTGTCTTTGTGGTTATGGCTATTGTGTGTGTGTGTGTGTGTGTGTGTTCATCTTCCCTCGACCAGGTGAACAGGGTCATCTGGCCCTGAATAGGAGGTTTGTGGTTATGCTTGTTTTTGTGTGGGTGTGTGTGTTTGCTCCTTCACTCCCAACCAGGTGAACCAGGGCAGCTGATGTAAGCATGGACCTCTGGTTGTTGTTGTTGTGTGTGTGTGTGTGTGTGTGTGTGTGTGTGTGTATGTGTGTGCGTGCGTGCGTGTGTTTCTCAACACTGATGCCAGGAAATCCTCAGATGATAGAGAGAAAGAGAGAGTGAGGCCAAATGCAGATGGAAAAAGAAAGAAGGTGAGAAAAAGGGAGTGATACAGGGAGAAAGAGAAAATGACAGGAAGTTACAGGGAAAAATGTTCCTACACACAGAGGAGAGTCCTCTCATTCATGATGCATAACTCCCAGTCAAAATTGTGTGTGTGCGTGTGTGTGTGTGTGTGAGTGTGTGCATGTGTGCGTGTGTGCGTGTGTGTGTGTGTGTGTGTGTGTGTGTGTGCGCAGCAGATGGGTTATTCAGAGTACATGAAGTAAACACAGCTTTCCCTTCTTCTTCTACTTTTGTCAGACTGATGCAACATTACTAACAATTAATGAGTGAGAGAGAAGGAAGGAAAGAGCTGGGGAACAACAGAGGTAGAAGGAAAGAGAGAGGTAGCGAGAAGGAGTAGGAGCAGATAAGAAAAGAGGAACGAGGGAAAGAGGGGAGAGAGGGAGAAAAAGAAGTGAGACAAGGAAAGAAAATAAGGGATGGAGAGAGAGAGAGGGAAAGAGTGGGTAAGAAAATGGAGAGAGAGAGAGAGGTTGATTATCTTCATGTGAATATTTGATGGTTCTGTGAGTGAACGTCAGCCAGCACCGAGAGGAACAAGAACCACAGGAACGACAGGAACTACACATCAAAGATTTATTTCAGTCAAATCTACAGAAAGTCAATTACAAAACAGGTTTATACAAACAGGATACAGAGTTCAGCTTCCAGCAAAGAGAGGAATTCAAATGAAACAGTGATTTAGAAAAGAAAAGAAACAGGAAGGAAGAAACAGAAATGAGCTCTGGGAAAGATAACAGGTGACTTGGGACCAGACAGGACCAAGTCCTGAACCTGGATCTGATGTGGTTCTGGCAGCTCTTTTTCAAATACAGGCCAGAACCAGCAGAACATTTGGGTCCAAACTGAGCTCATGTGGTGACAGTAAAATCATGATGTGGCTAAAAGCACAAGAGCATCAGCTTACTGAAGCGAAGGGAAAGCCAGCTGCTCAGACCAACTAGCATCATCAACTCCCAATCAGGAAAGATGAACAGAAATATGCCCATATAAGAGCATGTAACGCCCCTACTGCTGTGCTTCACAGTTTGCAATCATAAGTGCATCATTTGTCTAATTTTAATTAGTTTTTTTAATTAATTTAAATTAAAATAAATTAATTCATTCATTCAAATGTTTTAGTCATACTCAATATGATCAATATAATCATAGTTCTGGTATTATTGTTGTTTTTTTATTATTATGAATTGGTTATTTTACTTTAAATTGATACTTAAAGTAACACTATGCAACAATTTAACACTTTTTGAGGTATGGTTTTATAGGCGTCTAGTTTAGGTACCATCCTCAAATTCATTTTGATAGCATATGGTCATGTGAAGGACAGATAAACACCTGTGTCTTCCCCACTAGCCATCCAGGATATGCCCTATGTAGTTCTGTGTAAAGGGCTGGTACACCCTGCAAAAATGGAAGAAAAGCTTTCACACGCATGACATTGCCAGCTAAACTGCCAAAAGACACCAGTTAGTGTGTTGGAAAGCTTCTATCAGTGTCAGCTGGGCTGTTGGTGGTGTTTGCAAGGTTTTTGCATGCCTTTTATGTAGTTAGCTTACTAGTTTTTGAACAGAACTCCGTATTGCTGCTTTAATATTGTTTCTTTAATCATTTTTTTCATTATGCATTATGTAATGTTTTTTCTAATGTTTTGTAAATCGCTTTGGACAAAATCGTCTGCTAAATACCGTAACTATGGCTACCGTGCATTATGACGGTGGTTCTAATGAGCGTTCTAGAGTAGCGTAGCTGGTTCCCTTAAGGTTACTAAGACTAAAGTGCCACCCTTGTGCTTCCACCCACTCTTGTTATTGGCATGAACCCCGGTTCTATTGTACCTCGCGGGTTTAAAAACATCCAATTACGGATGGCTGAATTATGAAATCAAAACAAAATGAAATCTCAGCGCTGTTGGGTGCATCTGTAATGTCAGTGTGTTTGAATACAATTAGAATAGAATAGAATAATAGTGCTCAGATCAACACAACATAAAGAGTGTGAAGGGCTTCTCTCTTCTCTCTTCTCTCACACAGTGGTGCTCACACTGGAAATGCTGTTTGTGAGACAGATGTGTACACGTTTGTGTGTGGTTGTGTGTGAGAGAGAGAGATGTGTGCACGTTTGTGTGTGTGTATGTATGTGTGTGTGTGAGAGAGAGAGAGAGAGAGAGAGAGAGAAAGTGGGATCATCATGCAACACTCTTTCCATGCTGTGTGTGTGTGTGTGTGTGTGTGTGTGTTTGCACGTATGCGTGTGTGTGTGTGTGTTCCTCTACTGAGACACATCACATTTTCCAAGAGAGCCTTGATGTTTCCTGTGGTTATGTAAGAAAGAGAGGGTATCCGATAGAAATGAATAAATAATGATCCTGTGTCCAAACCCATGAGAAGGATAGAGGGAGAGAAAGAGGGGTGGATAGTGAGATAGAAAGGAGAAGTGAAGAGTGTGTGAGTGAATGTGTGTGTGTGTGTGTGTGTGTGTGTGTGTGTGTGTGTGTGTGTGTTTGTGTGTGTGTTCATCTCTACAACATTAAGGTTGATTCGGCCTGCGTTGCCTGAGGATAAACAACATGAAGAAAAACTGGCTCCGTCACTCTCTACTCTACTGTAATAAATCTCTAGGGGACCTCACACACACACACACACACACTTCTATGTGGCTGCTTTAGACAAACAGCACACAAATGTCTATGAGTGACTTCAGAAGAATACCACACACACGCACACACACACACACACACACGCACACACACACATCTTTCTCTGTGCAGCCTCTTTAGATGAACACACACAAACACACACAGATGTGAAAAATTGATGGTCTGTTGGAGTAATGCAGAGTCTCCTGACAGTTCCATCCCATAATATCTAAAAATACCTGTGAGGCAGCTGTGGTGTGTAGTTTTGCCGTTTCCACGGTTTCACTCATTGAAAATGAATGGCCTCTGGCTACTAATGGCTTAGCTGGGTCTTACCCTGACTGTGGCTACTTGGAGGGAGCAGCCAGTCACCAGAGAGAGATAAATAAATAAATATAAACTCATACGGCAGGACTATGTTCCCCCATGTAACACACATAGATGCTGCAAGCTCAGGCATCATACTATCAGGCACATACTGTGTGTACAACCTTTGCCACATCTGACCCCTCTGACGGACGCCTGTCATCAGAAATCATGAAAAAAAAAAAACATCAATGGTTGACTAATAAATTGACCAATCACTAGCATGCATAATGCATGTAATGTAATGGCATGGGTGGAAGTGCATCCATCCAAATGTTCCCCTGCTATGCAACACAGCGCTGGCTTGTTCTGTTGGGTTAGATGTGGGGCAGAAAGTACAAGCACTAGCAAAAGTGGAAACAGACGTTTTTTTTCAAATGTGCCCGAGGACTAGAAGCGTGTGCTGAGTGTGTGAGTGAGAAAATTCACCTGGAGGACTGGAAAAGAACTGGTGCTCTGTTGCAGAGGTACATTTACGAAATGAACAGAGTTCTGTCATTTTGGAGAGAGTGAAAGAGAGAGGGATAGAGAGAGGGAGTGCAAAAGAGGAGAGAAAGATAGCTCAGCTGTATAGTTTAACAAAGTTGTAAATTGTGTCTGATCTGTGAAATGCTGATGTGTGTGTGTGTGTGTGTATATGTATATCATTAGCCGTCTGTAGGTATAGCACACGTTGTATGTGTGTGAGTGTGTGTGTGTGTGTGTGTGTGTGTGTGTGTGTGTGTGTGTGTGTGTGTGTATGTTTTGTGTTTAGCTCATGGTGATGATCTCGTATTTGTCCTTGACGTTGTTCTCGTCCTCTGTGTGCCTCTGTGGTTCGGGATGGTGCAGCTCGATGAGCAGGAAGTAGATGCTGGCTCCCACCACACCCCCAACCAGAGGACCGGCCACAGGGATCCACCACCAGCAGTTCCCAGCACTGCACAGAGGAAACACACACACACACACACACACACACACACACAGATGAACCCACACATGCAAACAGAG
>NC_045171.1:12965992-12968492 GCF_900700415.2 Clupea harengus
TCTACTTTGGCTACAAGAGCTTTGGAATATTCATGTGTGATGGGATGCTTCCCTCTGCACATGTGCTGAAAACAGCTCTCTCATCACTGGACACACACACACACACAGATGACAAACACACACACACAGATGACACACACACACTGAGACACACACATACAGATGACACACACACACAGTCACACGCACAAGGCTTCTAAAAAATTCATCCCAATTGTCAGGAGAGAAGTAGCAAAGCCTGCCCTATTTGGAGGAAAAACAGAGAGAAGCAGGGAGAAAGAACAAGGGAGAGGAGAGAGAGAGAGAAAGAGAGAACCATGAAGATAAGAGAGAAAAACATGATGAGAGGGAGAGATGAGAGTGATGGAGAGAGATGGAGAGAGATGAAGAGAGAGGGTGAGATGGAGAGTGATGGAGAGAGATGAAAAGGAACCTGAGGAACGCCCCTGGTCCTGCTGGGTAAGGTTGGCCTGCTCAGAAAAATGGCTTCCCCACGGCACCATCACCATCACCTCTCACTCTCTCCTTTCTCCTTCTCTCACTTTCCTCCTCTCCCTTTCTCCTTTCTCCTTCTCTCATGTTCCCCCTCTCACTCTCTCCTTTCTCCTTCTCTCACTTTCCTACTCTCCCTTTCTCCTTTCTCCTTCTCTCATGTTCCTCCTCTCCCTTTCTCCTTTCTCCTTCTCTCATGTTCCCCCTCTCACTCTCTCTTTCTTACTTAGAGGTTGTTGGGGGTCTTTTTCTAAACCTCCAATGGAGAAACGTACGGCCGATTTACAATGGAGGCTCGTTCACGGGGCTATACCTACAGACAGACACGTGGCACACCAGCAGAGAGCATTGGTGGTGGTGGTGGTGGTGACTCCAGCTGAGGGTGGATGATGCAGTTGCATTGAGAGGTTGGGTGGGCGTTTTGAGTGCCTGAGGGACCGGTTTGGAAAGTTGGGGGAGAGTTTCTGCCATCATCGTTTTGTTAGCGGCTCCGTTTACAAGGTGAAGATGAGGTGCAAGGTCTGTTTGTTCAAGTGGCCATTTGGAGGACTCGAAAGAGCAAGGTACTCAGGGTGGGTTCAGTTTAGGATGTGGAGATTTTTAAGGAAATGGTGGCTGGCATGAAAATTGAATATGCTTATCGTAAACTGGTTAATGATGTTATTACTTTTTCTGGGGTTGGGGAAGCTGCTGGGTGAATGATGGGCAGGTCCGTCACACACCTCTGATGTAAGTATGGGAACTGGATGAATGGATGAATGGATGAGGATCTCACACACCTGCTCAGACACACACACACACACACACACACACACGTACACACACTCACCTGAACACCTCGAAGCCCCACCCAGCCACGGCAGTGAAGAGCCGTGGCCCCAGGTCACGGGCAGGGTTAATGGGATAGCCGCAGTTGAGGCCCATGGACACGCCGATGGCGAGGATGGACAGGCTGATGACCAGCGGCTCCATGCCTTTAGGTGCTCCGATGTTCTTCTTGTCGGTGATTGCCAAGATACACAGGACCAGCGTCGCAGCACCAATCACCTAGGGGGCAGGGGCATATTACCAGTGGTTTTATACATACATACTAACACACACACACACACACACACACACACACACACACACACACACACACACACACTCTCCCTCTCTCTCTCTCTCTCTCACACACCCACACATCCACAGACACACATGCACGCACACACACACACACATACAGTACATTCTCTCTCTCTCTCTGTCACACACACACACACACACACACACACGTATCCACAGACCCACACACAAACACATACTGTGCATACACATTTTCTCTCTCTCCCACACACACATACACACGTAGCTTTGTTACACCTCCATGCCAGAGGCTGAGGTCTCTAATCTGATAATTGGACTTCACCTTTACTCCGCTTCCCACAAGCTTGTTTATCTTTGTCTGTTACTCAGGTCTGTTAGCAGCCAGAGCCCAGTGTGTGAGCGAAGTCTCATTAGCTGCTCATTAGCCTCTCGTTAGTGTGAAAAAGCCTGGGGAAGTTTAGTTTTGCTTTAGCTGTACTGTCTTTTAAAGGAGTGTTTTTTCATATAGACTAATGACTAGGGTTTTAAAGTGCCAGGCTTTGACAGGCAGGGTTAATGATAAGGTCTAGTTTATCTTCACACCCACAAGCAAAAACATACCCACACATCACATGCACACACACATACCACACACACACACACACACACACACACACACACGTGCACTGACCTTAACATTCAGATTTCCTCTGCTACACACACTCAAAAAAACACACTCTCAAACAAACAACTTTCAGTCACGTGCGTGCTCTTCTCAAACAAAAACAGAACACAGTTCTCAGCTTTTCCAAGAATAGCATGCACACGTTTACATCTACACACACACTAGTGCACACACACCAGTGCACACACATACCAGTGCACACACACACACACACACACACACACACACATCCCTTAAAGCAAAGTAAACACTGACACA
>NC_045171.1:12973492-12988492 GCF_900700415.2 Clupea harengus
CACATACAAACAGAGACACACACACATCATACACATGCACAAGCACACACTGTAACACGCCTGGATTCACTCCAGAGGATGGTGTGCAGTGCCTGCCAAGCGTGAAAAATAGTGTGTGTGTTTGTGTGTGAGTCTCTGTGTGAGTGTGTGTGTGTGTGTTTGCATGCTCTTCCACTAAGCTCAGATTGATAGGCACTCAACACACTCAATCTCAACACACACGTACACAAACAAACACACACACACACACACACACACACAGAGAGAGAGAGAGAGAGAGAGAGAGAGAGCAAGAGAGCATGAGATAAAGAAAGAAAAGCAGAGAGAGAGTGTGTGTGTGGGTGATCATCTTTGTTAAAAATGTAATTCGGAACGTCTCGCTCTGTACCCCTGAGACTGTGGGCCTATCATCTCTATGTATGTGTGTGTGTGTGTGTGTGTGTGTGAGTATGTGTGTGTGTGTGATTGGGCCCATCATCTTTATGTATGTGTGTGTGTGTGTGTGTGTGTGTGTGCGTGCGTGTGTGTGTGCCTATCATCTTTACGTATGTGTGTGTGTGTGTGAGCGTGTGTGTGTGCATATCATCTTTATGTGTGTGTGTGTGTCTGTTTGTGTGTGTATGGGCCTATCATCTTTATGGGCCTAGCATAGTTCCATTTGATAAGGATTGTTGGTTTTAAGCAGCACAGTTTGGCACGCATGAGTGAAGATGGGCTTTATTACTGAACTGCCCAGAGTGCCCTATTAACGGCCTGGAGGAGTGTGTGTGTGTGTGTTTATTTAAGTTATTACACACTGAAACACAGACCCTTTAATAACTCATCAGCAATTACCAACGCATCCAAGCCAAGGCAGGAAATATCCTTCGCCACTGAAATGTTTAGTGTACCACTCACTTCAATGTGGGTTGAAATGTGCAGGGTGTTCAAGTCTTCCTACATAATGTCTTCTTAAGGTAGTATAGTTTTTAATGAAGTGTGCTTTTAGGTCCTCCTCAATGGCGGATAGATAATATCCGTGTGTGTTTTACGGCTGTAAAAGTCTTTTAATCTCTTTTCATTTGCTGTGTGAAACGCATGCGAGAGGTAATTAAATCCCTGATTGGTGATTAAAAAGCGCTTACTGTCGCGCCAAAAAAACACTTACCATCAGCCAAAAAGTAATGTGACGTGACGTGGAATAAATTCCCTCGGTTCTCTCGTGCAGGGTCTCCTGGCACCTGTGATAAGTATTCTTATCTTTACGGTTCTCTATTTACGGTACAGAAGAACATACTCAGAGAACCTCTCCCCTCTGCAGGCCATCACGCTCCTGGGCTGCAGTCGTGTTTTGAGAGGGTTCTCTCTGTCCCCTCACACTCTTATGCCAGGGGTTGCCATGGGCTACCACACTCTGTGTGTTATCACTCCGCCATGGTGTCATGAATCTGTTAGCCACCCACATTTCACACCCTTCAGTGTCTGGGGTTGGACATGAAGCGGCCTCTCTTATGGCCACAACCCTACTCACATCAGGAGACAGCAAACCCCCTTCATGACCCACAAATGAATTTAACTTCAGGTATCTACACTCATAGATGAATTTAACTTCAGGTATCTACAAGCATAGATGAATTTAACTTCAGGTATCTACACTCATCAATGAATTTAACTTCAGGTATCTACACTCATCAATGAATTTAACTTCAGGTATCTACACGCATAGATGAATTTAACTTTAGGTATCTACACGCATAAATTAATTTGTGTGCTTGCTCCAAGGGGGTTCAGGCCCTGGGCTCTGTAAAGCGCCTTGAGACAATTTTTATTAGAGGTGCTTTACCTCTCTCTTTCTCTTTCTCTTTCTCTTTCTCTTTCTCCCTCCCTCTTTCTCTCTCTCAGACTCTCTCTCCCACAGACACACACAGTTTTCAGTTCTTTTTCACCTATCTGCTGGTTTCAGTAAATGTAATATCTTTTTTTGTGAAACGTTGTTGTCCATCGCCATTTCTGCAGTGGTCTACTACCACGTCACTTTCTCACATGTTCTCAGTGTGTGTGTGTGTGTGTGTGTGTGTGTGTGTGTGTATGTGTCTGTGTGGGTTTTTTGTGTTTGTTTCCTGACCTTGGCACTGCCAGTCCGTAGCTCTATCAGCTGATCTATTGCCCTTTGCTGATCTGACGCCCGTCATTCACTCACTGGGCATGGACTTTTTGTGGGAAAACTCTGAGCTATGTCACCATGGACCAGAGTGTACGTGTCTGTGTTCATCTCTGTGTGTTTGTTTGTGTGTGTGTGTGTGTGTGTGTGTGCGTGTGTTCAGCTGTGTGTGTGTGTGTGTGTGTGTGTGTGTGTGTACGTGGGAGAGAGTGTGTATGTGAGTATGGGCATGTGTTCATCTGTGTGTGTGTGTATGTGGGAGAGAGTGTGTATGTGTGTGTTCATGTGTGTGTGTGTGTGTGTACTGACAACACTGACCTAGCGAGCACTGACTGGGCCAGACACCTCAGTTCAAAGATCACCACTGTGCAAATAATGTCTGGGTGGAAAAACAACCAGTCGTGACCCCTGTCACGTTTTAGGAAGTTCTCTTCCAAAGATTTAAATCTGAGAGAGAGATTCTATTTCTCTCTGTCTCTCTGTGTCACAGTTTTTCTGTTCAATTCAAACGGTCAACTCATTGTGCTCTCCATTTCCCGCTCACACACACACACACACTCCTCCTCACTTTCTCTTCATCTCCCCATTTCTTCCTCTTTCCCTTATCTCTCTCTCTCTCTCACACACACACACACACACACTGTCTCGTTCTCTAGTGCTGTATCTGTATCTATCTCCCCTCTGTCCCAGTTCTGTGTTCATTAGCCCCACTGCTGCATTCATTGGCTTCATCTCTTCATCGCTGTCACAGAAGATCACTGTCACAAATCGTAGGACTTGTAGCTGCTGAACCAACCAAATTTGTCTCTCTTGCTCTAACTCTCTCTCTCTCTCTCTCTCTCTCTCTCACTTTCTCTCTCCATCTGTTTATCTTCCTGTCTCTCCACACATAACTGAATGTGTTTAGGTGTCAGAGAGTTTTATGTGGAAGTGTGTGCTATGTGTTAAGTGGATGTGCCTGTGTGTATGTGAGTGGTGTTTTCACGTGTATGTGTGTGCATGTAATTGTCTTACTGAGTATGTGTGTGTGTATTTGGTGTTTGTGTGTGTGTGTGTGTGTGTGTGTGTGTGTGTGTGTGTGTATGTGTGTGTGTGTGAGTTTACCTGACACTCCCCCAGCCATGTAGACGGCCAGCATGACCCCCAGTGTGAAGCCGATGTGGATGGTGAGGGGTTCTCCCAACGCACCCCGACTCAACACCGTCTGAGCCACTGACCCACAGCCCAAGAGCTGCAGAGAGAGAGAGAGGAGGGGAAGGAGAGAGAGATAGAGAGAAAAGAGGGGGTGGGGTGGAAAGATAGAGGAAGAGAAGGAGGGAGAGGGACAGGTGGGGGATAGTGAGAAGAGGGGGGAGAGAGAGAGAGGAGAGAAAGATATGGAGAGAGGGAGAGAGGTGGGGGTAGTGGATAAAGGGTGGGGGCAGAAGTATAGAGCAATAGGCAGAGGCAGAGATGAGAAAGAGAAAGAAAAGCCACAAAGGGAGGAGGGGGTGAGAGAGGGAGAGAGAGAGAAGCAAGAAAGAAAGAGAGAGGAGAGAGAAGAGAAGAGAAGGAGGGGTGAGAGAGGGAAAAGAGAGTGAGAGAGAGAAGAGAAGGAGGGGGTGAGAGAGGGGAAAGAGAGTGAGAGAGAGGTTTAACACTCTTTTAGTAAACCATTGTCATACGTTCTCACAAAGTTACATCAATCTAACAACCCCCCCCCCCCAAACAGCAGAAAACCCCATGATATAATCAATCAATTTATAATAAGCACATTCAATTTTCAGCCAGCCACCATCCCGTTAAAGGCTTTTCAGGATCAATTGAGCCAACCACCAATGTTTTGTTTTTTCTAAATGGCCAGCTGACCCCATCAAAAACATGATCAAACCTTACTCTTCTTCCTAGCCGTATACACAGGGCCACTAGTAAAGAGATGATGAGAGAAAACTCCCCCCAGCTTCTCAAACCAGTCCCTTGAGCAGAGAGCGGGAGAGAGAGGGGGAGAGAGAAAGGGAAGAAAGAGAGCGAAAGAGGGAGGGAGAGATAGAGAGAGAAAGGGAAGAGAGAGGGAGAGGCAGGGGAGAGAAAGAGAGCAAAAGAGGGAGAGAGAGATAGAGAGAGAAAGAGAAAGGGAAAAGAGAGAGGGAAGAAAGAGAGAAAGGGAAAGGGAAGAGAGAGAGGGAAGAAAGAGAGAGAGGGAAGAAAGAGACAGAGAGACAGTGGTACATCAGTCGGGGGTGATCAGTCCATCATCAGCTCTGGTTTTTAATGAGGATGATGGACAACAGAAGGCTCTCTCATTCCCAAACTTCACCTCTAATCACACAGTGATCCGGATCAAAGGCATCACTTGGACTTGAGCAGCCCACAGAGACAAACACAATAGCAGTCCAGACTGTCGGCTGCACAACTCATGGCCATTTAAGAGCAATCAACACTCCAACGGAAGAGAGATGCCCCACCTAACAATAACACGCTCTTCAGCAGGCACACGCACAACACACGCACCATCAGAAGTGCTCATAAACACGCATATTCATGTATATTCAATTTAAAAACTAAAAAACGTGAAAGGGACTGAGTGAGAGGAAGATAGAAACATGACTGAGAGAAAAAAATAATTTACATGAGTAACAAGCCGATGCTTTTTACAGAAAACGGCCTTCTTCAAATACATTTTCTGGAACATAGCTGAAATACTTCGCATGCTGACTAGTATTTTTTAAATCCACAATAACAAAACTTTGAACAGAGGTTTTACTTCAAAGGTGTTTTTTTGTTTTCACTCATAATCTCCTGCTCCATTTAAGATCATCCTCTACACGTAGCCAAAGTACACACTTCGTCAACAGTCTGAGTAACTGGAGAAAATCCCCCATGAACATGTGTGCCAGAAAGACTGATACGCCGATGTCCCGGGGAGCAATGGGATTCAACGGGCTGTGTATCACGAATGAAGGCCAGTCTTATGGAAGTTTTCATACACAACATGGAAGTAGTATGATCATAACAGCCTTCATCTCTGATCAAAGACTAAAAATTAATAATCTCATTTCAGTCACAAAAGGGCGGGTTGCTGTCATGCTTTAGAGACAGTGATTAAGGAGATTTTTTTCTTTCTTTTTTTATTCAACCAGAAACTGTCTCCTTTTAAAAAAAATATTCCTGCGTCAATACCCTGTCAAATTAACAATTAATAAACTGTCAAAACATCTTAAGTAGTAGTCGTTAACGGTTGTTAAAATGCAAAGAATATTTGTTAGTATAAGAATGATGTCATTAATATGAATCATCTGTCAACCTGTCCCTCTCCGTGACAGTGCAAGTGACATATCCTACTGTACCGATGACTTCCCGGCTCATTAGAAACAGGGGGGTACTCACTATTAAGACGAACGTCCCCAGAAATTCGGCCAAAAACTCTTTGATGATGTCTTGCTTCAGGGCGCAGCGCTCCCTCATAGTCCTCTTGTTTCCCTCCATCTTTTACAGATAATTTCTCACTGCTGTCAGGACGGACAAATGACGAGCGGTTTGCCCTCCTCTGAAGCCGCGACGCAAATAAACCCACCAACCTGTGTTCACAGCGCTCGAGTTATGCCCACTAGACTGACATGTCCCGTTAATCTTTTGCGCTCCTTCCACATAAAACACCCCCACCTCTACAGAATGATTGCACTGTTTAAAGTGAGTCAATTTTATATGTACTCAGAAGTGGTTGGCAGGTGCTGTAGTGTTGTAGTTTGACATTGTGTTTACGCACAACAGAACCTGTACGAGAAACTAGCAGAGATTATTGACATCTTCACCTTTACTTTATTCTAAGCAAGTGGTCTTCTTATTTTTCATGAATTAGGTGAGTTTTTTCATTTGTAAGATTGTTATTTTTAATGTGTGGTTAAAACAGTGGTCTACCAATTAAAAAAGCCAGTGGTATAATTGACTAACTGATCTGGTTTAAACTCTCAAAGTGGGTGCCCTCTTCTGGCCATTAGGCTTGTCGGCCTGGACGCTTTAACGCCACCAATTCCCGTGTGTTTCCCACAGCTGTCACAATACCCCTACCTCCATTTTTGAAACACCGTGTGAGTATTTTAACTTTTGGGTGTCGTTTAGTCGTATCCACTGATATGAAGTTTAAAATGTTTTACCTCTAGCTATCGCAGCGGCAAGAAGTGGTCACTCATTTGACAAGAGGTGAAATTTGTGTCTGTGACTTTTATCCAGTAGGGGGCGCACAATGAATATGAAATACGCCGGCACCTCTTTGGCCTCCTCAAGATGTAAGTGGTGGGCCAGCGAGCCCAGAGGAGCGGGCCGGGAGGAGACGACAGGTGTGATATGTTATTCTTGCGTTCATCAATGTCACTTTTTCGGCAGTGTCGTCTTTGATGTGAAGCAGGCGCTGTCAAGCTGCCGCCCATGCTGCGAAGAAAGAGGTGCGCTGACGGATATGGAACACCACAGTGGGGTGTTCACAAATTAAAACACCTCGTCCCCTTAATTATCATGTCAAAGACTCACATAACACACTAACTGCTTTTGAACAGGTATGAAATTACTGTTGGCTCTAGGTCTCTATACACATAGCTTTTGTAACTGGTGCCTACAGCCCTATGGAGTTACTCAGGACGTATGTGTAATGTTTTATTGTGTGTTATCTGTATTCTTCAATCTACTCGTTTGAAGCGTGCATTATTTTACCCCACGTATACCCCGACACAGGCCTCTTCTACAGCGATAGCCGTGAACAACCGGAATCTGCACGAACAGGAAGCTCATACAATTTGTCAACACACTGATAAGACTCGTGTTTTGTTTTACACTGCTGGTGTGAATGTGCATGCATCTAACAAGTCATTGTAACTACCTAAAAAATAATTCACTTCAAGGCTACATAGATATAGGCTTATTATGTTTACATGATATTAGCTTATCTTATCTTGATTTTCACTACTGATTATTGGTTTAAGGTCTGAAGACCATCTGCAGGACCCAGCCTCAATATATGCAAGTGTTACGAAACCGCAAGACTGCCATCGACGTGCAGTCGTAAAGTTTGTGCACGGTGATGAAGTTTGTGTAAAGATGATTATGTTCTTCATTTGCTTAGTTTGTGTTCCACAAATCCGACACACTGTAAACAAAAATCCACTGCAAAATTAATAATTCTCTCTCTCTCCTATATCGCCATTGGCGTGTAAGAATATAAGGATATCAATGGCATGTTGGACACACCGGCTGAAATGTCCGTGATGTTTATTGGAAGTTCTAAAG
The DNA here is from genome assembly GCF_900700415.2 of Clupea harengus. Lineage (NCBI taxonomy): Eukaryota > Metazoa > Chordata > Actinopteri > Clupeiformes > Clupeidae > Clupea > Clupea harengus. The sequence continues at coordinate 12,980,892 of NC_045171.1, forward strand.
TAAACGCTAAGCGACACCCATCGCCACGGGAAGGGTCTCGTAATCGTTACGAAACAAGGATACAAGGTGTGATCGCTTGATGTCAGCAGTTAAATAACATCCTGATTCCTCAAGAACATTTAGGCGACATTGTGAAATGCGTAGCAAACGGACTTCTGCCAAGTAAAATTCACACTCTTATGTGATGCTGCATTCAAGGGCGTTGAATGAAACGATGGCACAGACATTCCAAAGCTTTAAAACGGTACAATTAACTGCCTAATTTAGAAAGCCAGTAGAAATATATTTTTTTCTTGAAGTTAAGCTAAATAAAATAAATAATTGAATAATTGTGACTCGAAAAGTGGTTAGATTATTTTGTACGTGAAAAATAATATTCATATTAATCTTATTTGTGCATTTATTCTTGCTTCTAAATTATGGAACGGAACCTTAAGAACGTGTTACAGAGGAAGGGTCTAGTTAGGCTTCTCTTGTCAATATAACTGTCTCTCATACACTTCATTTTCAGTGTAATGTTTTTTGGGAAGTTATCCAAGTCTATATAAAACACGCGGACCGAGCTTCAGGCGTCTTGTTTTGATTTACGAGTCGCTCAACAGAATTATCCTCTCGCTTAGGTGTTAATTCTCTCGTAATGAGGCCCCAACACACCAAACCACGCTTCGCTGCCGGGGTGGCCCGCTAGACTCCCGACTCCGTTCTCTTTCGCCTTTCCAAGAGACTGATATTTCAGTGAATCACTTTTAATCCATCTCAGAATGCCAAGTGAATGATCATATTACAAAGCTTGTTTGTTCATTAAACTATTTAAAACGAGCTCGGATAAGTTATGAAGTGTGAAAAACTGTTTTTCTTTTTCTTCTGAAGGGGTGGGTGTAGAAGGCTTCCCCCCTCCCCCAGCACCCCGTCATTGCCTTCAAGTCCTCTATGTAAATGCTTTATTTTAATTGTATCAGGAGGACGGACCTACTCTCTGCCCAATAAAAATGGACTGACTCCGACACCTGGTTATAAATACAGGAAGGATTTCAAAGTCCCAATCAGCAACCGGTACAAAAAAGGTATCAGACTTCGACCCGAGACGCGACACTGAAGACGCAATGACTTCTAGTAAAGTTGAACTCCCCGTTGAAGTGAAAACCGACGCGGCCGCACTGATGGCATCGCTCCAGCTGATGCCTTCTCCCGTCCCCAACCCGGAGATCAAGTACACTAAGGTTTGTGGGGGGAAAAAGTAACACTGTTGAACCACGCAAGTTTCTGCGCAACAACTTTTCCAGTAGTCTGAATGCATTTTTTTGGATACGAAAGTCTGCGACATGAGAATGTCTGAAATGTATTTGATGTAGTGTGAGTCGTCTTTAATAAGATCATATCGATTGGGGCATAGTTTGACTTTAACCAGCCGTCAAAATCTTCCTGTCATGTTCATATATTCCGTTGTTTGGCTAAGACGTTTTGATAACTTTTAAAAATGAAAACTCCCAAATATGACTGCAGTTAATTCTCCGACAATATGACAGCCTGCATTAGAAAAAGTGATGTATTGTTAAAACACTGAGCCTTTATATTGGAGCTCAACAGATTTGTCTTCTGCTTCAGTCCTTAATTTGTCTTCAGTTTACTAGTACAAGGCTAATACTTCAACCGTATCCAAAAGATATTTGGCAAGGGAACGAGTCAAGTTTATTAGTTAACCAATTTCGTGTTTCGTTGTATTTATCATTGTAATAGTATTTGGGCTACCGTATTTTTCTATTTTGGTTTTGAGCTGCTGTGCTTGTCAGTAATTATGACACATTGCTTATTCAGCAGATGGAATCAGTCTTGTATAAGTTATCAAGGTTATCGTTATCTACCGCGTTATTTTCTTCATTCCCGTAACGTTTAGGTCAAAGATAATATTTAGCACTTTCACCACGGTCAGATGGATGATAAGGAGTAGGTTAAGCTCCCTCTTCCTTGTCAGAAAGTCGGGCTTTTCAGAAACCAACAACCTAACTATAAATAAGTAAATACAACGTCTGCGGCCACCCATACCAGAGATTTTATGAAACTCCATAGGCCTACTATTAAACTACAGAATCGTGATCTGATAACAACTGCTGCGGCTGTCCATCTAGTATTATAAATTCCCGTTTTGTGATATCCTTCTCTTTTTATGGTTCAAAATAAATAACTTGTTTACACAAATAAGATAAATCAATAATGCTGATCAGAGATGTGTTTGAATTATACAATAGGAAGGAAGCAGTAACTGTCTGACTTTAGCGCAAGGGTTGCAACTATTTTTTTTCTTCTATCGCTGCGCCTTTGGCCGCTGTCCAGAAGACATATATATTTGAAATTATGTTTTACATTTAAAAATACAGCATATGTTTAATCAGGTTGTTTCGAAGACTTATATTATTCAGCCCATTCATCCTATTATTAAACTGACAACTGCTGTAAGCTGCTAACTGGTTTAATTACTCATTTATAGTCGCCCAGTAAAATGTGCTAATTTGAAAGCTGATGTGAACATCATGGTTCTCTTTCGGAACATGAATTGGTGGTTGATAAGGCCGGTCAGATCCTGTGGTATAGGGTCATGTCACCAGTAGTCTATTCGCCGTCGCCTTGTGAAAAAGACCTTTGGATCATAATCGAAGCGGCCGGCTATCAGCTAAATGTAGATAAGAAGGTGAGGAAGAGATACGTCCGGGGTCACGCAGAGTACTACACAGCGTGTGATTATAGAAGATCACTTTGAAACTATATGCGCAAAATGCGTACAGTTACTTGGGCGTGTACACGCCCGACTCCGTTACTGCTGAGGTTAGGTCTCTAATACTATTATCGCACACCATGTTCAAGCACAGGCCTACGTACCTCATGTATCGTTGTATGCTCTGTAGACAAACGCTTATCACTTCTTACAATACGGGGCTGTTTAATAATTAGGCTCTGGACATTTAATGGAACATAATTCCACATATTGAATAATAATTGATAATAAACAAAAACATTTTTAGGAGTTTTGTTCAGCCCATAGTATAGCCGCCGTGTTTGGTTGCAGTGGTGGTAGGCTCCGTGGTTGAGGGCCGCCGTGTCTGCTGGCAGGGTGAAGGGTATCCTCCTACGGAGGTAATGCGGCCCGTGCGTACCGCGGGGCAATCACTGCGCCGAAGTCTACATGCTTATGTGTGAGGAGAGCAAAGGGCGCGGGGATGGTACCAAGGAGTGTGTTACTGTTACGTGTGTCACGTGTGAAGACAAACATGTCGGTATCATGCCATGTTTCGCAACATTTTTTGATGGCCTTTTCTCTAATTTATCTGATAATGTTTCTATTTGTTCTTCTTCTTCTTCTTCTTCCTCTTCCTCTTCTTCTTCTTCTTCTTCTTCTTCTTCTTTTTCTTCTTCTTTTTAACTCTGTTAATTATATAATTATTCAGTCTGTTTAATAACACCTCCTCTCTGGTTTAATAACCACCTTCCTGCCCTTCCTCCTCCTCTATCTCTTTCTCTGTCTGTAAATGAAATCATCATTCCATTAGTTTCATAACCCACCCTCTGTTCCTCCTCCTCTTCCTCCTCTCTTCCTCCTCTCCTCCCCATACACTTTTCCCTTCACTCATCTTCCTATCTTTTACTTCTTCTCCTTCATCTCCCTGTCTCTGATCATCATCCCTGATGGTGAGTAAATGTGCAAGAGTGTATAACTGCATAGAATGCATAACAGCCTGGTGCATTAACCCCCCACCCCAGAGGAATTTGGCCGTCTATCCCTACAGCCGTTAGTACTGGGGAGGGGGGGGGGGGGGTCATGATTTATTGCCCCCCCCTGACTCTGCTCCCCTCTCAGCCTGCACCCCCACCTCTGCCCCCTCACCCCCCAAAAAGCTTGCAGGCAGATGGAGGGAAGGCTTAAATTGTTTTACACAACATAAAAACCATGAGTGTGCATTTCTGGTTGCATACCTGCATTACAGCTAGCCTACATGTTTCTTTAAATACACTCCGTCAGAGGGAGCAGGACATAGTGTGACTCTCGCCTTTAGAAGAGAAAATGCACTTCTTTAATACTCCTCAAATCAGTGGATAGTCAATGAATATCAATTACTGAATACTGAGTGAAACTTAATTTATCTTATCTTTTATACACATGCCAGCCACTTGATTTGTTCAGTCTTTCCATTCTTCTTGTACAGTTGAGCCTCCCTCATCTATGTGAAATTTGTCTGGTTGTCTGTCCCTCAGTGTTGAGTGCGGGCGGCTCTGTTGGGTAGTTGCTAAATTGCACCAAAGTTCAGTTGTTTGCACAGAATCAGATTGAAGGAGATAATTTTAGATCATTTATTTTAGTTTGGATTTTCACAATTTGACCAATCTAGCAGGAATGGTCTGAAGTGATTGGCTAAAGCATGAGCATCAGGGACCATAATTGGCCCTTGACTCTTTATGTTTTTTCCGAGTCCATTAGTGAAAGGCATTGAAGAGACCCACTACATTATCGTCTTCTCCCACCAGTACAGGGGGCTCTCCGGCTCTGTCACCCCAGCCTCGGGGCCTGGGACCTGGGGGGGCTGCAGCTGGTCAGTCTGCTGGTTCTGGAGGAGAAAGCGAAAGAGGGAGAGAGGCAGAAAGAGGGAGGGAGAGAAGGAGATGGAAACAGAGAGGGAAGGGGAGAGGGAGAGAAAGAAAAGAGAAGGAGAGGGAATCAGAGAGGAAAAGAGAAAGGGAGAGTGTGGCAGGGAGAAAGAAACGGAAAGAGAGAAAGAGGAAGACTGAGACAGAGAAGGAGGGGGAAAGAGAGAGGGAGGGAGGGAGCGAGGGAGGGAGGGAGACAAAGCTGTAGTGACCACAGCTGAGGCAGCTCTCCATCCGTGTCCTCTCTGGGCTGATAACAGCACTAAGGAAGTCATAAATTAGTCCTCACTGATGGCTATTTATTGATGTTTTCGCTTTTCTTTCCCCTCCTCCTCCTCCTTCTCCTCCTCCTTCTCTCCCTCCTCACCCCCCTAAACCACCCTGTCTTTTCTCTGGGAGATGGAGGGAAAGAGCGATAGATAACCAGTTTCACTCCAGATTTAACAGATACACTCCAGATTAACCAGATACACTCAAGATTAGGACCTTGTCCATTGCAGAATAAGGCTAATTAAAAAAAAAAAAAAACAGAAAAACGATTTCTCCCTTTTTTTCTTTTTCTCTCTCTCTCACCCTCTTTCCTTAACCCCTGGGGCCCTCTTTCTTTTTCTATCCTCTTATTTCTAGTCTCTTCCCTTTCTCTCTCTCTCCTTCCCTCTTTGTCTCCCCCTACCTCTCTCTCTTTCCCTCTCTTCTGCCCTTCTCTCTTTCCCTCTCTTTCTCTCCCCACCTCTCTCTCTCTTTCCCTCGCTTTCTACCCCCTACCTCTCTCTCTTTCCCTCTCTTTCTACCCCCTACCTCTCCCCCCCCCTTCCGCTCTCTCTCTTTTCCTGTCTCTCTCTGTCATGTCTTCGTTTTGGTTGTCTTTCTGCTCTGTGCCATTCTGCATCATTACAGCAGACACCTCCTCCTTTCCTCCTCTCCTCCTCTCCTCCTCTCCTCCTGTGATGGCATAAATCCTCAGCGCTTGATGCAGGAGAGAGGCGAAAGGAAAACTCATCCTTCTTAACGTGCCACAGAGAGAGAGGAAATGAGGAGGACTCCCAGCTGTGGGGCCCACGGCAGATCAGTCCAGAACACATATGGCACAGCTAGGGTCCAGACCAGAGCCAGATCAGAGCCAGACCAGAGCCAGATTAGAGCCAGACCAGAGCCAGACCAGAGCCAGATCAGAGCCAGATCAGAGCCAGATCAGAGCCAGACCAGAGCCAGATCAGAGCCACCGCTGGCTCTTTTTCAGTGCCAGATAACAGTGTGTACTTTATTTAGTTTATCTTTGGTCTTTAGAGTGGAGTTCGCAGGAGGTAAGCGTCATGCCTGTTGTCTTTAAGTCTTAATAACGTTGTTAGGTGTTAGTGCAATCTCTTTTGCCCTTAAGCGTTTAGTGTGGTCTTTAGTCTGTCTTAATGTCTTTGGCACCTTAACTGTTGCCTTAAATAGAAAATAGTCTTTGGGGTGAAGACTTCATTCCTCTAGTCTTGTGAGGATTTAGTGACATGCCTTTACTCAGTATCACCACAGCAAACACTAACGTAACACTAACAATACATGTGTGGCTGATAATGAATATTTTTTCCTCTAGTTGAATCTAATTTGGCTCTGATGTTAGTTCTCACAACATTGGTACCTTCCTCATGGTTGCTCACGGCAACGTGTGGAAGGACAAGTCAATCATTCCCTGAGATGCAGTGCTCACTTTACTGTATGATTGGGATCATATATGATATATTTTGGGAAATAAATATGCTGTGTGAGTTTTACCCTTAATATGAGGTTAATATGAACCTGGGCCCTCTGTGGGATCGGCGTAGGCAGGCTGATAAGCTGGCATTACTGGTAGGAGCGTTTAACAGTACTGAAGCCAGACTATTCCCCACTGCTTACATTCAACAGAAGCATGTGTGACTGTGTGTGTGTGTGTGTGTGTGTGTGTGTGACTGAGCTAATTCAGTTTTTGAATGTGTGTGTTAAACTGAAGGTGTGTGTGTGTGTGTGTGTGTGTGTGTGTGTGTGTGTTCAGCTGAAGCCATGTGTGGCACTGCTGGTTTGAATGAAGTCCTTTTGTGGTTTGACTGTGGCATCGGACATCTGTCAGATTTAAGACCCGCTGCGCGGTCCGTGTTCTCTGTTCCGTGTTTTCTGTTCTATGTTCTCTCTGCACCCTGAGCAATCTGGGCGGTTCTCAGGTTAAGTACTGTGAGCACCTTAGTGAGTGATTTGGGGAGCTTATCTCTACAGCGCTATGATGGAGCTCCCATCAATCTGTCACTGGGTAAGACAGTGCAGCCCCCCTCCCTGGCACACACACACACACACACACACACACACACACACACTGGACTGTCTGCCGCTGGGTTATATATGACCGCCCAGACCCCCCTCCTTCCCAGCTAGTTGGTGTGGGTCAGTGGCCTCGCCTGACGAGACCCTGACCCGAGGATCCACAACCCCCCCTTCAGTGCACCCTCTACCCCCCAACTTCAAAATGCCATGGATCTCCCCGAGACGGAGATCAAACAGCCCCTGAGGCCGCAGCAGGGTGTGTGTGTGCGTGCGTGCGTGTGTGCGTGTTTGTGATTTATTGTCACCCGTGCTGTGAGCGAGCTAGTGAGTCTCTCTCTGTCCTTTTCGCTCTCTCTCTCCCCTCGCCCTCACTCTCTCTCCCCTCTCTCTCTCTACCCTCGCTTTCTCTCCCCCCCTCTCTCTCGCTACCCTCGCTTTTGCTCTATCTCTCCCTCGCTCTCTCTTTCTCCCCCCCCTCTCTCCCTCTACATCTCAAGTGGCTTCCTTCTGTCCTCTCTGTTTTGTAGCAGTAACACTCTTCTCCACCCATGTATTTGTGCTTGAGTTAGTGCACCCTTGAGTTAGTGCACCCTTGAGTTAGTGCACCCTTGAGTTAGTGCTTGAGTTAGTGCACACATGAGTTAGTGCACACATGAGTTAGTGCACCCTTGAGTTAGTGCACC
>NC_045171.1:13008492-13010992 GCF_900700415.2 Clupea harengus
TCTCTCCTGTACCTCTATATCTCTCTTCTCTTCTCTCTCTATCTCTCTTCTCTCCTGTATCTCTTTATATCTCTTCTCTCCTGTATCTCTCTATCTCTCTTCTCTCTTCTCGCTCTATCTCTCTTCTCTCTCTATCTCTCTTCTTTCCTATCTATCTATCTCTCTTCTCTCCTGTATCTCTCTATCTCTCTATCTCTCTTCACTCCTTTATCTCTCTCTGTATTCTCTCCTGTATCTCTCTATCTCTCTTCTCTCCTGTATCGCTCTCCCCGTTTCTCTTATTTCTCTTCTCTTTTACCTACTTTCTCCTATCCTCCTCTTTCTCCTTCTCTCACTCTCTTCCTCATTCTTCTCTCCATCTTTTTCTTCATCCCTCTTTCTACTCTGTCCTCTCCACCCTTCTCCTTGCTTTTATTAGTCTGGTTTATGTGTGTCTGTCAGACTTCATAATGAACAATCACTACAAAGAGCTGTGTGTGTGTGTGTGTTTGTGTGTGTGTGTGTGTGTGTGTGTGTGTGTGTGTGTGTGTGTGTGTGTATGTGTGAGAGTGCGAGTGAGAGTGTGTGAGTGTGTATTTCACAGACTTCATAATGAACTATCCCGTCTGATCCAGATAGATAGTGTGCGTGTGTGTGTGTGTGTGTGTGTGTGTGTGTGTGTGTGTGTGTGTGTGTGTGTTAGAGATGTCTTGGAAAACAACGCACCAAACAGGTAACCTGAGCGCCGTTAATAGCCAGACGCGAGTGACGCCACAGTGCTGGAGTGTGTGTGTGTGTGTGTGTGTGAGTGTGTGTGTAGCCAGGCGCGATTGACGCCACAGTGCTGGAGTGTGTGTGGGCAAATACCATGTTTGGCATGAGGACCTGCGGTTTGTGTTGCTGCTGAAGTTTCACTGCGTGCATTTGTGTCTGTGTGTGTGTGTGTGTGTGTGTGTGTGTGTGTGTGTGTGTGTGTGTGTGTGTGTGTGTGTGTGCGTGTTGCTATTGAAGTCCCGCTTTGGCCGGGTTTCACTGCTCCATGGGCCAACATGAAAGCCCAGTTATCTTGATCTACTGGTAAACAGAAGTTATTTCCCGCTGCAGACACACACAGTTTGGCCAGACTGGAGGTAATCTCCAGTCAATTACGCCAACTCGTAAATCAAGCCGTTGTGGTGTGTTTGGATGTATCCTGGTGATATTTCACCTGTATTTATTCGGCAAATGGAAGTGGAGGTTCCTGTCGTGTTTGGAACAGACTGGAGGTTTATGGGCTTTCTGCAGGGCTGTGTTTACCATCACCAAGGAAGGGGCTGAAGAAAGGACTGTGTGTGTGTGTGGGTGTGTGTGTGTGTGTGTATTTGTGTGTGCACGCACACATGTGTATCTTTGGGTATGTGTATGTGTGTGTGTGTGTGTGTGTGTATGTGTGTGTGTGTGTGTGTGTGTGTGTGTATGTGTGTGTGTGTGTGTGTGTACACATATGTGTGTGTGTGTGTGTTTGAAATGGATTCATGGACAACCCTAAAAAGCTTGCAGCACAGACCAGTAGACATATGAGATCGCTCACACTGATAAGGTCACAAACAGCAACGTTGTAACCACAGCAAACTGCAAAAATATGAAGCATGTTGCATCAGACGAGCATATTTTGAATTGTTTGCGAAGGAGGTCTGCTTACACTTGAATGTGTTATATTCACTCAAATTAATTTGGCCTCAAGTGTGGCGTCATTGGGTCAAGCTGTGGCACATCTGCGCAGTCTCACTTCTCCAGTGTGCTACCCAGTCTTAGGCGCTCTCTGGCCTGGGGTCTTGCCTGGCTCTAGTCTGGTTCTGGCCTGACCCGTGGGTCTGATTCCATAGACTGGGTACCAGTGAAACAGAAAGAGGCGGAGGAGGCTGTGTGTGTGTGTGTGTGTGTGTGTGTGTGTGTGTGTGTGTGTGTGAGTGTGTGAGTGTGTGAGTGTGTGTGTGTGTGTGTGTGAGGATGTTGATGTTTCATCATGGTGTATATTCACTATGAAAACATTCACATGTTGCACAATAGGAGAAGAGAGGCCAATTCAACTTCCTATGAATGCACTTTTATTCTCTTTCACACAGAAAAGCAAAGGATTCTCTCTCTCTCTCTCTTTTTCTCTCTCTCTATTTCTACATTCCCTTCTTTCCTTGTTTCCCTGTCTCTGTCTTTTCTGTATCTCGCTCCTTCGTCATAAGAGCAAAGGATGAGATATCTCTCTCACTTTCACGCTACAGCCTCTCTTTCTCCATCTGTCTTTCATCCCTCTCTCATCCCCCCATCTCTCTCTTTCTCCGACCACTCTCTTTCCTCTCAGTCTCTTCTCCCTCCCTCTTTCTTCCCCCTCCCTCTCTTGATTGTAATTCCCTTCCTTTGCTGTTGCGATTTACAACAATTAGTTTGTTATAAATGTTTGTTTGTGCTGAATGTTTTCATGAGGTTGATTACGTTGCATGTGTGTGTCTGGCTGTCTGTCTTGATGTGTTTATGTATGTGTGTG
>NC_045171.1:13018492-13020992 GCF_900700415.2 Clupea harengus
ACGGCCGTGAACTGTGAGTATACCCAGCTACATGCTAACAATGCTAACACGCGTATTAATGATTATAGACATAAATACATGTCCAAATCTTATCACTCCTTGTACATTTCTTTATTTCTGCATTTCACGCCCTCTCTCTCTCTCTCTCTCTCTCTCTCTCTCTCTCTCTCTCTGTGTTTGTGTGTGTGTGTACAGGGGTGAGTCTGGCCTGAGGGAGTACACTGAAGTGAAGACCATCACAATGAAGATGACGGGGAAGAACTCTTAGGCCCAAGCGCCACGCTCCGCCCCCCCCCCAACTCACCACTGAGGGACTTCCTGTTTGGGGAGCCCCACTCCAGCGGTCGCTACAGCAACTCCATCCTGCACACTAACCAACCACCCAACACTCCATCCTCCATCACCACGGCAACCTGCTTGACCTACATCTCATCCTCTGGGATCTGCCAGAAGCAGCATGGACTTAACCCCGCCCAGACCATAACCCCCCCCCCGACCACCACCACCCCACCCCCCAGTAACCTCTAACCAATCACCTCTAGTACCCCCAGCCTCTGCCTGCCAGGGGCTTCTGCCCTGAGCTCCATGCCCAGAGAGGGCATCTGTCTGTGGGCAGGTGTGTCCCCTTCCTCCCTGGCCGCTCCACCTCCACTAGCCCTCCTCAAAGCACTGGGAGAGAGAGACGGACAGGGAGATGGCCACCCGGGTCCACAGGTGCCACCGCGTCCACCCAGATTATGCCCTGTCACCTAATGATGCTCCTCCACCACCTCCCCCACAACCCCCCCACACCCCCCCAACAAAAAACACACTCTCACACACATCTGTACTTTCACTGACTGCCTGCTACAGTGTCATAGGTGGGGAACAAGGTCTGTGTGTATGTGTGTGTGTGTGTGTGTGTGTGTGTGTGTATGTGTGTGTGTGTGTGTATGTGTGTGTGAGAGGTGGACCATCCATCACTGAACCTCATCCCTGCCACTGCCTTCATTCATTCTTATGAGTGCAACAGTTTGTACTAAGACCACTGAAGCTATGAAATATGAGTTCTTTTAAAGAGTTAATTCTAAAAAAAAATGTAATTGTTTATTTGTTTGTGTTGTTGTTTGTATTTTTTTGCTTTTACAACATTTAACTCTATATGTTCATGTTCCACCAGTGTAACAGAGAACAAGATACTGAATGGATTACCTCTAAAGAGAAAACATTAAACTCAGCTCCAAAAGATTTCATGGATTTTAAACAGCAATTCTTCACTCATATTTGTGGTTATCCCTAAAAATGTACGTTTTATGAACATAGACAAAAGTAAAAAAATGTAAAAATGATTATAGATTTTCTTTCATTAAATACTGTTTTCTTCAAAGTCAAACAAAAAGTGTGTTTACTTCCTCTGTGAATTAAGATATTAAGATATTTTAATTTTTATATTTATTTATCACACCCAGCTGTGTTGACAACAGTGTGCGTTAAAACTATCATGTGTCATACAATACAGTACTATGATTAGTCATTAGTCATCAATCAGAAGCTTCTAGTTAGATCTATGTTCACATTGAACTGTGCTGATCTAGCAGTGCACTTTATAGTTATAACTCCATATTACCCTGCCATTAGTTATTACTTATCAGTTTTAAGATCCTGTTCATTTTCATGACCTGAACACTTCTCTGAACTCCAGATTCCAGAGCTGTTGCTAATGTTTACCCTTAGTATAGTCTAACTTATATTTCCAGCCTAATTGATTGTCAAATGTGAAGTATAGCTCCTTTAAATCACAACCGCCACTTCGCCTTTGTTCTGGAGCTCTGCTGGCTAGAGTATGCTGGGCTATCAGTTAAGAGTCTTTAAGGCTTAAACGCTGAGGCCTCATTTCTCTGTTTCATTTGTCACGTTGAGCGAAAGCCAAGGTTTAGCTTTCAGCCTTGGCGCCCTCTCGCAAGCAGCCAATGCTTTCTTCAGCAATTCCTCCGCTCCAATTTGGACGGAGATCTAGGAACCCAGCGAGGGCCATTTCTCATTTTATCACAATTAGGGAGTGATTCGGTTCTGGAAAGAAACAGCGATAAGGCGTCACTGTTTGGAACGAGCGTGATGTTCCCTCAGTCATTTCACTCTCTGGTTAAACACCAACACTGATATATAATCCTGCATTTCACTCTCTGGTTCAACACCAACACTGATATATAATCCTGCATTTCACTCTCTGATTCAACACTGATATATAATCCTGCATCTTCCTCACTCATGTTTTCCTATATGGTGATAAATGAGTGTGCATTTGTGGAGGTATGTGAAGAATCTTACTCTCAGAGATAAACGTGAAATTAAGTCTAATGAATGTATGTGTGTCTTGTTGTGTGTGACTGAGTGTGTGCACGTGTGTGTGTGTGTGTGTGTGTGTGTGTGTGTGTGAAGATACATGTGTGCATGCACGTGTGTGTGTATGCGTGTGTGTATGCAAACGTGTGTGTACGTGTATGTGTATGTGTGTGTGTGT